>NW_024545240.1:573508-1179503 GCF_903064755.1 Maudiozyma barnettii | reverse complement strand
CGATTCTTGTGATAGACCAAGCGTTCATTTTTGACAGAACCCAAATCAACCAAACTGAACTAGTACCATTTGTATATGAATATTTTCTGTAACTAAAATATGCAATTCCACCGCGATACGTCACAGCCTTCCATGTCTGTGTATCTTTTCATAAATACTACTTAAATTTACTAGAAAACCTTCACATATATATATATATATATATATATATTTCGACAATATTTATCTTATGGTTGACATAATTATTGGTGTCACCATCATCACCCATCTAGAGCTTCAATAGTTTGTAATGAGCTGTGTTCGTTGTTCGCGATCTCCCAAACTTCAAATAACAGAAGAGCCATTAGAAAATTCACTTCAACTGGGTGGAATGTACGTTTTTATAGAGGCGGCGGATTTGGACAGGCGAAGACAATACAACGATAGTAGTCTACAATTAATTAAGTAAACACATAAAAATTCGATATTTGTTAATATTCAGAGGCGAAATAATTATAAAATTTAAGAAGGTTAAGTTTCTATACTCTGGTAAATCTTACTTATGATATTTTGAGCTGTGTTAATAATTCGCCAATACACGTCCAAAGAAAAGAGAAACTCATTATTTTATTTTTAATTTCTAGAAGCATAGAATGTCATCTGCTGTCTACTTCTGTGATAACAAAGGGAAACCAATTCTTTCGAGAAGATACAAGGACGACATTCCCTTGAATGCAATTGATAAATTCCAAGTGGTATTATCAGATCTTGAAGAAGAGTCGAGTGTTATTCCCCCCTGCATTACACATAATGGGATTCAATATTTGTTCATTCAACATAATGATTTATACATTGTTTCATTAGCCACGTCACTGGCAACTAATATTGCTGAGATTTTCACTTTTTTACATAAGATGATGGATATCCTAGGTGAATATCTGAAGACTGTGGAAGAAGAGTCCATTAGAGATAATTTTGTAATTGTTTATGAATTATTGGATGAGATGATGGATTTTGGTATTCCTCAAATTACGGAGACAAAGATGTTAAAGAAATACATTACACAGAAATCGTTTAAACTAGTGAGGGCAGCCAAGAAGAAAAGAAATGCAGCAAGACCTCCAAGTGAATTGACCAATTCAGTCAGTTGGAGAGCCGAAGGAATCAAATATAAGAAGAACGAAGCATTTTTAGATATTATAGAATCTATTAATATGTTAATGACACAGAATGGGAAAGTTCTTAGGTCCGAGATCTTGGGTAGTGTTAAAGTAAAATCGCGGTTATCTGGTATGCCTGATTTGAAACTTGGTATTAATGACCGTGGGATTTTCACTAAGTATCTAGATGGTAATAATATAGGGGTCAATTTAGAAGAATCAGAGCTATCAAGCAAAGGAAATGAAAGTTCTATTACTAGTAGTAGCGGTAAGACCAAGACCAATATTGAATTGGAAGATTTAAAATTTCATCAGTGTGTGAGATTAAGTAAATTTGAAAATGAAAAAATAATTACATTTATTCCTCCGGATGGTGAGTTCGAATTAATGAATTACAGATTAAACACTATGATTAAACCCTTGATTTGGTGTGATATGAAAGTGAAAGTACATTCAAAATCAAGAATTGAAATATTTTGTAATGCAAAAGCACAAATAAAGAAGAAATCTGTTGCGACAAATGTCGAGATTATAATACCCGTCCCCGAGGATGCCGATACACCCACATTCAAATATTCACATGGTAAGATTAAATGGGTTCCTGAACAAAATGCTATTGTATGGAAAATCCATACATTCCCGGGTGGTAAGGAATATGGAATGTCTGCAGAATTATTATTACCATCAATAAATAATGAAGAGGAGCCAAAATTTAAGAGACCTGTACAAGTGAAATTCCAAATTCCATATTTCACCACATCAGGTATTCAAGTACGTTATTTGAAGATCAATGAGCCTAAACTTCAATACAAGAGTTATCCATGGGTTCGTTATATAACACAGAACGGTGATGATTACACAATAAGGCTTTCATGATAAATAAAAATATAGATATACATAGATAACTACATGGATAGATATAAAAATCAAACCAAAGATATGTATCAGATATATCTGCATCTATTTTATTTTAAAAAAAAGAGGTATTGAAATGTGTACAGTTTAAATCTGGGTATATATATATATATACAATAGTAGTTTAGATAGAGAGCATAAAGGAAAGTATATTGAAATGGAGGGTTGATGATTGAATAGAATGAAATGGTGGTAGTACATGCCTGTCTGACAAGAGCGAAACAAAAACAAAAATTCATCAATTTTATAAGAAGTCTATGAGGCGAGAGTGGAAATAGGATAAAAAAAGGATATATTATATTATATTTATCATGAAGGTTCATATTGTTCATTATTTGAAGATGGAAAAAAGAAAAACTATAGAATTTGGTTTGATTAATAATAATCGTTACCTTCTTCATAATTATCTTCACTATCTGAATCATCCCCACCTTCCCCATTTTCTTCTCTTTCTTCTGCTTCTACTTTTAATTCGTGCATAATATCAAAACAACTTGCTAATAGAGCATTCAATATACCTTGACCTTCTGGAATATTCCCATCGGAATCATAAAATTTCCCATCCTTACGTAAATTATCCAAGGATGTTAATTTCATTATATATGGATACAACTCTCTTTCATTATTAACACCACCCATTCTTTTCAATTCTAGAAGACAACGACGTACTGTAGACAATTGGTTGTGGATTGGTTGTAAGGATTCAGAGACAGGTTCGGAACTCTCCAACAGTTTATAGATGATGGTGTAACATCTTCTCAATAGGTACAATAAGATAGATTGACCCTTTGAATTGGCAGTCACATTACCATCACTAGTTGGAAACTTCCCATTTATTCTCTTTGCGTCCACTGCGCTTAATCTCTTTTGATAAGAAAACAAATCAGTTTCTCTTAAAGTCCATCTTCTAGTGATCATTAAATTTTCCAAAGTAGTCTTAATATCTATTAATTCATCATAAATTTTTTGTAAATTTTCATCATTAAATAAAGTAATAGCATTATCAGTGGAATTATTAGGATGATGAGATAAGTCATTAATCAAGTCATGACAATCATCAACAAGACCATTCAATACGTTTTGGCCTTGATCTGAAGCCATATTTGTCTCTAAGGATCTGAAGTTACCATTTTCATCTCTATTATTTTCTAAATCAGTCAATTCTATTTGTAAAGATTCTAATTTTTTTTGTACAATTTCTCTAGAGATTCTAGTATTAGTCGATTCCGAATTATTTTCAACTTCTAATCCTACAGAAGATAATTTATCATCATTCACAGGAAAAGATAAATTTTTATTGGATAAAGTAACTAAAGATAATAAATTTCTTCTAATTTGAAATAATTTTTCCATTAAACTAGCCAGACTTGGATCAATGGATTCCAATTTTGATTCAATTTCATTATATAAATTCAAACAATGACATAATTTAGCCTTTAACAATAAATCCTGTTCAATTTTATTTTTATTTCTTTCAGTGTCGATCTTTCTAAATTCTTCACTCAAGGATTCGTCCTCTTCCTTATCACTGTCTCTTTTCTCATCAGCACAACTTTCATCCACAATCTTACTGATTTCATCCAACCTCTCCTTGATAGGTCTCAAATCATGATGTGTATAAATACGAGATTCTTTTAAATGTTCCAACAGGGATTGAACGGTAGATAGCGATGCATAAGTTGCCGGAGCCGATTTCTTTAAGCCCACAGTTAGGAAGCATAGCGATAACAATTGGAACACGTCATCGAGGATGGAGTCCACACGATTGTGCAATTCCGAGTTATGGATTAACGTGACACCAGTGGCCTCCTTATGATTAATCTTTCTAATATCATCTAATTCACGGACTTTTGTTAGCACATCTTGATAAGTGTGTTGGACGTCTTTTGAATTTAGGTATTTGTCTCTGTTTTGTTTCACTTTGGATAGAGAACCCCTTACTTCGATAAGATAATTAAGAATTTTATTTTCTTCCTTTGGAACCTCTTGGTTTTGTTCATTCGACGACATACTGCTGATGTTGTTGTATGTATCTAATCCTTCAAGTAAGTAAATGAGAGTGGGGGAAAAGAAAGTGTTTAGTTTAAATGATATTGAATAGTAATAACTGCCATCTCTTTGAGTGTAATAACAAAAAAAATATAAAAGAGCAGTTCAAGAGTTGTGGTTAAGATATGAATAAGCGATAATGGTAATAGTAGTAATAATAATACAACCGTTTCACCCCCTGCCAATAAAAGTCAAATACAGACAAAGCGAACTGAGCTAATAACGATTTTCTCTCAAATGGAAGAAAAAAGACGAAAATAGAAGAGGGTGTCGTGTCGCGTGATGTGCCAGTGAAACAAGAAGAGACCAAGAGAGAATAGATACTATAAAAGTGTGTTTATTGCACTGAGATCGATATGATATATATGTGTATATATATAATGTGTATGTGTGTGTGTGTTTAGTCCTGGTCTGGGTTGACCACCGTTAGGACGTTCCCATTGTTTGAACCTGGTTGTCCTGTAAATATTGAGCCAGTCGATATTCTCTTTGAATCGTCGAATGGGTTACTAATGTTGTTGTTGCTGCTGCTGTTATTAATATTATTATTGTTGTTGCTGTTGATATTATTATCATTATATGTCATATTGTCGTTATTGTTATTATTATTGTTATTGTTATTGTTGTTATTATTATTCATTAAGTTTTGATTAATATTACCTGTTGATCCACTTGATCTGAACATTCCATCTTCTTTATTATTAGCGTCAAAACTACGACTTCCATGAGATGATAAGGATAACGTATCAGCAGCGACATTATTTGGTTTATATTCCACTGGTTTAATTGCTTCTTGATATTCTTTTTCCATTCTATCTTCTTCCTTTTTCATATTGTAATGTCTAACTCCAAACAAAGCAATAATTGCAATAACGATAGCACCGACGACCCCGCCGACGACTCCACCAACGATCGCACCCACATTAGTTTTCTTCTTGGAACCATTCCCATTAGTGTTATCATTAGTAGTAGTGCCATTGTTACTTGTACCAGTAGCAATCGCGCTTTTAGTAATAGTGTTAGTTACAAAGATCGTTGAACCACCTTCGGTATGGAAAGTAGTTGAAAATACCACCGATGTAGAAGCAGCCGAGTCTGTCACTGACGTAATAGGAGACGAAACCACATCAGATGAAGATGACGCTAAGATATTCAATTGGGAGCCCAGGGCAGATACACTATTATGAGTGGAAGATGAACCTGAAGACGTCGACGACGATGACGATGAAGAGGAAGACACTGACGAAGAGGATGAAGAAGAAGTATCTTCATCGTCTGTTTCACCCGTCGAATAAACAGAATACGAAGATTCACCACCACACATATCTGAGTTATAACCATAACAATAAGTGTCACACGTACCTGTAGCCGATTCGGTATCAGCGGGGTTTTCATTTCCACAATAGCAATTAGCGTGGTTAGCTAAAGCGAAATAAGAATAGCCTTCACATTTTCCTTGACAATACGATTTAGTTTGGTATGCATACGTATTGATTAGACTGAAGCTTGAAGGCAGACTTGAATAGCAACCCAGCAGGGTGACGACGCCGCTGTCATCAGCTGTTGTCAGTGTCAGATACGACGACAGAAGGATTGTGATGGACAGTATATTTATGAGCAATCTTTGCATCTTTTATTATGATTGTGAGAGTGTGTAGATAGAGAATATATGATAACGACGGACTGCAAAGAGTGTGTCTTTCTGAGTGTGTCTGTTTATGACTGTAAGTGAAGGGATATGTGGTTGGATATATAGTGTTCAGCAGTAAGAATCGATCCATCCATCGAACCAGTATATATTTACTTGTTTGTTGAAGTTCATCAATAAAAATATCAACCAGAAAGAGAGAACGAAATCGAAATCGAAATCGAAATCGAGAAAAAGTTTCTTGGGAGACACCGAAAATCCAATCGTTGTGTGCGAAGCCTGAAATCACAATAGCAATCACAATAACAAACCCGTTTCTGTATGCATTCGCACAATAACAACAAAAGCGAAAAAGCGAAAAAGCTGCTTGCGCTCTGAGGCGTCACTGTGCACGGCAGCGAAAGCGAGGGCCCGGGCCCGCATTCCGTGTGCGGTGTGTGGGTGCACGCAACGAGAATTGTATTCGGCGGGTGCTGCCCAACGCGAAAAGATTTATTATTTTTGGCGTCTCTGGCGGCGCGCGCTGCGGGACGCCAAAAGAGCGGCCGTTGCAAGTGACAAGAATATACACACAAATATAGATAGATAGAGAGTTGTGTAACTGTCTACGAAGCCGAGGCGGTAGCAGCGGTAGTGGATACTATTGTGGTGGTGGTGGTGGTTCGCCTCACGATATCTGATGGTATATCGTCAAATGGAAGTGTATCGGATATCGGTATCGACTCAGGCCTGTTTTTGACCTTGTATATATATGTATCAAGCATACATGTATATATATATACATATTTATATATCTGGACTGGACTGGACTGGACAATGGTTCAATTGTATATATACACGTTTCTATAATAGACAATACACATGACTCCAGGTATTCTTCTTGTTGTTAGGGTATCGTTATTATATGTCATACACGCACACGCACCCACACACATCTACATATAGGTGTACCCATTAATAACATCTCATAGTATTTATAGATTCTGTCTATCAACTACACAACCTGCACCTCAGTCGTGTCTCCCACCATCGCAAACAGGTGTCTCTATCTCTATCACTATCAACGTCGCGCCCCCGCCCCTCTGAGATACAACATCCAAATATGTAATCACGATTCTTATCCGTTTTCGGAGTAAACAACTCGCGGCCGCTTTTTACCGTTTTGGGTCCTCGTCTTGTCTCGCTGACCCACGCCCACTGTTCGGCAACTGCTGCACGAACAGCGGGACACACAGCGCGCGCTCCCTCGCCGGCTGCCTCGCCTGCCCAGGGTAGCTGCTCTGCACTAACTGTTTATGTAACGAAATTTGGTGAATTTGGTGAAATTGATGAAATAAGATGGCGGTGACTCGTTTCTTAATTTGGTTTCATTCTGGCAATCTTTTTCAAATGAGGAAGGAATGCACCAGATACCTTTTTGAGATCTACATTATTCTCTTCTTCTCTCTCTTTTCCAGATTTAGATTCAGATTCAGCTTCGGTACTAAAGTTCTGTTGAGGTCCCTGACAGAACTTGCTTCGTTGTACTGACCTTTTTTACATGTGTATATATTCTAAATAACGACTTTTGGAGAGGAAAAAAGAGAGAGAGAGCTGACTATTTTCTTGATGGGGTTGCAGTGTTAGGTATATGTCCTTTCTATATATCTTTGTTTTGTTTTGTTTTATTTTGTTTATTCTATCTTTAGTTGGTGTTGGTGTTGCTGTAGTATTTTTAGGAGACAAAACAGACTTCCAAATAATATATTCTTTCTTGTCCCCCCTTTCCTCATCATATATAAGCAAGCACTCATTCTCTTCTTATCTAGATATTCTGTTATTCTCTTCTTTCCTCTCTCTCTCTCTTCTTACTATTCTCTTTTATATTTTACCTACAATACATCATCCAACAAATCAACCTTTTCCCCTCGCTTTTAATTAAATTCAAAATAAAATGTACGCCAAGACTCTACTATTCCTAGCTGCCGCCGCTCTAGCTCAAGCTCAAACCGCTTCTCAAATCGCTGAATTAAACGTCATCATTGCCGATGTTAAGAACAACATGGGTGACTACACCTCCCTAGCCACTTCTGGTTCTTTGTCTCTATCCGACTTGCCAGCCGGTATCATGCCTCTAGCCATGGCCGTTCAAACCGCCACTGACGACTCATACACCACCCTGTACTCTAACGTCGACTTCGACGCCGTCTCCACTTTCTTGACCAAGTTGCCATGGTACTCTTCCAGACTAGAAGGTGCTATTGAATCCGCTACTGCCGGTGCCGCTGGTGATGACTCCAAGACCACCTCCACTGCTTTGGACCAAGCCACTTCTTCCGTTGCTGCTGCTTCCTCTGCTGCTTCCTCCGTCAGTGCTTCTTTGATCACCGCCGCTGTCTCTTCCGACGTCTCTGGTGCTGCTGCCACTGAAACCGCTTACTCCTTCAGAAACACTACCGTTACTGTCTGTGAAGCCACTTCTTGTCACGTCACTTACGTCACTGAAACCGTCTGTAACCACCCAGAAATCTGTCAAGCTAAGACCACCGTCCCAGCCACCACTGTCACCGAAACCATCTGTACTCACCCAGAAATCTGTGGTTACAAGAACGGTACTCAAACCTCTGCCGCTAAGAACGGTACTAACAACGGTGCTGGTAAGACCACTGCCGGTCTACAACAACAAACTGCTAACGGTGCCGTCAAGGCCGTTGCTGGTCTAGGTGCTGGTGCTCTAGCCGCCGCTGCTCTATTGTTATAAGCAGAATGTCTTTTTATATTTCTCCTTTTCGTTTGAAATTTTCAGGTCTCTCTATAGTAGTCTCCAATCTATCTAAACACTTAAATTATTGAAAGATATGATTGAACTGCTCTTTTATTTTTTATTCTAGTTAAATTAAATATCCAACATATAATAATAGTAATATACAATATATCGTTAAAAACAAAAATTATTTACTGCTACTATATTAGACTTACATACCTGCCTCTCAATATTTATTCGTTCTACACTTCGTAAGACCTGATGGATGACTAAACATGCAACAACGATCTTTGGAATGACACACCAGAACGGGTTCATTAACATTCCACTAATATATAGATATATACATGAGTATATGCATCAAATAAATTGTTATCAGTATTATTATCAGTATTATTTGTGTCATTCAAACAGAAACAACTTAGCACATTCGGCCGAACCGCTCTCTCTGACGCCGTCTCTCCCTGCGTTTATTTTATCTTTTTCGGATCCGAGATTCTTTTGTGTGTGTGTGATGTGGGCGCAAGGAATAGTTTACCGTTTGCCACTCTCCGTTTGAACAGATCTCTGAATATTCATGTATATATAAGGGTCCTTTGTAAACTTTTTTAAGAAGATTATGTAATTGTCACTAGTAGCTTTTTTGCTGTTGGTGCATTCTTTCTAACAACCCCGATTATACTGTAACAACAATCAATACATTACAATAATATGAGTGCTTTAGTGTTAGGTGCTACAGGTTTATGTGGTGGTTTCTTCCTTAAATTTACAAATGCTTCTGCAAAATTATCAAAAGTTTATTCAATTACTAGATCTAAACCTTCAATTCCAATCGATGAACAAAAAGTGAACCTGATTATGAATAAAGACAGTGAAAACTGGGATAAATTAATCCAAGACTTAGATGGTGACGTTCAATACTTATTCACTGCTTTGGCAACTACTAGAGCCGCTGCAGGCGGTACCGACAAACAATATGCAATTGATCACGACTTAAATATGAAATTGGCTCAAGCAGCAAAGGAGAAAGGTTGCAAGACTGTCGTGGTAGTAAGTTCCATGGGTGCAAATGCCGATTCGTATTTCTTTTATCCAAAGATGAAAGGTGAAATTGAAAACGATTTAATTGCAATGGGGTTTGAAAAAACTATTATTCTAAGACCTGGTATTATCTTGGGGGATAGAGGTAATACAGCACATTCTGGTGCAGGGAATGGGTTGGCAACTACTTTAGGTGGAATGTTTTACAGATCTAGATTACAAAGATGTATGGCTTATCCAGTTGAAGCAGAAGAGATTAGTAAAGTCGGTGTCCATTTAGCATTGAATGATGATGATTCAAAGGAAAAGGTTAGATTTGTTGAAAGTAAAGAAATCCTTGAAATTGCCGCTAAGATTAAAGATTTGTGATCAATTAATAACATACATATGTATATATGTATGTATAAAGATGTAGAAATAGTTTATTATAACAAAATTTAGAAAATTATAATTAATATTAATATTAATTTAAAGTTAGTATTTAAAATTATAAAATGGTTAAAAGTACGAATAGATGAATATATCGTAATAAGTTTCAATCTTATAACAACAGAGCAACGGCAGCAAGGGCACCAGCACCTAGACCAGCAACAGTCTTGGCAGCACCGTTAGTGGTTTGTTGAGAAACAGCAGCAGTTGTAGCAGTAGTGGAAGAGGAAGAGGAAATTGCAACAGTGGTGGAAGCAGTAGTGGAAGCAGTAGTAGAAGCAGAAGCAGAAGTGGTTTCGGCAGCAGAGGAGGATTCAGCAACTATGGAAGACGAAGTGGTGGCTTCAGCAGCAGATGAAGATGCAACAGCAGATGATGCATCAGCAGATGATGCATCGGCAGTCAAAGTGTACAAAGCAGCAGCAATCTCGGAAGATAGTCTGGTAGAGTACCATGGTAGAACAGTCAACCAGGTTTCGACAGCATCCATGTCGACGTCATCGTACAAAGTGGTGTAAGAGTCATCGGTAGCAGAGGCAACAGCTAGACCTAGGGATAGGACACCAGTTGGTAAATCACTTAAGGAGATGGTACCGTCAGTAGCTAGTGCCATATATTCAGAGATGTTGTTTGAAACATCGCTCATGATAGCCTTCAATTCGGCGATTTGGGTGTCAGTGATAGCATGAGCTAGAGCAGCTGAGGAAGCTAATAGTAGAGCAATCTTGGAGTACATTATTATTTTAATATTGATATTAAGTGAGTGGACAAGTTTTCAATTGAGAAAGTGTTTGATGTGTTATTATTATTTTTTTTACTAGATTATAGAACAACTTACAAATTTGAATCTTATAACAATATTTGGTCCCTTTATATACGTCAACTTTTGGATATCTTTTATTGAAAACCATAAAAAAGGTTCAACAAAAAATGCTGGCCTGGGAAAGTATGACAGACATTTTAATGTAACTTATAAGGAATTTAATCAATCGTATAGAAATAAATGTTATCTTACGTTAACAGCATTGCACACAACTGGTCTTTCCCCTTGCACCAACAAGGTGAAATCAATCATTGCGACACACTTTTTTCTATACAGATTATACGTGTGTAAAGTTTATCTTGGCATAAAGTGGCTGAGGTGAATAAACTAAATATTACTTCGTCATCCCTCTTATTAGTCTATGTGTGTGTGCGATGCATTTCCTCTTTTTCACTGGCATTGTTGTGCATTTTGGATGAATAACTTTTCTTTTTCATTTTTGCCAAGAAAAAAATTATACTTTACTTAATTCTCTAGGAAACGATTAATTTCCTCATCTTGCATTATAGTCGTGTACCGTATATTCGTGCCAAGAAAGAAAAAGTATTATATATTTCAGTAAGTTGACAGAGAGACTCCCATGTAGATTTACGGAAAAGATAGATAGATAGATAATCAGCATCTTTGCTCAGCCTTGTTTTCTTGTTTGAACTCTCCAGAACAATAAACAAGGCCATTTTAGAAGATGATTTATTCCAATGGTGTGGATTTAGATGACATCCGTGGAATATAATCAAAATGACCATTGATATAGTCTCCTTCTTTCTTTCGATTTCTTCTCTCATTTCCTCAACATCATCAGGCCTAGAACTAACTTTCATTAAGGTAATATTACGAACACTTTGTGATCTACAATATCTACTACAATAGTACTAATTTTCTCATGTTCCTAAACCCATTTTGAAGAATTAATACCCTCTTGTTTACTATATGATGTCCGATTGGTATATATTGTACAAACTAGTACAACGTAATCAGTAGCATAATATTCAGACTCGTCAAATAGGCACGTAATGATGTTCTTCTATATTGTACATGATATAAAACCGTTCCAGTAAAAATTTCTAATAAACTAGATATCCATCATTACACCGTGTTCGTTTGTTCTCGTATATTGATCAATATGTGTGTAATCGTTCATGTTTCACAAAGGTCTAGACTACTGTTGTCATTGCTTCCATCTTATTATTTAATTTGTATATTATATTATTTTTTTTAAAATTACTTACAAGAAATTATATATAAGGATATTTATTAGTTTTGTTTATTTTTGGAATAGAAGAGGAAGTGCGATATTTTGAAAGTTTGCACCTCACCAACCTTCCCAAATGATGGAAACAGAAAAAGGAAAGAATAGTAACATTATTGGTTCGCGATATCATATGTTGTTGTTTTTAAATTTCTTTGGGAAATATTCTTCATTCTGAATAATAAACCTTTCTAATATCGACGATTTTTTTACCTCTACCTAAAGCAATTTCATTTAAAGATCTTTGTCCCTCGGTCAATGCTTCAATTAAACCTTTAGCAATATTCATATCATTTCTTGATTTGTAAACTTTTGCACTTAGGTCTTTAATACCTAATAATTGACAAATTTCAAATATTATGTGATTGACTCTTAAACCAAACCCAGGTTCTTTTTTCCTTAAAAACAATTTAACACCATGATATCTATATTCCAAGTCAGAAAATATAGTTCTATTTTCATATCTTGGTACATATTTCAAGTTTCTAATTGCATCCCAGTGAGCTTTATAGATAGATGTAGACATATCATTTCTTGATTTACCTTCTCCAAGACCAATCATACCATTTTGATCACCAACAATTACCAAAGCATAAAACGATGCGATCTTACCTTTACCAGTTTGATTCGAAACTCTTTTTAACACTAATGGTTTCATCTTTAAGGTCTTTGTAATGTAATCCGGTTCAAACCCGGTTTGTTTACTGATACCTTGAGCCAAGATAATATTCTTAGAAATTTTACTCTGGGTGGCCAATGCTTTCACTTCTGGTGGATAAGTGTTATCAGGTATCTCTGGAGTTTTGTAGTTATATGGGTTGTATGTGTATTGTTCCGGGTTTGCTGAAGAATGAGAGTTTGGTAAATTTGGATTATAATCCCAAAATGGATGTAATTTAGTATAATCATCTTCATATGCAGATGCAAACCTAAAATCTTTTCTTTGACTTAGATCAACAGAATCCGGGATGGTATCCTGTGCTAATTTGATCGATTTCAATAGATGTGCCGGATAATATTTAGCCAGCAACTCATCATTGGTTTGGGTTAATGCACGGAACGTCTGAGAGAATTGTCTCTGGAAAAGAAATCTCCTAACAGACATCTTATATTTGTTATTAAGCTAACCTAGGGTGAAAATGGTGGGGAATAAACGAAGAAACAGAGTTGTTATTTGTTTTTCAGTCCAATTTAATTAATCTCTTAACACTCAAACCAGTTCTTTCTATATATATATGAACGTTATCCCTTTCCTTCTCTCTTTTGAAGTCCCCTTATGCAATATTTTAAGTCTTTAACTCTGCATAATTGCAATATTTTTGTTTTTTTGGCTCTATGGATATTTCCAAATTTCAACGGGTAAGAAAAGTAAAAAGTTGGAGGTCGCCTACGGTACAAGGTCGTTGTATACGATGTGCATATATAACTACACCCTAGTATATCAATTTAATATGAGAAATCTATGTTACAATTGCATCCCGTAAATGCTTATATATTGAATATCGTAATAAAATTGTTATGTATAGTTAATTAATCCTAAATAGATGTAATAACTTCCACTAGGTAAAAGAGAATAAATAAAAATAATACGCCTTCTCTCAATAACCTTTCATTGCGCCAAGTATATTTATAACCATATCAGTATAGGGTTATTTATTTAAACAGCCAGTTAAAAGACTAACCTCATAACAACAACTATTCCACACACATATAGATATTGATTGATTGATTATAAGCCTCATCACCAACAAAAGAAACCCTACCTTTATGGGCCCACACACTACCATCACTCAACACGGCATACCCTAATGGAGTACATAGCACAATATAAGCCGTTTGGGTATTTCCCATTTTTGCATTTCCCGCTTAGCAAAGATAAATAAAAGATTAAGAAAGAGTGGGATGGTGGCATTCTTCCCCGTGGGATGAATGCGACAACGTCAGGGGGAGTAGGAGAACTATCACCGGGATGGAATGAACTGACACTTCCTCAATATCAAAATGATAAATAAGAGGGGGAGGGCCTACCGTGTCACTACTTTTCATATTAAGCTACAGGAATTCTTCCATTGTTTATCTAAAACTCCTCGTGATAGTTCTTGCTTAAAGGCCTTGCTTAATTGGGCGACGTAAACTAAGGAACCGTGGCATAATAATAAATTCATTGCGGCATGAATGTTGCCCGGAAGCGGAAAATGGTAGAGTTTGTACAACAATTGTTTTAAGAACAATGCTTGAGAATGAAAATATATTCAGAACGCATTACTCAATTGTAAGTATTGCGTTTTTTGGGTAATCTCTTGAACAATAGTAATCTCTTGTTTAAATATGTTTTGGGGGGGGGGTTCTCATTTTACTTGCGTAAGCAATTGTTCGACTATCATTTAAGGAAAGATAGGATAAAAAATAATAATTTTTTACTCCCGTTGGATATAGTCCAAAAAGAAATACAATGTGCAGAAAAATGATCAACAATTACTTGCTAGTTAAACTATTGTTTTCCATATTGTTTTTATCAGTTCATTATGAACAAACCGTTACAAAAATCGTCTAAATTTGTACGTACTTCTCGTAACAAAATAGGGACCTTAACTTGTTACGATTATTTAGTAAACTTGATCTTTAATGGATCATCAGTTGATTTACACCCCATAATGGAGGATTTGCAATGGGTTCAATAAAGTTAAATATACCGCATTTTGTAGATTTGGTGATAACAGCTGCATTGAAAAATTAGGGCACGTGGAAACAATGTCAACAAATTTAATATAAATAATATCACCAATTCCCTATTATCCTTGAATGCATATGCTAAAAGAAGAATGGGTGTATTCACGTCCTTACCATACACCAGAATCGTGTCTTCCTTTGATATATTCTTAAATTAAGTTAAAATATAAGGTGATTTATCATAAAGTTGCAGGGTGAGGTCCTTCTTATGCATATATTTTGACAAAGGCAATTTGTCTTGTTTCTTACACAGTAATATTTATCAAATTACTCTTTTAATAAACTATATATGCAGTTGTTGTTGTTGCTGTTTTTAAACTGTGACGTGATTTTAAATTAATAGATTATATTAAAATATACATGGGGTCTCCTCCTCAACAAAAAAAGAAGATAGTAATTTGGTAATAAAATATATATGACGAAAATATAGTGTTACTGATGAACGTGTATAAGATTAGTTTTCAATAGAAATAAAAAAAAATGGAATATAGTTACTTTGCTTCTTACAAGCTAATGAAACTAAGCACTTGAGTGAATCTCATTAGTGTATTAGCTGTTAAGAAGAGTAGAAAATGAGGATAATGGTTATGATGTAGCAGTAGTAATGCAGAAAATGTATAACATTTAGTTGTTTGATCTCTTCTTTAATTTACAGTATGTACATGGTTCTCTTTGTCTACGTCTTTGTCTACTATGATGGCCAGATGTCTCATCAGAATCACTGTTGGAATCCTGGGATTCCATTAGTTTTCTAGGAGCATACTTATAATCTGGATATTTTTGTTTGTGCATCTCTTTTTCCTTTTGAGCTAGGTCCTGCCAGTATTTCTTTTCATCAGCAGGTAGTTGTCTCCAACGTTTACCAATTTCTCTAGATACTTCAGAGTTGGTCTTGAACGAACCTTGCGTGACCAACATGTATCTATCTTTTGGGAAAATTGAATAATGAAGATGTTGTCTAAATAGAATGAAAGCATTTCTAGGTCTTGGAATATGTTCAGCAGAGCCTGGGCTTTTCTTACATGTACATTTCTTTAAAGATTTTTGATTACCAATAACAGAAGTAGAAGTAGATGCTGAGGAAGATGATGATGTTCTAGAAGAACAATGGGATGAAATAGACGATGGAGAAGCAGGCATGATCTTAGTCATTTCGGTACTGTAATCCATTTGAGTACCATCATGGATCATGCCGCCGTTGTGTTCGTAGTATGCAATTGGAGGCACTTTATGTAAAGCAGGGGTCGGTAATTGGTTGTAAACTGGGACACGAGTAGACATATGCATAATTGGTTGTTGATATCTTGGAACGTCTTGCGTTTGGACAGATAATGATTTTAGAATATGAGCAGATCTAAGAGAATCCATATTGGTCACCTGTGGACCAGCTACAGGTGAAATGAACCCATTAACTTGCATGTATGGTTGATATTGTGGCATTGGGGTTTCATAAGAAACATTGTATTGACCACCATATGGTTCCCTATACAAGGGTGTATTGATAGCGATAGGGGTACTCACTGGGATGGGAGCCGACCCTGAAGTGGAGTACATGGTGTGGTAGGAGTATGAAGGTTGTGTTGGTGGAGCTGGTGGACCAGATTGTGGGGGTTCTGGTTTTTGCTCGATGTTCGAGAGCAGTATTTGAATGCTTGGTAAGTTAACGTTTGCTTGACTAGTCATTGTTGTAAAAAGAGAAGAAAAATGGGTATTGTTTTTGTTTTTGTCTCAGGTTTAGAGTAACGGGATGCTAAATGATTCTCGAAGATACTATTTTTTTATGTAGAAATAAAAGAAGAAAAAATGAAACGTAATCAAGTTTGTGGGTTGAATTTGTTTAAATTACTAAATTATAGATAGATGCCAGCTAGAGTATAAATTTATATCAATTTTTTTTTTCTTTTTTGATTTTGATATGTCAAAGAACAAATTTTAAATTAAATAACTAATAATTTTAAATTGATGTAGAAATAAGAAAATATGAAGTTCAGACAGACATATGTTAGAAATATCAAAATAAAAGGCTAACCTTTAGTGTTTTTATATAAATTTAAATAAATAAATGCACTTTTAATAAAACTGATATTTTTTTTACCTCTTGAAGAAGGGAGAGAAGAGGGATGGTAGTATAATTTCATCACACTCACTTGATTAAAATAATATAAAGTAAGGAAGAAGTAAAAGAAGAAGAGGGAAAAAAAAAGATAATTAATTAATATGATCTACGCCCGAATGATGTGTAACATGTAAGTTGATTACCATCAGTTTACCTACAATTGTTCGGCCAGAATAGACAGCTTGGTTACGTGAGAGAGGGATAGAAGAACTCAACTAAATGAAGAAGAAAAAGCAGTAATTTAAAGAAATAAAAAATAAAGAGTTATGCACTGATCAGTTTTGAATTTTTCTTTATCGTATTACCATTCTGGACAAAAGTTTAAAATTTATCTTTCATATTCAAAATGGTTTGATATGAAAGTAGGGGTGTGTGAGTGTGTACTACACTAAAGATTATTCGTCATGAAGTCCTACTTTAACTTGTCTTATTAGATATCAATCGTGCATATGCATAGGTATTTGCACGACGGGACTTAATAATTCAAGTGAAAAAGAGAGAATTATTACCACGACATCTATTTAAAAATAAGAATAAGGATGTTACTACTATATTATTAATAAAAGAAACCAAATAAAATGAAAACAAAAAATATGTTGCTACTCATATTGTTTCAGATCTACGATAGACATTCATAGTAATTAAGGAACAAGTTATTACTCTCTCCGAGTCTCCATAGCCATAAACCCATCGCACTTTCGATAAAAATATAATAATTTATAATTGCACGAGGAAGAAAACGAAAAACGGGACAAGAAATTTCAAGAGAGAGAAACAGAGAAGATTAATACTGAAGAGATATATATCCTTCGAGAACAAAGCTTCGTACAAGAGAAATTGAGAAAGTAACGATAAAACAAAGTAAGTAAAATTAGAGTGTGTTAATCGGCAGAGTTTACGATTTGCTGTACTGTACTCTGAAATATTTGCAGAAGCAAAGGGCAACATGACGATGTTATAAATGCAACGTAGTTAAGATTTGTATGCAAAAATGATTAATTCGAGATTATCACCGTATTTCTTTGTATTTGTTCTAGTTATATTGCATTTACTGCAGCCAGCCTGTCGAGAATTGTGTGGTGTTAAAATGGTAGGAACCTTGTAAACTCACCACCATATTGTAAGTGTAAAACAGCTCAATCGATTAAAAAAACAATAAGGAAGACAAACCGATAATAGTTCTGCTAGTCTTTATAACTCTTACACAGGTTGAAATATTGGATTTTCGGTCTAAGTTATTCACTATTGCACCGGAAAACGATTTTTATTATATTGTTTTTATTACAGGTACTAGATAGATTATCTATCATATTGATTAAATAATGGGAACAGCTCCATTCTATACCGACTTATCACACGGTATTTTTCATTCAAAGAAAACCCTGCATGGAAAATAAAATTTAGTATAGGGCATCGGGTTATCAATAAGTTAAAAAAATTAACGTATCATCATTTGGTTCTCCAGACATTTCCTGTAGTTCATTAGTTTTAACAATACAAAAACCCAAAATATATTGTGTACGGGTTTTACTCTGGCCAAAAAACAAAAAGATGTTAGAAATAGAAACATTAAGGGGGAAGTGGGAGTGGGTCGCTAATATAACATTCATATAGATCCTCCTGCTACCCTGGGAACAATCAAAAATTATCTGCCAAAGAACTCCACAGAGCGTGGTTCGTACTCTTGTTTGTCTCTCCACCTACCTCTTCCCCACTGGAAGTTCATTCAAATATGGTGATTTTTTTTTTGATATTCGTTTTAGGTCGACCATCCAGGCACCAGAAAACCTTATTCTAAATTTCTCCAATTTTGTTTTTTTCTTTTTTGGAATTCCGACATCCTGGGTCCCACCCCTGCGTGCTGGTCTTCGGACATCTTCCCACGAGGGTGGGAAATGGTTACTTCCCTTATATCTTGTATTATTCTTTTTCCTCTGCAACAAAATTAAAGTATCTACAGACGATCACCCGAACAATATTTGTGGCGTGCATCAAGTCTTTAGTAGCCGTAAGCGTCAAAGTCTCTTGCTACCTTTATTCACTAGAAGAAAGGAGCCCAGAGGAAGTTTTGTCAGTGATTTTCTCTAGCTATTCCACTGTGATAGTAATTATTTTTGTTCGTTCGTTAGTTGTTCTTGTTATTTTTCGTTGGAACAGGATTACACATTCTTTAAATTGACCTTCCTTGCATATTATACTGTCCCAAAATGGGTGGCCCGTCAATTTGGGTCGAGGCGAGACGTTGCATTGTTAGTAGTAAAATAGCTTTATTATCGATATTTAAATGTTATTTTACTTATACACTAGTAGTAATTTCACGATTTTTAGTAACAGGATATATCCTAATAAATGATGATAAATAATTAGTAAGATTAGTATACTATAAGATGTGTTGATTGATGTAATGAAGAACGGGGTGTGATCCTTGATCATGACTTGGCTTTTCAACCGTAGGTCAGTAGAGGGTCGAATAAAATTAAACTTGGTTTTGAGTTCCTTTGTTTCAGCTGTTTGTAGAAAAGTATATAGCTATAGGGGGAGGGAAGAGGTGCAGAGTCGGAAGTATTATATACTTTTGTCTGTTATTCGCAGGGGTACAGAGAGAGAGAGAAATAATATATATATATATAAATGTTTCAGTTGAGAGGCAAATAGCATGAATCAACCAATGAGAGCAGAGTCGCGTGTGAATTATTTACTATAATCGATGAATTTGATTTCCTATCGGCTGAGAAGTTGAATGAATGTGTAATAATTGAAAATATACCTACAAGTAATCATTATCTAATAAACAATGTGGGAGAAAGAAAATAACTTTAAATTTTATTTATAAATCTTTAGTATGCAATAATTTACCTAGTGATGAGAACCGCTTGATTACAACGATTCCTAAAAAAATTATCTATTTTTTTGGGATATATATCTTCCGAAACAGGAAAAAATATTTTGTGCAATGCGACATAATTAAAAAAAATGAATGAACAAGTGCAGATTGGTTGGGGTAAAAGTTATTCACTGTACTGAATATTAGGTGTGTCTGTTTTTATTACACATAAATCCATTTAATATCTGCCTTTTGGAGAGTACAGGTATAGCCTTTGTTACTATATAGATATGCCTATTTACTGTTTTATTTTTTTATCTTACTAACTGGTAGTAATATAAACTGAGATAGGATGAGCAAGGTAATGGAAAGGCATTTGTATATCGACTTGATAAATATCGGTTCCATCTCGAAAAGAAGAAAAGAAACAGAATTTATGTATTCATCTTTGCGAGGTTGTTTTTTATTTTAGAAAAACAGAGCTACTATACAAGCAAAGACAATCACATGAACTTAAGGAAAATTCCCTATTGTAAATATAGTTTTCAAGCAGTAAACTGAGCGTACAATAGCAAATATATAAATGTTCTAAAAATGTTTTTTATTCTTCAATAGTACGTTGAATTCAACGGTAGGTCGAGAAAAACTTGTTCCTTGCGGTAAAGATAATTAGGTGGTTAGATTATCCGTCTCTCAAAAGAAACTGTATTAGCTAAACAAAATATATATCTTAACGTCTAGCCAATATAATGTGTGTGTTCAGTTTATTACTACAAGAAAGAAATACAGAAGAGACCTTACATATATGACTAGAGGTTAGTATGCACTAGAAGGCACCCGATTACCATTGATAATTATATAATAACCGGTTATTTTTGTAATATCATAAATCCCTGTAAAACAACTGTACATAGTCTTGTCGGAACAAAAATTCATATATATTTATATGAATTTATATTTAAATATATAAACATATGAATGACATAGTAATACCTTTTCTCCCAATTATATGTTTGTTAGTCACTCAACAGAAAGTAGGCATAGAGACTTCTTTAATAATGGTCAATGTTTAATTTTATAGTAGTAGTTGTAGTTTAGCATTTATTACCATTTACAAGATCTGGTTTCTGCTTGTAGGAGAGAAAGATGCGCAGCGATAAAAGTACATTTATCGGTCAATAATTTCATTATCTATGGAACGGAGATAATGAGGAAGAACAACAACACAATGAATTGTTTGTCCTTCTTTTTCTTTTTCTCTCTCACAAACAAAGAAAAGTAAATAAAATCATCTCTTCGCGCTGCGTAGTTTTGTTACAGGAGCATCTTTTTTATAACTTTGAAAGTTATCGGCGAATAATTAAATTATTGAAAATTTGGGGTTTTTGATGGTATTTTTAAAGTTGTACGATCTTTTCTTCATAGGATTGACGTTCTAAAGTTAGAAAGTATTAGTTCCAGAACGCAGAGTTTACCGTTCCTGTTTCATAAATATTTTTACTTTGTTTTGATTTGTCAATAATATTTTTGTGTGGTAGTAAGTCAATCCATAGATGAACCTTACGCATTCCATTCTGCACAGTATTGTTACTGTTTTTATTTTTACGTCACCTCTGAGTGAGCTACTATTATTTCATGGAGGGGGAACTAGATATAACCTTTTTTGTTTTTTATTGTTTTCTTACATAACAAAGTAGAGAGCAGAAGAAAAAATAAATAAAGCTTATCCTCTCCAGAATTTCAAATGTAAACAAAAACAAAGAAAAAAGTTTAAAGCAGCTCGCATTCTTCAATTCCGGGCTGCTGGCAAGGAAAGGTTACTGCAGAAGCGTATTACATTCTATTAATTGTTTTTTATGTGGAAAATGGGATCGCTTCTCACGTTCAACTTAGGTAACAAATTTTTGCTCAGTATATATGCATACATTCATTATTATTTGTTGCAGAAAGCAAAAAAAAAGGATTTTCGAGAGATAAATTATTTATTCATACTATTGTCGATATCGTATGATTAAAATAAAATATATTCGGAAAATCATTTTCTTTTGCTTCAAAACAAGATGTATTTTTTTTTTGGTTGAATAAATTATTACTATCATCTACATGTATGCGCCCCCTATATAAAAATGAAATAATATGCAATTTTCTGAAACCTGTTAATTGTATATTTTGTAATGGGTTAGTCTGTACGTAGTAAATGAACTGGTGTTTTTAGTATGAATTAGCTCCGGGTGAGAAATAAAAATACAATTAGCAGAGTAACAAATAGTACATTTTACTGTTTTAGGCGATTAGAACCGTCAATTTAACTGTTTTATCGGCAACTAACAGATTTGAAAGAGAAATGCACGTACAATATTCTTGGTGTGCAGATATATATCAAGGAATGTAAAAATCTTTTTTGTTTTTTCTTTTTCTTTTTCTTCCAGGACGGAAAATTCATTTCTTTGTTAGTTTCCATTGTTTAAATGGTTGTTCTGCAGTAGTTTGTTTGAAGGATGTACATGATGTATGTCGCACTCTGTCTATTTGGTGCCTTCAAAATGTGAAATAAAGAGAAATTGCATCAAGAAAAAAAATGTTTTTGGAGAGACAAAAGACAAGAAATATAGCCGAATGTGAATGCGTTTGTTTCTTCTACTGCGTCACTTTATTAGATAAGAGAAAAATGCATATTTTACTTTTGACGTTTTCATTGAATAAGTAAAATTAGAAAGAAGGAGGACAATCGTAAATAAAGAGTTGTGTGTTTGTTTATTATCCTACTTTCACTCTATTATGTGGGAGTATGTAAAGTATTTGGGATTCTCTCTGTTCTTCTCCATAGTGTTTGTTGTTGTTTTTTGCTTTTGAAGAGTGACTGGTCCAAATTGGGACGAAATCCATTCCTTTTAGGATACGTTTTCATTTTATTTTTTTTGGATATTTCATGAAATAACAGATGACTGTTAATGACGTTGTTAATAAATTCATTTGTATAACTCTTCAAGAAAATTGATCTAATTATCAGAAACCAGATCTAAATCAAAGTATAATGGAGATGTATTATTCAGGTTTATCTATTTATAATGTGGGACATGTCTATTTCTTTGTTAAAAAGTTTGTCATAATTGATTTGATCAGATAGATATCAAGATATTATGATAAAATTTACATGCATACTTACTATTACTCGATATGTACTCATACACATGTATAGCCATTGGAATTTAGAGATAAGACAATATGTGACAAACTGTCTAACTGGTCTAAATTCAACTTGCATATATAGCCTATTTTTGTAATATGAATATGGATATTATTACTGATTCATTCAATGAACGGTAAATAGAAAATGATCAGGGTTTACATCCCTCAAGTCTACTAGTAATAATCAGAAGAAATTGAATGAAATATTGCTAGTTAGGGCATCGGCACCCCTATTTCTCACGTGACCTGGAATTTCCCTACTTCCGGGTAATCCTATTTTTTTTTACTTTTTCTGGTATTTTTTAAAGAGAAAAAGAGAGAGCAATCTTCTTGAGGTGGCGATCGATAATGTTAGGAGGGAAAAGGGTTTATTTTCTTAGTATTATTGTTATTTTACCCTTTATAATAATAATCTCTAAATTGTAAGTTATTCTAGAACAATTCCGGGTTATTAGTATAGAAAAAGTCTAGAAATAAAGGAATAGAAACCATAATAAGTTATTCAGGTTTATTAAAATAAAGTAAATCAAGGACTAGAACTATCGAAGGAGTGTCCTTTTTTTTACTTATTGTTGTTAACAGAAAAGAGGATAATAAACATACTTGAAGATATTATATCGTAATAGGAAAGTGTGGGTGCGTGTTTTCGTCTTTTTAATTTAACCATGTTTAATACAAGAATAACGAATGTATCGAGATATGCCAGTATAATACCAAGAATAAAAGTATGCTCTAATACTTTGTTAAGAAACGAAACATCGTTATCATTATTACACTCGAATCATAAGGTTCCAGTGTTAAATCTTACTAGAGGAAGAAATAATACAAGATCTATTCATACAACAACACCCTTACCGTTTAGATATAATCTTCAAAAGTATCAGGAAAATAAGGGACCTAAGAATCAGAATAATAAGAACAAGAATAAGAATAAAAATGAAAATAATGAAAATGAAGAAGAATTTAAATCCTTAACAGAATATTTGAAATCAAAAGAATTCGCAAAGACAATATATTTAACTGTTGGTTTTACCGTTTTGTTCTCTTTATTAAGTGGACCCGATAATGATAATGATAATAACAATGATAATAATATTCTTACATTCCAAGACTTTAAGACCAAATATCTTGAAAAGGGCTTGGTTAAGCATATTTTCGTGGTAAATAAGTATTTAGTACAGGCTGAATTATTGCCACAAGCAACAGCATTATCTAATGATAGAAGCGCAGACTCTAGAGGATTATTCGGTACCCCATTTGGCGGTGGTCCACCAGTTGTATCGTTTACCATTGGATCAGTTGATATATTTGAAGATCAAATGGATCAAGCACAAGATCAATTGAAAATTGCACCAAATGATAGAATTCCAATTTCGTACGTTACTCGTACTTCAATGTTACAATACTTATTCCCTTTTATACCAACTTTATTGTTACTTGGTGGTTTGTATTTCATAACTAAGAGAATGACCGGTGGTGCTAATGCAGGTGGTTCCGGTGGTGGGAATGGCATAGGTAATATGTTTGGTGTTGGTAAATCAAAGGCTAAATTGTTTAATAAAGAAACTGATATTAGAATATCATTTAAAGATGTTGCCGGTTGTGATGAAGCTAAACAAGAAATTATGGAGTTTGTTCATTTCTTAAAAAACCCACAGAAATATACTGCTTTGGGGGCCAAAATCCCAAGAGGGGCAATTTTGTCCGGTCCTCCAGGTACAGGTAAGACTTTACTTGCTAAAGCCACGGCTGGTGAAGCCGGTGTTCCTTTCCTCTCTGTCTCAGGTTCTGAGTTCGTCGAAATGTTTGTCGGTGTTGGTGCATCTCGTGTCCGTGATCTTTTTGAACAAGCTCGTAAGATGGCACCTTCAATTATCTTTGTAGATGAAATTGATGCGATTGGTAAAGAAAGAGGTAAAGGTGGTGCTCTTGGTGGTGCTAATGACGAAAGAGAGGCCACTTTGAATCAATTATTAGTCGAGATGGATGGTTTCACTACTTCAGATCAAGTTGTTGTACTAGCTGGTACTAATAGACCAGATGTTTTGGATTCAGCTCTGATGAGACCGGGTAGATTTGATAGACATATTCAAATAGATTCTCCTGATATTAACGGTAGATTGGCTATTTATTTGGTTCATTTGAAAAGATTAAACCTATCACCAGAACTTGTTCCAGCAGAGTCTGCACGTCATGATCTTGCAGGTAAATTGGCTACTTTGACTCCAGGGTTTACTGGTGCGGATATTGCTAATGCTTGTAATGAAGCAGCATTAATTGCTGCCAGACACAGAGACCCACATATTAAATTATATCATTTTGAACAAGCTATTGAAAGGGTCATTGCTGGTCTAGAAAAGAAATCAAAGGTCTTATCAAAGGAAGAAAAGACTACAGTAGCTTACCATGAGGCCGGTCACGCTATTTGTGGTTGGTATTTAAAATACGCCGACCCATTATTGAAAGTTAGTATTATTCCAAGAGGCCAAGGTGCATTGGGTTATGCTCAGTATTTACCACCTGATCAATACCTTATTAGTGAGGAACAATTCCAACATAGAATGATTATGGCCCTGGGAGGTCGTGTTTCTGAGGAATTACATTTTCCATTTGTAACAAGTGGTGCACATGACGATTTCAAGAAGGTAACTCAAATGGCCCACGCTATGGTCACTTCACTTGGTATGTCAAAAAAGGTAGGTTATTTAGCTTACGATCAAGATAGTGGTGGATTACAAATCAGCAAACCTTTCAGTCAAAAGACAGCAAGAAATATTGACTTAGAGATCAAACGAATAATTGATGACGCTCATATGCAATGTGTTAAATTATTAACAGAAAAGCTCGATGAAGTTGATAAAGTCGCAAAGGAACTGCTCAAGAAAGAAGCTATTACTAGAGAGGATATGATTAGACTGCTGGGACCAAGACCTTTCCCAGAGAGAAATGAAGCTTTTGAGAGATATCTGGATCCAAAAACTGCAAAACCAGCTCCACCTTCATCTCCAGCTACGAATTGAATCTAGTACTTATTTTTGAGTATTATATAGAGTAAAATATTGAAATCGTTCAGTAAATGTACTATTGAAAAGTAAAAACGTCTAAACAAGATTCCTGTATTTTTTTGTTTCCTATCGTTGAATACTGATATAAATAGTACCGTTCGATTTATTAAATATATTCATGTAGATATTTATACAATTTAATTGTTTTATTATTCTTATTAGATAAAGTATCTGCGATTTTCTGTTTGGCTTCACACAATGATTAACAGTTATGCATATTATACGTATATTATGTGTGCCATCTTCTAACGATAGTTAATATCAATAAAAATTCATTGGAATTATAACTTAAAGTGTTCGTGTAGGGTAGTTTTTTTCCTTTCAAAAGGTCTCGTCGTCAATTATTAAGTTCTGCGAGGTAGCTTGATGTGGTTGAGTGTTTATGGATTGGTTATTCATCATAGATTCATGAGCATGTACACTGACTGAAGAATGGTTCGTTAAATTATCATTATCCATATATTGCTGATTGTTTGCATTAGCCGTTTCAGTTTTATTTTCTTCCTCTTGATGTTGATCTCCATCATTTGAATCTTCCGTCGCATATAATATCTGTTGAACTTTGTTTAAAAATTTATCTAATTCACCAGTTCCACTCTCATATACACCTTCTTTTATTAAATCTTGCGTTGATTGTACCAGAATTTCGATATCTCTCAGTTTACTGAAATAAAAATCACGTTCTCTCTCGAGGATGTTTGTGGTATCCTTATATGTATTAATCTCTTTGTCCATCGAAGTCATGCTATTCTTAGCCTGAGTTAATTCTGTTTGGATAGCCAAGTACTGGTCGTTCGATATCCTTCTTGTGACGCCGCTAGTTCCGTATGACGACCGTGTTGATCCGTAGTTCTGTGTAGGCATGCTAGATTTACGTTTTGCTATACTAATCGAACCACTAGATGGGGGAGCAGTGCCGCTAATACCTCCACTGACTTGTCTATGCTTCCTTCTGGAAATAGCATCATATGGGCTGCTATCTTTATTTTGCATCCAGAATTTTTTAATCCATTGCAAAAATTCCAAGTTGTCCTGGAATCTACATTTTACTAATCTTTCCACATAGACTGTCTTTTCAATTGCATGTCTAGCAAAGCAACTCTGTAAGATTTTGTAATTTGTATGAAACTCATATTCTGCTGTAGCATTGAACTTGACTCGATGCATTGGCACATCTACATAAACGGAGTCCATGATTTGACAGTATGCAGCACCTGTACCGCATTCTTCAATCTTTTTGTAGTTCAACTTCAAAAGGTCGTTCAGCCAGTTAAGCAATTCCGTTCTAGATTCTCCGATATTATTACTCATTTCTATATATTCGTATTTTCGAGACCCTTTTCACTATCGAAATGTCGTTATTATATTTAAGTTGTCCTCCTAAGTTTCCTTTCGTGTACTATTTTACTGTATTTGCTGTTGTTATTATTTAATTCGACTATCTAGTTTCGTGTTGTTTGTTTATGTTTTCTTTAAGTCCACTTGAAGGCTTCAACAAGGCGCCAAAAAATTTAATTTTTGTTTTTTTGGTCTGTGTATGAGAAACGTTTCAAGTAATGACTATCTTATAATAAAAGATTAAAAAATAATAGAGTTAGATAGATGATAATATAATCTTTTTTTTATTGAATATTATATTGACTATGTTATATATAGTTCGGTTGCAGAAACATAAGAAAAGATAAGAAAAAAAGGTGAAAGTATTTGTACTATTATATAGAGAATCACACTAATAATATTATAATTTCTCTACCCTGATCAAAGAACCTTGCTGATATAGAAGATCCAAATCCTTTTTAAAATATTTTGTTGCTACAACCCTTTTAATTTTTAGAGTTGGAGTGACAGTTCCATTTTCCACGTTTAGAAGATCCGTTCCGACGACCATGTTATGTAGTTTCTCAAATCCCTGAAGACCTTCTGTGTGGCGATTAATTGCCAAAAGCAGATCTTTTTTCAAAATAGGATCACTGTTGATCTTATCAAACAATTTTTCTTGTGAGAGTGACAATACTTCGGGGTGTGAACGTGATAATGCATTTTGTGTACCTTCATATTCTAAGCTGACTATACCTACGAGATAAGTCTGCAATGGATCACCAAAGATGAACAGTTGGGCAATGTACGGACATGAGGAAAGGTAGGCGTTCTCAATCTTCTCAGGGGCAATATACTCTCCATGTGCCAATTTAAAGAAATTTTTCACACGATCAATTATATGTATTCTTCCTTTGGCATCAATAAATCCAACATCACCAGTAGAAAACCAACCATCTTTATCTATAGCAGCCTGAGTCTCATCTGGGTTCTTAAAATACATACTAAATATCTGAGGGCCTCTTAATTGTAATTCACCTTTTAAATCTTTTTTGGCGAAATAGGACATTTCAGGGACATCTTTCAATCTACATTCAGTACTAATACCAACTGCACCACATGAACCAATATCTCTCTCGTGAGGTTCTGCTAGACATATACCAGCAAATGATTCTGTTAATCCATACCCTTGCCTTATTCCGATATCTAGAGCACTACGCAAAAATAGAAGTGTCTCTTTAGCAATTGGTGCTGAACCAGTCACTACAAATGATCCGTTAGTTAACCCCAGCGAATCCCTAATTTTGTCGATTAAAACACGATGATATAATAGAAAATTCAATAATGAATGATCTGTACCACCATGGCTGCTGAACCTTGCAGCCTTATTTTCTATGATGTTAGATGCGATATTTTTCTGAATAGCAGATTTACTCAGGGTTGTCTTGATACCAGATTCAAATCTTGTTAATATTCTGGGGACCATGGATAAAAAATCAGGTTTCAAAATCTTTAAATCTTCGACAAGAACCAAAGGATCCGGTTTGTGGAGAAAACCAGAACCGACTCCCATAGATAACGCATATGACGTAGTTTGTCTTTGAAAGATATGCGTTAAAGGTAAGAAACACATATCGTACAGTTGTTTGTTTTTCTTACTGCTGGGAACCTTCATTGATGATAAAACGAATGCATTACTAGAGGTAATAGCTTGGTGAGTTAGAACTACACCTTTTGGTAAACCTGTTGTACCAGAAGTAAAAGAAATTGTATAAGTTGTCTTTGGAGTTGGCGGAATCAATGGAATATTATTTAGCTTACCAATTTCTTCCACTTGTTTCATTGAAAACACGGAAATTTTCTCATTCAGTTTATTAAAATTTTTAGTCAAAAGAGATTCGTTAATAGATTTAAGTTCACTTTCTTTTAAATCTTCCATACAAATCAGAGTGTTAACATATTCAAGGTCAGGTAAGATGGAAAGTACATTGTACATATTCGACTTTGCAAACACTAATACAGGACTCTCGGTCAAATTCATAATGTACTCTGAAGTTTTGGGACCTAATGTCTCATACAAAGCTGTGTTAGTGATAGAATAACTTTGACAAGCTAAATCTGTAATAATCCATTCTGGCATATTATGAGCCAAGATAGCTAATATAAAATTATTGGATTTAAGTGGTTTATTTCTCTTTACGTTAACTAGAGACATAATACCAGACCCAAATGCATGAGCTCTTTCAGCAACTTGTCTATACGTTTCAAAATGATACTGTTCTGACCATAGGTCTGTTGTATGGTCATATGTTCTTCTACCTAAACAACCATTATCAGGCCATCTTCTCGCAGAGAACATAAAATGTTCGTAGCCTGTGTTTAATTTCTGATCTACACAGGTAACCAATTTCTCAGGGGAAAGACTATTTCTAAATGTATCGCTATAATGCAAGTTTGCATCAATACCTTTATCATTATCGACATCATTACTGACATATTTGCTCATGGGGACAGCTTGTTTCTTTAAATATGTCTTATAATCTGGATAACTATTTAGTGGAAGCTCGTTTATCAACTCTGCCAAATATTCATCTGAGCCCTTAACATAACCAGCTAGTTTATCCTTCAATGGTTGAAACCTTGCATCGGTTTCTATGACATCTGAAATTGAATATGTTTCATACATTTGTGATATTTATTTTAGATATCTGTTAAAATCAATAATCCTCTTGATTACCTCTAGTTGTAACAGTAAGGAAACTTATTATATATATCTTTCAGAAGTTAACCGCTCAAACTGAAACAAAGAGTATTAAAATATAATTAATGAATTAAAAAGAGAGAAAAAAGAATATTATAACCTTAGACTCCCCTATTTATATCGTTGTCATTGTCATTTGGGGTAATAATATAATATATACTACCTCCAAGAGCCGTTCAATACATTAGTTTTTCCAATGTCATTCATTTTCTCCTCTTTTAACTTTTCCGTAATAAGGGTATCATCACACCTCTCCTTATCCGTTTCTTTCATCAAAGTTGGAGTAAATTATGCTTCATTTGATCTCTTTCTTCTTATTGGTATCTCTTAATTGGAGATCGATCAATTCTTAATTTCTCTGCCTCTTTCTCCAACAGTGGAAAGGTCGGTCCGGTTTTAAAAAAGTGGTTCCGCTTTCCCAATCAAATAAGAGAGAGAAAATGGTAAAACGTATATATATATATGTATATATGATGATGTTGTATGATATTTATAAATAAAGAAGGAAAAGTATACATCCGCATTTGATGATAGTTTATTTACTGTAATTTGGTAGCATCTATTAGGGCATCTGTCACAACGTCTGGGATACCTGGACTTTTGGAGAAACCCATTCCACCTAGGGATACCTTCGATGAGTAATCATTGATAACATCTTGTTCAATTGACTTAATTAGGTTATTGTACCCAATCTTAAACTGAGGTAGACAGTCCTTAGCCACGGTATAGATCCATTGGCCTGCATCTAGATCCTCTTTGGAGGCTCCTAGATGTTTCTGTAAGGCACTCTTGACATTCAGTATAGTTTGTTGTTCATTGGCGATATTCTGTTTACCTTCAGCATCATTATACATTGAGCCACCAACCATAGCGGTCAATTTCGTATAGTTCTGAGGTGGTGATGAAGTTGTGTTTAAACTTGTTTCGCCAAATGGTTTGAAACTCTTTTCAATAACAGAATCAAAGATAACACCAAGTACTTTTTCAGGGTTGCTGTTAGTCTCGGGAATCAAGTAACCAAACCCATTCTTCTCCTTAGGGATAATATCTTTATCTGGAATGTATAGGTTGACTAATGTCACTGTATTAGTCTTGATCAAGTCCAGTTTTTCTTTGATTTTAGGATTTGTCCTTGCAATTAATTTAGAAAAAATATTTGGAGCTACAGCTAACCTAATATGATCAAATTCTTTAGCAGTAGTTTTCAAATGAGTTTCTTTTCCATTTATATTCATATATTCAAGAATCATTTTATCCTTTTTAGTACTTTGGTTCATGGACATGACATTGTCTGTCAACAAAGAAACATTAGGTAATTTTATAATTGCTTCTTTGAAAGTGTTTGGAAATTGCGATAGCCCACCTTTCAAACCAAGCATGGGAAATTGAGCTAATCTCTTGGATAATGCACGGATCTTGTTTTCATCCTTATTGAACACTTTAGTGTATAACGCTACACTTTCACTTAATTTATCATTGTCTTCACTCGACTTATTAGAACTTTCCCTCCATCTAGCAATCGATGCCTTCGTAATTGAGCCGTACTTTCTTTCATCGTAATATAATTTACCAACGACTTTTCGAGCGCTGAGATTACCAACATCGTCTGCGTATATACCACGATATAGAGCACTAAACAAATTACGACCAATGTCAACACTACCATATCTTCTTGTTAACAACGATAGCACACTTTCATCCTTAATCTGAGAGTCAATAGGTTTCCTTGTCCATTCGGTGATCATACCTCTTAATAACCCTTTGCTTAAAGGATTGAGAAAAAATTTAATTAGTGTGGTAAGTGAGTTAGGCACTTGGATCAACTTATTTGTAGGGTCCACTATAAACTTCTTATCTGCATTGGAATCTTTGCTGATAGTTCTTATAATATCACCTTTATTCATCTCAAGCATTGAGTCCATGATCATGACAGTCCCATCAGAGACACCTCTAAATGTCCGAGGGCCTCTTTCAATCATAACAGGCTTTCTGTTCTTGTCCTGAGTATCCCACGAATTGATCCAACCTCCGGGACGGCTCTCTGGGTTAAATAAAGTGATATGGACATCTGGTCTTAACTTGCCCAGAAAGTAAGTAAACGTTAGACCTGATATACCACCGCCAACGACACCAACCTTTGCGTTAGTAGGTAATTTTATCAATTGACTCAGCATTTTTTTTTTCTTATTGATGCAAAATTGCCGGATCCAGTTCTAGTTATCTATGATTATTTTAACTTTAAACACTTCAAGTTCCTTCTAAAGTAGAAACGTTTTCCACTTTCTTATTTACTCTTCCCCTTATAAATGAAATAAATTATATATCTGTATGTCAGTCCTTGATTTCTGTCTCTCATACTCCATTGTTGAACGAAAATACGATTCTCGGTGAATTTTTCATCTTCGTGCCTTCAAAGAGAAAAACTCGTAGAAGTACTCCTTGATTACATACGTCGATCATCAGTTTCCAAGAAAGATTCGTACCAATAGAATTGGAAAATATATATATATATATGTGCCTATGATGATTATACTGGGGAGCCTTGTGAAATCATATTTTTATAAACGAGTAGTATAGATAGTTGCTACAGTTATATAAAAAGACTATTTAGAGTTAATTCAACGTTTGATACCTAATGCTTTTTCTCTGGATTGTCTAATGGAACTTAATCTCCATGAGTTTTGATTCTTTGCATATCTGTCATGTAAAGGTGCCAGTTTTAACTTCTTACGTGATTTACTATTATTGTCTATTGCTTTGTAATAATGAGGCGCAAATTCAAGAAGCCATTCTGGTTCGATGCTAGTCACCTGTGACATAAACTCCCTACTGGTTAGCACCAATGAGTTGTAAATGACATACTCATACTCTTTGCCAAACAATGAACTAGATGGGTGGATACCCACTGCAGTATTACCTACTATTGTCTTATAACCAACACTTGGTTCTCTCTTAGCTGCATTCATGAAGAACCCAGTCACTAATGTTTTACGAATGATGTCCACATCACCTCGACAGCTGACAATAGGTAAATGAAGTTGATTAACTATCGATAAAATTTGATCCTTCACATCTCTAGCACGTTTCAAATGTCTTCCATGCAAGAAATTGATCTCACAAAACTGTTGACCTCCACCTGCTTTTTCCCACTGTGTAAATACGTTTAACAACGTTAGATGGTCCCCATATGGGTGATTGAAACGAGCTTTTTGACGATCCGCTTGTTGTTGTTTATCTCTTGGTCTAAAGAAAATATTTTGAACAGACAACACTGCAATTATAGTAGATATTTCATCAGAACATTCATTAGTGACAGATGAAAGCATGACTCTTGAAAGCGTTGGATCCATTGGGAATTGAGACATTCTTTGGCCCAATTTTGTTAGATAGCCATCTCCATCCAATGCTTCTAAATTGTAAAGTTCCGAAAGTGCGGATAAAAGAAGATTCCTTGGTGGTGGATCCATAAAGTCAAAATTCAGTAAATCGTTGATCCCCATAGCTTTTAACATAAGGATTGTATTAGAAAGATTTTGCCTTTGTATTTCTGGAATAGTATTCGGTAACATTTCATTGTAGAATGCAGACTCAGTATAAAGTCTATAACACTTCCCTGGTCCAGTTCTACCAGCTCTACCCTTTCTTTGGTTGGCTTGTGCCTTCGAAATTGGAGAAACAATTAGTTGTTCCATACCAGCTCTGGGATTATAAGAATTTACTTTCGAGAATCCTGGATCCACGACATAATAAATACCATCTATAGTGATGGAAGTCTCGGCAATATTAGTAGCGAACACTACCTTTCTACTTCCCTCTGGAGTTGGTTCAAATATCTTTGACTGAACTTCACTTGGTAATGCAGAGTAAATTGGAAGAATAACTAGTTCTCCTATAGCATCTCCTAATGTCTTGACCTTCTCATATAATATCTCACAACACGAATCGATTTCTTCTTGACCTGTTAGAAACACTAAGATATCACCAGCATCATTATTAATATGTATATCCATAACACAGTCTAAGGTAGCTTCGATATAATCCATCTGAGGTGTCTGTGAATACATTACTTCCACGGGGAAGGTCTTACCAGGTATATTAATCACAGGACAGTCATTAAAATACTTGGAAAATTTCTCAGAATCTAGCGTTGCGGACGTAATAATAATTTTAAGTTCTGGTCTTGCTTTGGCAGCCTCCTTCAATAGAGCAAAAAGAATGTCAGTCGCTACAGTACGTTCGTGAGCTTCATCTAACATGATGACTGAATATTTAGACATCATTGGGTCCAAAAGAGTCTCTCTTTGTAACATACCATCGGTCATATATTTGATTTTTGTCTTTCGGGATGTTCGGTCATCAAAACGAACGTTATAACCAACTTCACCTCCCAACTCACACCCGACTTCTTCTGATACTCTTTTCGCAACAGATATGGCAGCAACTCTGCGGGGTTGTGTACAACCTATCATACCATTTTCACTAAATCCTTCTTCGTTCAGATATTGTGTGATCTGAGTTGTTTTACCAGAACCTGTTTCACCAACTATTACAATAAATTGGTTGGCTTTGATAGATTCTATTAATTTGGATCTCATATTATATACAGGTAATTCTTTCCGCTGTTGGCTTATAGGTAATGAAGTTCTTTTACCAAACGATACCTTTTCTTGAATCCTATTCTTTTCCCACGCAGTAACAATGAGTTCTTTCTTTAATTGGTCAATCTCTTGTTTATATTCCCTTCTGGTTCTAGTGGGGTCATTTTCTGAACTTAATTGCCTAATTTGTTGTTCGACATTTTTCTTCTTCTCTAATTTTTGCTCTCTATGTTCCGTCATTGTAAGAGAACCATTCATTGCAACTCTGTTCATTGAACCTCTTGGCATTTTTACAATTTTTGCTGGTTCGAATCCTTTATCCTTTGTCATTAGTTCACTCTTCAAAAAATTTGGTTTATCATCAGTATTCAATTCAACATCCAGTTCTTCCATATCTTCATCAAAGTCAGTTCCACCAGTTGTAGTCTTACTATTTTCACCTTCTCTTTCGTTCTTCTCATTGTCAGGCTGTTCATTAAGCTCTGGGTAGTCTTCAATAGAAGCAGCCCCACTTGCAATCAATTGTTGTATTTCCCACCTCTCTGGGGATGTCAACTTTCTTTTTTTAATCTTAACTGATGGAGTCTCTTTCCTCATCGCGGTTCTTCCTCGTTCGTTACCCTCAGTTTCTCTTGTCATGTCATCTATATCTTTTCCTGTCACTTGATCAGCCCTTCTCATACTCAAAGAAATCCTACCATCATCACCCAGTTTAATAACTTTCACATACACTTTCTGTCCTTCCAATACACAATCTCTAGGTTCTTTTATTCGTCTCTTAGCTATCTCAGATATATGCACTAATCCTTCACATTTTTTGGATTTAACTCCTAAGATTGAGACAAAACAACCAAATGGCATTAGTCTTCTCACTAGTCCTTCATATATGTGACCTAGTATTGGATATGGATCTATATTTGGGGTCACATTCCTAGATTTGGTAGGTTTTAAATCTTTCGTATCCTGAATTACTTGCCAATCAACAGCTTTGTTAGGTAAATTAAGACCATCGTATTGTTCTGTCTTTGTAATAAATGGATTACTTGAAGTCTCTGTAATAATTCTTTTAATTTTTAATGAATTATAGATCTCTCTTAACGCTTCATCGTTTAGACCACTATCTAAATTCTTCATTTCGTCCTTAAATATATCTAAAGTATCGCATTTATTGAATAGACCCTTTGTAAAATCCTTCAAGAGTGATACATCGGACTCCGAAGTTAAGCCAAGATTTTCTTTTAGAAAACTCCCTAAGTCAAACTCTGTTCTTTCATGTAATAAGTGGTATATCTTATGTATCATATCATGTTGTAATCCAACTTCTAATTCGTTAATTCGCTGCTCGAAGTTTATCTCACTTTTAGCTTTCTGTTTTATATCCTTCAAAAAATCTAGTATTGCTGCATCATCAGCTCCTAGTAAATCCAATATTTCCTTATCTTTATTATTCATTATGACACTACGTAGTTTGTGTAAGAGAGGCGTTTGGGGTAATAATACTATGTTTGGTGTTTAGTTCCTAATATAATATTTACTATGTTTAGATTTGCGATGAGGTTAAGGTTTCTTTTATTTAAATTTTTTTATATAAAAATGTACACATTGTAATATTTTTTTGAAGTCTCTATGCGATTTGTTAGAACAAATGTCTTCGAAAAATTCAATAACATGTGTAGAGTCACGAAACGATAGCAAAACAGTAGAGAGGCTTAAGACGAAGCAATATAAACTGGTGTAAAGGGAGAGGTTTGACACTGCTTAAATGAATATCTTCTTTAGTTTAAATTTAAATTTTTAGATATCCTAATCATTTTCCAAAATCAACTAGACCACTTGGTCTTTCCAGCGAGAATGCTTTAGAATGAAGTTACGAGAGATAAATAATACAAAAAACATGGTTTTGAAATAGCAGTCTTTCACAGTTTATTAAATATAACCAAGAAACAAGAAATGTCCGATCTTTATAAAAATATTTAAGTCAACCTTCAAAAACTTAAAGGTAAATGTCAAAACAATTTTGAAAATAGGGAAGTTAATAATCTGGGTATTTACCAGCAAACTGTAAGGAGATTAAGGTATTGAGTGGAGCATAAACTTTCAAACATTTGTGATGATTGGTGATAGTGTGCATATGGACAAAAAAATTAAAATCTAAATTCAAAAATACTCCGATACGGGGAGTCGAACCCCGGTCTCCACGGTGAAAGCGTGATGTGATAGCCGTTACACTATATCGGACGTAATCGTATGAAATGTTGTATTGGGATCTCAAATGGTTGAAGACAAAATATAACAGACGGTTACTTTTTATTTCAATAATCGTTGTTTTTTCTTCTTTTATATAAAGTAAGTTGTTAAACAGAGTTGCTGTTGTTAAACTGCTTATCTTTTGTGCATAGTAACGTTGGACTATGTAGCTCCAATTGTCGGAAATATATTATAAGATGTTATAATATAGAAAGTAGCAATACTTAGTTATTACAATTTTATGTTTAGTAAAAAATTATTACTAACTGTTCAATATGATTCTAGAACATTCTTTAAGAATGATTAGTAAGCAAGTATTACTAATTGTTTCATAAGTGTCTAGAACATGTTTCAAGAATGTTTAGTAAGAATACTATCAATATTTGGTACACTGTTTTTCCTTTCCCAAAAGTATAAAAGGACCACATATTCAAACTTTATATATATATACAATCTTCCTTATATAGACTTACTTTATATAACATAAAATAAAACACAAGATTATACATTTGAATATCTATAACTATGTCCGATAATTTCAACTCGAATACTAATCATATATTCTCGATTTCAAACTTACGTTTACAAACTTCAGAATTCTTTGTCTTTATATATTATTTATTTTCTTAACAATCTGTTTCTCATATTACCTAAACGATTGTTAAGTAGTGAACTGATTACCTAAACGATTGTCAAGTAATTGATTTTGTCAGAAATTAAGAGTAATGTGCACAACACTTAATTTCAATAGGTAAAGAACTACTTTTAAGCACAGTTATAGATAAGAATCAAACTAAACAGAGATGAAAGGTGTGATTGAGGAAATAAAAACCTTTAAAAAAATGATATAAAAGGAAGCTCTTAATATAATATATAAAGAATATTAAATATTCTACAATACGTAAAAATATATATAATAAAAGAGACCGATCGATTATCGTATTATAAAATGTCCGAATTAAAACAATTAAAAGTTGCAGAGACTACTAGAGGCAAAAGCTCTATCTCAGATTCTCTACAGATCTGTTACCGAAACGATTGTTAAGTAATGAATTTATTTGCTAAACGATTATGACCTAAACGACTATTACCCAATAAAATGTTTAGTTCTTATTAGGACATTTTAGATATCTTGATTCAATATAATTTCTGTCAATATTTTTATGTAAGATATAAAAAATCAGATGACTATAAGTCGATTTTATAATATAATAAAATTTGTTCAGTTATGTAAACGTAAGTTCGAAATCGAGAAGATGTCTAATATTCAATTTTCCCATCATGCTTTTGTTAATTCCTTTGACAATTTGGAATGGACCTAAATAGATGAGTTGAACCTTTGAGTATCTTCCTCCTATGAAGTAGGTATCTCTATGCAATAATACGTAATCGCCTTTCTTAAAAGTTATTTCTGTTCTTTTATCATTGTTCCTGGTCTCCATATCAGCAGCATTTTCTTCTAGTATATCTTTAACTTGTAGCATAACAGCCTTCTGGTGTTTAACGAAATCTACGGTTGCGAAATGTCTTGCGTTCGTTTGATTCTCAGTCGTTATTTTTGGTTCGTTGGGAATGTAACCCAAATCTACATCGAATGGAGAACGTTTTGTTGTTCGGTTTGGAGTTGTGTTATAAGTAAATTCCATCTGAGGTAGGAAAGTGTCATTCTGCTTATCACGGTTTCCCAAAAACGATTACTAGAGATAGAGACACTAGGTTCACTGCTAAGGATTATCAAGAATTCACAGAACGATTAGGAATCAAATTAACGATGTCATCAAGTAATCACCTCCAAACATATGGCCAATCAGAAAGAACAATTCAAATTTTAAACACATTACTGAAATCGTACGTCGCTAACAACCACAAACATTGGGATACTTTTCTCCCTCAGATGGAATTTGCTTATAACGCAACTCCAAACCGAACAACAAAACATTCTCCATTCGATGTAGATTTGGGTTACATTCCCAACGAACCAATAATAACGACGGAGAATCAAATGAACGCAAGACATTTCATTATACTCGGCGTCATCTTATTATGACCAATTAAGTAACCTAGGAATTCAACAGCGTGAGTAGCAAAATGACACATCTTGTCTTTTGCTACTAATTTTTCTTGCTGTAGAATTTGTAACACCTGTTCAATGTAACGCCAGTGCTCTTCTTTGGGATTCGAAAATATCAGAATATCATCTAAATAAACGCAAACGAACAATAATGAGCGGAAGAGACCTGCCATATAACGGGCAAATATACTGGGAGCGTTGACAAGTCCAAACCGCATAACTGTGTATTCATACTTACCATTTGTTATAACAAAAGCGGCCTTATACGTGTCTGACTTCTTCATAGGTATTTGGCGATAACCACTATGTAGATCTAACGTTGAGAAAAAGGAAGCATTACCAATTCTTGCGAGTAAGTTCTCTATACGTGGTAATGGAAAAGGATCCTTCACGGTAACGTTGTTCAAAGCTCTGTAGTCTACACATAGTCTATAAGTATTATCTTCCTTCTTGACTAATATAACAGGTGAGCTACACGGAGACTTCGATGGAGTTACGAAACCATGTTTAATCAAATCCTCTACAATATGGGCAATTTCTTCTTCCAGCTTTAGTTAAGTATTGTAGGGCTGTGAATGTGGAAGCTTAGTGTCTGGCTTTAAGTCGATCTCATGGTAAACAGGACACTCATATTCCTTCTCTCGCGGAGGGAGATTATTACGGACTCTCTCAGAAAATTTATCTTGTAACCAACGTGGTAAGTTTCTAAATGAATTATCGTTGTTCTTTTCAACAACGTTGATTACAAACACATCATCAATATCAGAGGAGCTAAATTTGTCCTCCGCTGTATCCATATTAACCACGTTAATACTATAGACGGGACAACAGCTATTTATATTCTCGGATGAGTTATGTTTCTTTAACAACACTGCAATTTCAGGAATGGAAGTAATTATCGGATAACCAATGATGACATCTTGTACCATATGAGATGTAACATAGACGGGCGTACCAATTACCAACTGACCCTGTTTTAAAGTGATTCTAGCAGCTTCGGTTGTTAGTGCAGCTTCTTGGGATGCAATACCCTTGAAGCGAAATGGAGGAGCGGGACGTACAGACAGTCCTAGTTTAGCAGCAATGTCATTACGGACAAAATATGTTGGTGAACCAGTATCATATAATACCTTAATGGGTTCCTGCTTCAAAGTCATAGTGACTTCGAAGGTACAACCAATAATGGACCTAATTGTTTCTTTAATGATTGGACATAGTGTAACCAGACTATGGCTGGTGACAGGGGTGACCTGCCTATAAGCGATTTCTCACATTAGAGTTATCGACTCTACATTCATGGATGTTGTGTCCTGGTTTTTGGCATTTGAAACATAAATGTCTCTTCATACGCTCAGTACGGGATAAGCGACCTGCGGAGTAGTTGTTTGATGAAGCATAACGATCATTTCCACCTCTGCCTCTTTCTCTAGGCTTAGTGTAACGTAGTGCATGGGTAACAGCAGCACCAGTTTTGACAATATCTCTGCCGGTGTCCATATGAGATGAATTCATGTCCTCCAAGAAACGATTTTCAATAGCAACGACAGAGTAAGCGGTCTCGAACGCTTCGTCTAGGGTCGAAGGGCGGGTTAGTGCCACAAAACGGGAAGTCTCAGGAGTAAGACCTCTCATATAGGACAACAAGGCACCCCTCTCGGTCCAATAGCCAACTGGCATCAAGGACCACAATTGTTTGAACTTGGTATTATAAGCTTCAATACCAGTACCAGTTTGTTTCAAGGCATTCATCATATCCAAGACGTCATTAGGATCCAATTGGTTGATGAAATGAGAGTGAAAATCGGCACTAAATTGATCATAATTATACGGACCTGAAGCGTGGCTCGAGAACCAGTTAAGAAACCATGTAGCAGCGGGACCAGCAAGGTTCTGTCGGAAGAAAGCGATTTTTTTCTCTCTCATCGACAATGTGACGGATCAAAAATTGAACTTGCATGACAGTCATGAAGTCTGGGAGTTTCATAATGTCCGTAGTACCCCGAAAGGTAAAAGGAGCGGAGCCTTTCAGAGTCGAACGGTGTGTTGGAGTCGGGACTGATGGATCCGAAGCTGCATCAGAGTACTCGAAAGCCATATCTAACTTGGACATAATAAAATAAGTTAAACGGGCAGTGACTTGACGGTAATATTATGGTAATTCGATGATCTTCTAACTTAAAAGAGAAGCGTTACCTGATGTTGTATTGCGATCTCGGAGTACGGGAGACTAAGATATACTAGAACGGTTATATTAATTACTATTATTAATCATGCTCTCTAATTAGTACTTTTATATATCTTCTATATATGTATTATATAATTAATGGAAGATTAGAGCAGAATGTCAAACGGAGATTCGTGTCTCCTATATACGTTTCTTTCAACGACCGACTTTAACGTGGACCTCAATCTGCCATTTGTTATTTTTAGATGTTAATTACCCGATTCGGGGAATTTTCGGTTGGTTTCATACATAACAAAAAATTACATGTAATATATCCGGGTAATGTGCGTTATAATCCAGATTAAACCATCTATTATCCGTCATTTAAGATCAAATACCCACTAGTAAAATGATTTTATATTATCGAGAGGATTATATTACTATTGAAGAGATCTGTAAGTGACTTTGGTCCAATAACTCTGTTACTTCATTACAATTTTTTGATAAAATATTTCTAGTGAAAACTTCTTTCTATAAGATAACATAAATATGTCAACAGGTTAAACACTTATGTACTATATACCTTTCATAACAGAAGTATTGATTGTTCCAGAAAGAGAAGGATATTTCACAACTTCTTTCACAAAAACTATGTAACTTGCTAAATATATATAATATTATCATTTAGTAACCAACTTTGAAATATAGAAGTACCCCCACTACTGTAAATAAAAAAACAAAAGTGATAAAATTATTCCCCCCAACTATCCATCCTTATATACTAATATATATATATATATTTGCTATTCTATTTGTAATTCAATAAATTACTCGTCAAATTGCTAGAAATAGCCGCCCATCCCTTTCCACACTCTGTTCCACATTTTTATACTAGTGACCACCTGACATCACTAGCCACGATTCAGCTTCCACTATAATATACATATTTAATTTGTTTTTTGTTTTTTGCATATTTTATGCGCTTAACGACACCTCTCTGACCGGCATCGCCTTTTTAAATAAATTATGAAATTTTTAATATAATATGCATTTATACACTACAGCACAATATGGTAGTGTTTTGGCTGAATTGGGGTGGCATAATAGATAAAATGATGAAAAATATATATATAGAGAGAGGTTATGGTAGAATAGAGTAGAGATCGTTAGTGACTAAGTTTAAAATATATCAGTATTTATTTCAATTAGAAAGGGACGTTTACGGAACATTGACTACTATCGGGTACTATTACAATAGAGAAAGTGAATTGAGAGAGACCATTGATTAATACTCTGAATAAACAAATAAATAAATAAGACATGTCGAAGATAGAATTAGGCCGTTATCTATTCGAAAGATTAAAACAAGTCGGCGTGCATACCATCTTTGGTTTACCTGGTGATTTCAACTTGGTGTTGCTTGACAAATTATATGAAGTGGAAGGAATGAGATGGGCAGGTGACACTAACGAATTGAACGCTGCATATGCTGCTGACGGTTACGCTAGAGTTAAAGGTATGGCTTGTATGGTTACTACCTTTGGTGTTGGTGAACTTTCTGCTTTGAATGGTATTGCAGGTTCATATTCCGAACATGTAGGTGTTTTACACGTTGTCGGTGTTCCATCCACATCATCACAAGCTAAACAACTATTATTACATCATACTTTAGGTAATGGTGATTTTACTGTGTTTCATAGAATGTCTGCAAATATTTCACAGACAACTAGTGTCATTACAGACGTCACGACAGCCGCATCTGAGATCGATAGATGTATTAGATCCACTTATATTTATCAAAGACCTGTCTATTTAGGAATTCCCGCAAATTTCTTCGAATTAAATTTACCTACTTCTTTGTTAGATACACCAATTGATTTATCTTTAAGACCTAACGATTTGGAAGCAGAAAATGAATGTGTTGGCCAAATTATAAGAATGATTCATAAAGCTAAGAGCCCAATAATTATATCCGATGCATGTGCCTCTAGACATAACGTGAAACGGGAAACTCAAGAATTGATAGATGTGACTCAATTCCCAGCATTCAATACTCCAATGGGGAAAGGTACTATCGATGAGAATCATCCAAGGTATGGTGGGATATATGTTGGTTCATTGTCCAAACAAGATATTAAACAAACTGTAGAGTCTGCAGACTTGATTCTTTCAATTGGTTCATTATTATCAGATTATAATACAGGGTCATTTAGTTATTCATATAAGACGAAAAATATGGTGGAATTCCATTCGGATCATATGAAGATTAAAAATGCGACATTTCCTGGTGTACAAATGAAATTTGTATTACAAAAATTAGTAGAGAAAATCCCTCATTCTAATATAAATTATAAACCTATTCCAATCCCAGAACCATTACCACCAAATAATGAAAATATACCGGATTCTACACCATTGAAGCAAGAATGGTTATGGAGAGAATTAAGTAAGTTTTTAATTGAAGGTGACATTGTCATAACAGAGACCGGTACATCATCATTTGGTATCAACTCTACAACATTTCCTGCAAACACATTAGGGATATCGCAAGTGCTATGGGGGTCTATAGGTTATGCGGGTGGTGCTGTATGTGGTGCTACGTTTGCCGCCGAGGAATTAGACCCAGAAAAGAGAGTTATCCTATTTATCGGTGATGGTTCTTTACAATTGACAGTACAGGAGATCTCTACTATGATTAGATGGAATTTACATCCATACTTGTTTATTTTGAATAATGACGGTTATACAATCGAAAGATTAATACATGGACCTGAAGCTGCATATAATGCAATTCAAAGCTGGGATCATTTACAATTATTACCAGTATTTGGTGCCACCGATTATGAAACGTATAGAGTCTCCACGGTTGGAGAATGGAGAAAATTAACTAATGACAAGTCATTTCAGAAAAACTCTACAATTAGAATGATAGAGATAATGTTACCTGTGATGGATGCACCTGTTGCATTGATTGCGCAAGGGAAGCTATCTGAACAATTGAATGCTGGAAATTAGAAGTAAAATATTGGACAAACAGACAATCCCCAAAACAAACAAACAAACAAACAAACAAACAAACATGCATTCGTTAGATAGATTGAACTATCCTTTTCATCATAGTCATCTTTACTTATAGACATATATACAGATTCATTAATTAATAAACTAATAAATACCAAACATCATTAATCTGATAAAAATAAATGGGGCGACGACAAAATAACAATAATAAAAAAGACAAGTTCAAAATATCTTCAGATTCTTGTCATATTATCAAAAAAACATAAGAAATATTTTATTCATAATTAGAATTATTATTTAAAAATATAAGTATATATATATCTTAAAGCATTTTATGGAAGTACTCTTGCCAAAATAATATTATTACTCATCAGTTATGGAATACCCTTACAAAAAAGGACATCACAGCTACTTTGTCCTCTTTAAAAACCGTTCAACAACATAATTTGATGGAATTCAGCAGTCTTGTCAGAACCTTTGTTGTACATTTTTATTTGTTTGAATTAACTTAAATAATATTTTGTGTAGTGATATTATCAAGATTGTAATCTCAAAAAAAGGAACAAGTCATGCTAGAAAACGAGATTAGTCTCGAGGAATGCTGTCATGAATATCATCACTATTATATACTAATCACTAACGTGAACGGCTGTTGATCAAAAATTTTGAAATTTTTTTCTTTCTTCATCTCCTCATTATCAGGTAATGGAAGCTATTACTTGATATTATTATTCTATTGGATTTGAATTATGTAACAAAATTTTATTTTTCTGATCGCTGCTCCTGTTGTTCTCTGGTTATTGCGTTAATCCCCCACATCATACCCCAAGAAAACACCGCAGCAACAATCTATGAGAAATATTATTCGGATTTTTTTGCCTTGTTGTCCTTGTCGTTTCTTTTTTGGACAGTATTATGCCGCAGCGGACGAAGAGGAAAATTTCTTTTTGATTTTGAGGGGGAAGAGCGGCGCGTTGTTTCTTTTTTGAAGTCCGAAAAGAGGTTTTCGGTTCGAAATTCTTTCAGTGCAATCTCCAACTCTAGTGCTATTTGGACTTTGAAGAACTGACGGCTGGTTAACTTTTCTATCTGAGAAGAACAATGGCATAACATGATGGGTGTTGCAAAGTATTATCGCTGCATATTATGAGTTTTAAGGTTCCGTGACTTACGCTATTTCTATATTTCCTGTTGTGATATAATAATAGATAATATATGTTTACCAATTATTCCAGAAGACAAAGAGGTTATTTTGTTCTTGAAATGGTGCGTTTATTGTTGTCTAATTTCCCTCTTCCTCTGACTCAGACGTAACCAATTTAACTTTCACATGGATCAAGCTAAGAAATGGATATCTAAAAAACTTTTCAAAAAATAAAAATAATACAATGTTAGAGAAGAAGGAATCTCAACAATATCCTTTAGAGTAGTTATCTTGCTGTAGATAATCTGAGATAGAGTTTTCCCCTCTATTAGTCTCTTCAAGCTTTGATTGTTTTAATTTGGACATTTTTATAATACGATAATCGATCGGTCTCTTTATATTATATATAAGTTACATCTTAAAGAACATTTAATATTTTATATATATTATATTAAGAGCTTCTTTTTATATCAATGAGTGAATGTGAATAAAGGATTTTCTTTACCTATATTGAAATTATGGGAGTTATATTACCCTTTATTTCTGACACTTGCTTATACATATTTTTATGAATAATTAATCAACTTTTGGAGCTTTTGAATTTTCTTGAAATCACAAGTTTGGAACTGAGAAATATCCCAAACTAATATAGTGCTGAAATTTCTTTTGCAAAAGAAATGTATCATATATCCAAGCACATTTTAGCACTCCGATTAATTTTTGTGATAGTGTACTGAAGCAGCCATAATAGATTAGATCTTGATTCGTTCATTATTATAGTGTCAGGTAGAGAGGAGTAGGTATAGACTGAATACTAATGTTTAAAATAAAACAAATATTATTTGTTATACTTTTCTTATATTTGTAAGTGGTTTCTTTTATTATATATAATTTATAGAACGAATAGAATCTAACTTAGAATGTAAGTTCACAATTCTTTCTTAATAAGATGTTACCTAATTATTACGTAATCTTTCATTTTTATTTGAACTTTTTAGATATCTTGATTCCACATAATTTCTGTCAGATAGATAACTTGGAAATTTAATATTATGCAATGTTATAGTAGAAATAAGACTTAGCACGAAAAAGTTTTTCGTTAGCTTAAACTCTCTAAAGGAGATAGTAACACAAGATTATAATTTAGGGTACACTTTACTGCTACATATATATATTTACATAGAGTGTACTAAAGAATATCATATTTTATCCCCTACATTGGGCTTGTTGGAACCATGCTGTACAATATGACTATGCAGAGGTAAGGAGCAATTAACATAAATAACTCTGTTTTACAATTATTACTTCTTAGAAATCACTAAGTTAACCTCCCCCATTACATCATGATATGAGGTTTCTTAATAGATATAAACTATGTAATTGGAGCTCTGACATGTTGTAATACAAACAATAATATGGGGATATATAATACACTACCAACTTGAAAATGAAAGTTCTTCAACCATCATTATTATGAAGTATTTGTCAAAAATAAAATGAGATTTGTTAAATATAGCGGCAGCACTAAAAAGGTTAACATTAGCTTAACCTATCTGAAGGTGAAGGTAGCTAATATAAGTAGAATTTAGAGTGTGCTGCACTGTCGTATATATAATAACACATGATATATACTGCATAATGTAGTATTCGTTCCCCCTACATTGGGTTTATTGGAGCTACATAGTCCAACGTTACTATGCACAAAAGATGAGCAGTTTAACAACAGCAACTCTGTTTAACAAAAAGATGAGCAGTTTAATAACAGCAACTCTGTTTAACACAAAATATAGATTTTGAGGGTTAATTATTAACTACTATGAAAATTAAGAGTATTAAGGATTACCCGGACATTAACTATCTAAAAACATTAAAAACTCTAGACTTTTTCATTAAATATAAGCGCAAGTGGTTTAGTGGTAAAATCCAACGTTGCCATCGTTGGGCCCCCGGTTCGATTCCGGGCTTGCGCATTTCTTTTCTATTTTTTTTTTTTTGCAACTTTATTTATAACTGTAGTCATGCTTGTAATGACAATTCAACCGACATTCAACCAACCTTTACCTTGGTATCATTTTGACAATTTCTTTTATTGTTTTAGGCTTTTATAAAATAAGAGAGTTTTATCACGTTAAATATTTTATAAATATTTAATGCGCTTAGCGATTTTCTAACTTTTAAGTACTGTCAAAACGACGATAACAAAAGAGATTAAATAAACCAAGAAACTATTTAGGAAATCGCTAAGTTATTCTACAGATCCAAATCGCATATTAGCAATGAGTAATCAAGCCCTATTCGAGAAGCTGTCACAAACGTCGGAATTACTGAGTGTAAAACTAGCACAACTTATTAGACTCTCATCTCTAGAGAATGTTGACGAGAACGATGACGATTCAAACAGCCCCAATGAGGGTTCTGAATTAGGAAATACTTTGACGGCGGAGACTGACATATCGGTTGCAACTTCCGGTGTTATGTTGGTAAATAGTCAAACAATGCAACTGGTCAAGGGCGTACAAGATTTGTTGTTGCTGACAAGAAATATCAGAGAAAAATGGATACTTAATCAAATCCCTGAAAAATCTGAGACCGAAGTCCCAGTTATTAATTATAATGAATTGGATAGTTTACTTGAGAAATGCATGGGAGAGATAATTGGGGAAACAGATTTATAGGTGTAATAAAGCCATATAAATAATTGTAATATATACTTAATAAACTAGGTTACTTGAACCGAAGTCATAACTAACAATATTTTTTTTTAAAATAGAATGTGTATCATTAAAACGTGGCCATCCCTTTATATGCTTACTTATTTAGATATTTACGTGCTAATGATCGTACTCTCGAATCAAATACTGGACTTGATATTGGATCGCCAGCTCTATAAAATGGATTCATCAGGGTCTTAATATATAGTTCATGAATTTCTTGGTAAAAAGATCTGCATGCACTATCATCTATAACAACACTAGCAGAAGTGTTGGAACCTCCACTGTTAGATGTTCCATGGATCATAACAAACTTCATACCACCATATGATATATAAGCTGTTATGGCCAAACCATAGAAATGATCGACCTTCCCTAAATAACAATTGTCTGTATTATTTACAGTTTTAGATCGTAGAAATCCTCCTGTACTTGATATACTAAAATTACTGCCATTGTCACTGTTATTGCCATTTGTATACTGGGAATTCGATGGTACCACTTGCCATTGCAAATCCTCGATAATATCCAGAGATGCATGCAATATGAATGGATTCATCTCCTTCAATTCTTGAGAAAATCCAAGGTTCTTTTGGTTTCCTTGTTGAATGGAGAATTCTGCTTCATATATGGGATTGTCCTTATGACCAATGATGGCAAAATATTGAGGCATTACAAATGGTCTTCTAGTGTTAGATTAATACGCAATTTGAAATGATTATCAGAATTAAACTATCCTATTTGTCGTTACTTTGGTGTTTATTAGGTTTTTAGTTATTGTTGTTTTATTGTTGTATGCGTTTATAGTATGTATGATTCATTTTCTTCGTATTGCGGTGGGGCTTTTCTAATGGTTTTTAGCTAATGAAAAATGTTGAACGCCATTGGACATAGAGATATTTTTATCAAGGGAGAGATGGCTTACAAAAGTTTCACAGACATAGGGAGTTATTGACGAGATTAAACATCTACAATATATAGGATTTGCGTGAAACCTGAGACTCATTAAGGTGGAATAAAACGATAATTTAGCTTAAAACGAATAATATAATACTATAGATATAGGAATTTAAAGGGGGAAAACCAACATTCATTATAACCAAACCTAACATACCGTTTTCTGGGAAATATATCAAATCCCCAAACAAAAATAGGCAATTATCAAATCAAAAAAATCCATCCGATCACAACTCATCTAACCAAAATAACAACACTATGATCGAATCATCTGACTCGGAAACGGGCAGTTTAGAAGGCAAAAGAATAACAGAACAATCAACAAATACAAATAGTCGTAGAGTGAAGTTAGTCACAAAATTATTAGTAGATATGAACTCAGGATTAATGGACGATTTGAATTATGATAGGGATGTAGATAAAAAATATGACGGTGAAACAAACAATGATAGAAGGAATAGTAGAGGAAATGACGCGGATATTTCCAACAATGATCATGATAATGATGAAAATGGTGAATATGGAAGTCTCATACCTATGGCAGAACAACAGGTAGTACCCAAAATATCAAAGGCCACAAGACTAAGAGCAGAAAGGGTACGAATATATCTTGATTATTACTATAATATTATGGAAGGGACACTTCGATCTGGAGAAGATGAGAATGGACATGAAAGAAAGAACATCCATAGGAACGTGGAAGGTGTTTATAATCCTCTTCAGATAATAAGAAATAGAAAACTTAAGAAGAAATATCGTGGGGAAACAGCAACTTCGGGATTTTTATTTTACAAAGCTCCTATCATTGCTGTCATTCAATTTTCTAATACTCCAAACAGAAAGAACTATAAATGGTTTGTTGATGTCAATGAAAAGTATACAGATTTAACTTTTAGATCTCAACATTGGGACGAATTAATAGATCCTACTGGGCATCGATGGTTCGGAACCCAAAAAACTCATAGATTTAGAACAGAGGCTCATAAAATAAAGAAAAGACGTGGTAGCTCTCATATTACAGGCCACTTACATCATCATCATCATAAAAAGAATAATAGTAAAGGAACATTATTAAGAGACAGTGATCAATCCTCAGATTCTATTTTAAATAAGGTCCCGAAATTAATAGTGACAACTGACCATTCTGACCCTAATTTAGAATCCAGGACATCTAGTAATAGTAATGGTATTAGTAGTCAATTTTCTGACCTAGATAAAGATAATTATAACGACAAATTGATACAGACGGTGTCAGATTCTGAAGTTGAGAATGGGAGTTTAAAGGAGAAAGAGAGTAATCATTTAAATAAATTTGAGAAAATCCTTAATAAGACTAAAAATCCCAAAAGATGGTCTAGATCTAAATCACCAAACAAGATACGAACTGAGGAAAATAACAACGGCCATGAAACTAAAAAGGATGTAACAAAGATAATACCACAGGAACTAGCGCCAGAACAAGAGCGTTCTAATAATGAGGGTGATCATCGGGGAAGTGTAAGTGGTCCTAGTAGTAAAGATAGATATGGCACATACCAGACTCCTGTTGATGGTACAGGCGTTAAAAAATTATCTTTATTAGATGACATTCCTATCCATACAGTGAAGACCCACTCGACTAATAAATTAAATATAGAGTCTCCAGAAGTGACGAAAACCAAAAGCGGTAGTTATAAATATGACAGCGAAATTAACAGTATTGAGCACAAGAGGGGGATAAAAGATGTTGAAATACATAATAGATTAACTACTGAAAATGCGGACGCGGTTATTAACAATAAGAATCTTAACATAGTAACCAATAGTGCGGATAATTCCAAGAATAGTTCAAGCAAAGAAGCGACTCCCTTATCCAAAGAAAGTAGTTCAAACAATTTCAATGAATTGCCTGTAGATATTCAATTACAGAAATATTGGCAAGATACGAGGTATGTCATTAGTACTATTGCCATTATGGAACACAGAAGACAATCACATGACTTAATCAGACAAAGGGCTATTCATCGCAGAAATTTGATAAAAGTAGATGAGAATACAGAAAAGAATATGGCAGACACTGAACAAATCATTAAGGAATATGATGAAGGATTGGATAGAGTATTAAAAATTGGTAATAGTTGGACTTCCAAATTATTAAATGATTATTCCATTAGGGTGGAAACATTGATCTCAGCAAGTGATAGAATTCTGAGTGATATTAATACTACATTGACACTAAAATTGAAATTATTTCAAGAAAATACCGATAGATTTGGTACTATACGTACCATGCAGTCACAGAAGATGACTAAATCTATTTATAAGATGTTAGAATTTTTTATTGTGTTAGTGTTATGGAGTATCTGGCTTGTTGTAAGTATATTAAGAGAAATTAAATTCTCAATACTTCTCGTCTTAAGATTTATTAAATGGATATTATGGTAAGATATGTAAACATGGATAGATACGTAGTGAATTATCGAAATATATAAAAAACACTGAGGTCCTACTTTTATTATTATTATATTTTATTGATCTAAATTTTGAATATATAGATTGGAAAGAATATAAGCTTTAAAACCCTATACTAACTCCTTTTTTATTATTGAGAAAACCAAACTAGAACAAAACGAATCTTAAATTATAAACATGAGCATAACTCGTCTTGGCTGAAAGTTAAAAAAGCAAAAAAATGCGATAACCACATCAGTATAATCCTTCATCAGCTTTTGGTGCGAGTAGTACTATCTGATACAAAATCTTCCTCAAGGAAAATACCTCTATCAGCAGCTTCATCTAAGATCTGGCTTCTTCTCTTCATTTCATTGGCGTAATAATTATTCTGGAATATCACAAGTTGTTTATCAGCTCTGAATACGGCTCCCATCGATATCCATGAACAATGATAAAATACACGTACAGGAGTTCTTACATTCCGGTAGACAGTCGAAACTCTTCGTAGAATTAAACCGGTAGTAATACTAATTAGAGCACCTTGAGCTGCACCAACAACACAAGCTACAGCGATCTAAAACTTATAATTCAGATAAACATATACGTCACAAAGTTATAAGGTATATATTCAATTGTCAATATATGTTAGTAAAAGATCAAACAAACATGTTTATTCTAAGGGTTCGAATTCGATATTATTTTTATCAACGTAGTAAAATACATACTTCTCTTGTTAATTGTTTAACTGTAGCAGGATCATAATGAATCGGCTGTACATGTTCACGCATTTTTATAATTATAATTATATATATATATTAGGTTTCTTATCTTTATATCGATCTCTATCGGTATGACAATGAGCAGACGTTCCATTGATTAATGTACGATTAAGTAAATTCATTTGTTATCCTTTATTTATAGTATATTATAATATCCTTATATATCGGTTACTTAATGAAACAGAAAACGCGGAGAGATTCGTTCCGTTTACAGTGAAATTTTGGAAAAGAGAGCAAATAGGCAACTACTAAAGAGGATATGAGTTGATTATAAACAAGATTCAACCGAAAGAGTTAGGCAAAGAGATTGTATTAGTTATAGATATATAAGTATATAAGTATTTATATATGGAAAATGAGTTGCTTGGATTCGATATATGCTTCATTAAAATGTGTTTTTGTGGTCCGTAGTGAGTATATTATTGAGCCCACTGTTATTGTTATTATTTTCATGTTGGGATGTGCTCTTATCGGAATGTGTATTCATTATATGTTTGAGCAATTGCAAGGGACGTGCTAACAGATTGTTGGCTGTTTCATTATATTGGTTCAACTTATCGTATAAGTTATTAATGATAGCATCCTTGCTGTTACCTCCCACCCACATTCCGTTCAAAGTATCATCTTCTTGAGCTAAGTGTTGGATTAAAGTGCACCATATATATGACAGTTGTTCTAAACATTTATCGTAGTAATAGTTGTTACTTGGTAATGTAAATCTTGGTAATTCACACACCATTTGAGTACAGGAGCCTAAGAATAATAGGGATTCTTGTAAATTTGATGAACGTGGTGGAATATTGTTAAGGATATAATCTGTAAGACAATTTAAAAACTCTAGCAGTAATGGCTTCAACCTAACAAAGGCATAATCATCTAGTCTGGGTATATTGTTACTCATATAATCCTTGTTATATGGGATAGTGGAATAAATATCTTGGAATTTTTCTCTTAGGGAAACCAACCTACGATCGTTCGAGAAAGAATATTGAGATAAAGAAGATTGTAAATGTTGGCTTACTTGAGGATGTACATGTAAAAGATCCATTATTACATTTTGTAGTTGTGATTTGTCCATTAGATCTAAACTTCGTTCCAAAGGTAATGGTTGTCCTTCTATCATAGCAATATAGTTAGGTGTATTTCCCAAGGTTAACATTGCAGCGGTAGATGTGGCAGCTGTTGCAGCAGCCATTGCAGATGCTGACACTGTCGAAGTATGAGCCATAGAGTTTGGTTTCTTCTTAGCCACCATATACTTCCGTAGTAACATGTTGTTACCACCAGTACTACTGGCGGTAATAGCAGATCTAGGGATACTAGAATCCATGTCGTTGTCATTATCATGCTGTCTCTTATGGCGAGTAGGAATAGTTGTTATATTGTCTTGTTTCCTCTCTGCCATCATCACCTGCTGTTGTGGTTCTTGTTTGTTTTGAAGACTGTAACCCCATGAAAAGCCTAACATCTGTGCCTCGCTGTTGTTTTTATATTTGTTATACATCACAGATACACTTATACGTATAGATTTGTGTGCCTATATATATGTATATGGTTCCCTCCTGTTCTGTCTTGTTCTTATCACACATGTGTAAGTTAGTGATTAGTTTATATATAATGCTTGCTTGCTTGCTGTGGTGAGAAAATGAAGGAATTGTAAAGAACCGAAAAGAAAAATTGTATGAAAAAAAAAAGAAAACCAAAGCAGTAAAGTGGTCATCGGTAAATTGTGCGAAGGTTTCTTAGTGAAAGAGTGAGAAGAAGAGCAAGGTGAAACAAAGGATATTTTACCAATATATAGATATCTAGAAATATAACTAGTTTATTTACTTTTTTGATAGATATTTCTGAACTTTCTCATCGATGATCTTTTCAATGAGGTTGTTTAACGTTGAATGAGAGTCATTAAATTGATTTTGTAATGCTACGGAGATTTGTTTTTCGATAAGTTTACCAGTAAGATCAACTTCAATGTTCACCAAACTACCGATTTTCTTCAACGGCATCACTACTACATCTTGAGTATGTGCGATCATGGCAATATAAAACGTACCATCAGCATCCACTTGTGTTACCGTCAGAGAGGTACCATCAATGCAAATGAACCCTTTCTCCACAATAAACTTCTCGTACTGCGAATCTCTTAATTTGAATCCAAACACTAAGGAGTTCCCTTCTGGTGTCACCGAGACAATGCTTGCCACTGTATCGACATGTCCTTGAACATAATGTCCACCGAATCTAACGTCTTGAGAAACTGCACGTTCCAAATTTATCCTTGTTCCAGCAACCCAATCGGCAACATCAGTGCGTACAATAGTCTCTGGAGAGATCCCTACTTTGAAAGTGTCCTTGTCAAATGCTGTTACTGTTAAACATATACCATTACATGCAATACTGTCTCCGATGTGACAGTCATTTAGGATGGCGGAGGCACCCTTGATGGTCACAGAGACACCTTGACCACCAGATGCACTGTTGTCCTGGAGGTTGTACTCCGCAACAGTTCCCATTAACTCTACTATACCCGTAAACATACTTGCCCTTATTCTTAAATGTGTATACTACGTTCTACCAGTTAACGTAAACCCAGAGACTTGGCCATCCAAACTGTTGGTCTGCAGATGCAGAGTATATTTTCATTTCCCTTTTTATAATCCCAAAATTTAGGAATTTCAGTCCTTTCGCTGCCGTGTTTCGCCTCCCGTCCCCATCCCGGTTTTTTTTGGCTTAGTAACAGACGGAAAGACGGAACAAAATGTAACGTAAGCGAAGGCGTCGTTGGCGGTTAAACTACAATTTAAAGGGCAAAGTTCTCTAATTCATTCATAGAACTTGATGGTGAAGAAGATGAGGATGAAGTTGCCACCCTTTGAACAACAACATATCATAGCAATCATGAGCATACTGCTACAATGGCTACAGTTGTAATGGAGGGGAGGGGTTTAATGTTGGATCTGATATCACTTTTCATTATCTTTTTTGATTAGAGAATGCCAACTGTATATTTATCAATTAATGAATCCTACAGAATGATGTGAATATTTAGTATAAGATACAGTAACAATTTGTTGTTGTAGGATATGAGATGACCTTTGACATTGGCAAATTTGTAATATTATGAATCGTTTAACGTAATCTGAGAGTTGAGACCTAAACCCTAATATAAAATTACTAGGGCTACATATTTGGTTTGTCCACGTGACTTACAAAAACACGTGACCCACCACTCCACGTGACTTTAACTCCCCAATTCTCTTTTTTCTAATTTCTTCATTAGGATTAGATCGCCGTTTTGACATCGCCACGGTCAAGAGTCATTCTACACACATATTACGAAGTCTACGGATAATTTATTACATCTAATAATCTAAGTCACCTAAGAAACGTCATACCTACCTAGTTTCTTCTTCTTCTTCTTCTTCTTTCAGGAAGTGTGGCATCTTTTAGTCTGATTAACAGGATATCCACCACATACGATTGAACAGATCATTACATTATCTATCTATATATATATTAGCAAGCTCGATGAAGTGAAAGGAAATTTATCTCTTTCTCCGAAACTATATTTTGTTCAGAATATTCAAGGTAAGCAAGAAAATAATAATAATAATAACAACACTATTTCCGAAGAGATGTCGTCTGTAGAAGCTACCACAAACCCTTTTGTTGGTGCCAATTTCGACACTAAGAGTCAATACCGTACTCCAGTCGATCTGATTAATGATACCATCGCTCAAAATGTCTCAGCTATATTTGGTTACAAGACTTATTCTCAAGCAGATCTATTGTACTCAAACTTACCATCATCTTCTCAGTTCTTTCAAGAATCTGATATTAGAGCTGGTGCAGGTCTAGCACCATTAGGTTATGCCGCTGCTCGTCAAGAGTCTGTTGCTAACAAACCAATTGCGATTGTGACTCCAGGTTATGGTCTACCATATTTTGCTTCATCTTTAGCCAATTCAAGTGCTAGCTTCTTATTTAACGTTGCCGCACTAGCTTACCAAGATAAAGAAGGTACCCTTGGTATCGACTACGTTACTCCATTATCTGTCGCTAAACAATTAGGTTACAACGTAGTTACACCCATCTCTACCAAAGAATTAGAACTGACTTCATTATTGTCAGTTTCTCTAGCTGCAGTCTCAAATGTCAGATCCACCATTCATCTTTTTGATGGATTGACTACTACTCGTACTTATGCTTCTTTAAAGCCAGTCATCGAGAACTCTGAATCAATTGTTGCAGGTCTAGTTAAAACTTTAGGTAATGAACCATCTTTCGATGCAGTTCTAAAGGCTTTTAATGAAGCTACTGGAAGTAACTTGGATAATTTCCATTACTCTGGTCCAACTAACCCAGAAACTTTGTTTGTCACTTATGGTATTACCGAATCCGAATTATTTGGCGCTGTGGGTCCAACTTTAGCAGTTAGAGTTCCATTACCATTTGATACTGCCAAGTTTGTTAATAGTATTCCAAAAAGTGTCAAGAAGATTGTAGTTGTTGGCCAATCACTAAATGACAACCATGCTGCTCCATCACCATTAAGACTAGACGTTTCTTCTGCTTTGTTTTACCATAATCGTAGAGAAATATCTGTCCAAGAACATATCTACAAGCCAGATTTTGTTTGGACTACTCGTGAAGTGACTAACCTAGTTACTGAATTTGGTGTTACTGCACCAACCCAGTCATATGACGGAAAGCGTGCTTTGTTCTATCTTCCTGATGACTCTAAGGTCAGCACTATCGCCGCATTATTAGCTAGATCATTAGCTGCTACTAATGATGACGTTACTTTCTCGACCAAATACAACAATTTGGTCCACAATGGTGCTCTTGAAGCCGATCTATCAATCGGAGCCACTGAATCAGGTGCAGCAACAGCTGACTTTGTCTTAGTCCAAGATATTAACCTGTTGAATCATTTGGACATTGTTAATGCTGTAAAATCAAATGGGGTAATAGTTTACTTAGCTACACGTGAAATTGACAACTACCCAGAACAATTTATTGCTGATTTAATTTCTAAAGAAATTAAACTTGTCACAATCGATCCAAATGAATATGAGGAAGATATTGATTCATTGGTAGTCGTTATTCAAGCTACTTTCTACGAGACAGCTCTACAAATCCCAAGAGGGGAAATACTTAAAAAGATAATCTCTAACTTATCTCAAGAACAAATCTATGATTTGATCCATGCCGAAGAGGGTTCTGAAGAAAATAAGGTAACTATTTATGCTTCTGGTCAATTACCAAAACCAGAATTCTCAGAGGAAGTTCTTGAACAATTACCAACTTTTTTCCAAGCCAATGCCTTTGTTGCTAATGATATTAAAGAACAACAAGAAGAAATCAATGAAGTACCATCTGTGACTTCTACAATTACCGAACTGACTAAGAGATTAGCCTTTAAGGAAGCTTACCATGTTGAAAAGAAATTAAGACCCGACCTACCTTTGATCAAGAACCATATTATTAAGGTTAAAGAAAACAGACGTCTAACACCTGATGATTATGACAGAAATATTTTCCATATTGAATTTGATATCTCAGGTACTGATCTTACCTATGACATTGGTGAAGCTCTAGGTATTCATGCCAGAAACAACGAAAAACTAGTACTGGAGTTCTTAGAAGGTTATGGCTTAGATCCTGAACAAATTGTTCAAATTCCAAATAAGGACCAACCTCAATATATCGAGTCTAGAACCGTTTTACAGGTCTTTGTCGAGAATCTTGATATCTTCGGTAAACCACCTAAGAAGTTTTACGAATCTCTGATCCCATTCGCGAAGGATGAAGATGAAAAGAGATTCTTAGAAGAATTGATTATTCCAGGTGGTGCATTAGAGTTGAAAAATTTCCAAGAAGTAGAATTCTACTCGTATGCGGACATATTCAACCGTTTCCAATCTGTTAGACCAGAACTTGGTGACTTAATTAGCATCGTTGCTCCACTAAAGAGAAGAGAATACTCTATTGCTTCTTCTCAAAAGATGCATCCTAACGAAATTCATTTGTTGATCGTTGTCGTTGATTGGGTTGATAGCCAAGGTAGAAAGAGATTTGGTCAAGCCTCCAAATATATTTCTGATCTACAAATAGGCCAAGAGTTGGTGGTCAGTGTTAAACCATCTGTCATGAAACTTCCAGCTGACCCTAAGGCCCCAGTTATCATGAGTGGTCTGGGTACTGGGTTGGCTCCATTTAAGGCAATTGTTGAAGAGAAGTTATGGCAAAAGCAACAAGGTTATGAAATTGGTGACATTTTCTTATACTTAGGTTCTAGACATTGTAGACAAGAATACTTATATGGTGAAGTCTGGGAAGCTTATAAGGACGCCGGTATTATTACCCATATCGGTGCAGCTTTCTCCAGAGATCAAAATAATAAGATTTACATCCAAGACCGTATTAGAGAAAACTTGGGTGATCTGAAGACTGCTATGATTGATCAAAAGGGTTCATTCTTCTTATGTGGTCCAACCTGGCCTGTTCCAGACATTACTTCAGCTTTAGAAGATATAATTGCTGCTGATGCCAAAGAAAGAAATGTTAAAGTTGATCTAAATGAAGCGATCGAAGAGCTAAAGGAAACTTCCAGATATATCTTAGAAGTCTATTAGTGAATTCATGTTCATAAAATTTATTTATACAAATTTTATCTTTCTTGTATATTTAATTAATATTATTTATTATATTTACTTTCTTGTTTTCTATCATATAGTATGACAAATTATTATAACCCAAAGTGGGCTACATTATACTGACAACAGACGTACCATCCTGGAATCTTGTTCTAAACACTCTATTAGCATTCGTGAACATACCCTCTTTCAAAGAAACAACAACAAATTGAGATCCCTTGAATCTTGTCTTTATTAAATGACCTATATTCTGAGTGTGACTCAAATCAAGAGCAGCATCAACCTCATCCAGAATATACATTGGAGCAGGTCTGAATTGCAACAGAGCCATAATAAGTGATAATGCAATTAATGACCTTTGACCACCAGATAATTCGACTAAACTCTCTTTCCATATGCTACCTAATTTTACCTTAACTTCGAGACCTTCAGTTACGTCCTTGCCCTCTTGCGAGACCAATTTTGCAAAAGAATTTGGAAGCAAATCAGCGAAAATGTTACCGAAATCCTTATTAACTATCTCCCACGTCTTCACTAATGTCTCCCTCTTAAACTCATTAAGTTTAGATATTGTTTCCTTGATCTTTAATTTATCTTTCTCAATAGTGTTAATCATTGTTTTCAAGGCAGTTTCTTTTTTCTCAACATTTTCTATCATACTCATGATATTTGGATTAACTTTGGGCCTTAGAACTTTATAATTCTCCTCTAGACGATTAGCTCTTTCTTTATACTGTGACAAATTAATACCCGCATGCTGGGAAACTATACCTTTGACCATGTCAAAATCTTTTAGCCAAACGAATTCCTCTGTTAATTCCTTAAGCCTTTTTTGCAAATGTTTTGAGTTGTTTCTATAATCGTTAATATTGTTTTTGATCTTTTGCGCATCTAGCCCATTCTGTGAAATTAGTTCTTTTTTATTTTTAATAAAGGTCTCCAACTCTTTGACTTCCTCATCAATTTCAAATAATCGGTTATTTTCTTCAGCCAATTCTCTCTGGATAACAGTTAAGTCTTCTGCTTGTGAAGCCAAATTAGCTTCAATTTCAGTTTTCTTTCGTCTAAGATTTTCTAAGGATACTTCAGTTTGTTCAATTAAAGATGCATTTGCCTTGGTATCACTATCTAGTTGTTCCGTATCTAATTGCAAATTCTGATAGATGTCGTATTTTTCTTCCAATATTGAGTTTAACTTAGTGATCTCATTAGATAGACTATTCACCTCTTTCTTTAATTCATCCAATTTTGCACCTTTATTGTTTGCGAATTCATCTGCATCTCTTTGAATTTTTTGTATCTCCATATTTAAAGTGTCAATGTCACCTTCAGTTCTTTCAATATCCGTATTACATGACTGAATATCTGCGTCTAATTCTTTCTTTCTTGCTACAAGTTGAGTAGCACTATTTGAAGAGAGACTCTTCCTAGCAAGGTCAAGTTTATGCTGAGCTATGTTTAGTTCATTTTGCAAAGTCTTAGTCTTCTGAGAAATTCTACTCTGTTCTTGAATCTGCTCCTTGATACCTAATATTTGATTCTCCAAAATTGCAAGCTTTGAATTTGTTTCATTGTACTTTTGGATGTCCAGTAATAATGAATTTGAAACGTTCCTGCTCCCACCAGATAAGGTACCTTCAGGGTCATAAACATCACCATCAAGAGTAATACTTCTCGTTCTCACGTTTGGGTTAAATGTAACTTTTTTGGCTGTCTCTGCGTCTTTACAAATCAAACTACCCCCAAAAATAAACTTCATTGCTTTAGACACTTCTTCTTCATACCCAATTAAATTTAATGCTAGATCTACAGAACCTGGTGCAATCGATTTTGCCGTCTTTAAAACCTTTTCGTTAACTACCCTTGTAGCGATCCTGTTTAGTGGAATAATTGTCACACGTTTACGAAGACGACCTCGTTGTAATAACTCAGATGCTGTCTTTTCATCTTCAACAACGACATTATATAGCCTACCACCAGCACACACTTGTAATGCTGCTGCACAATCCAAATTATCCTTTTTAACTGTAAAAAGTTGTGCCGCAACACCTTTAACTGCGCCTGTGTTAAACCCTTCAAAGGGTTTTGTGTATTGGAAGTCTAAATTATTCATCCTTCTTCTTAGATTCTCCATCGAACTTGAAACCCTATATATCTCATTTTGGAAGTTTGTCTCTTTCGCTTTTAATTCCTGCTGAAAGCTAGGATTGAAACCAAATTTTGCTAGATTGTTAGTTAGATCACTACATCCTGTTTCTAATTCTTTGACATGTAATTCTAATTTTGCGTGTTCACGTTTTGCTTCATCTAACCTTGGTGTATTTGTGGTTAATTCTCTATTCATAATTTCGATTCTCATATTTTTTTTCTTTATATCTACCTGGTACTCATTCAGTTTGTGTTTTGCCGCAACTAATTGTCCAGTGTAACCATTATCTGTCCCACCACTTGAAGAAATACCTGTAGATAATGTAGATAGCAACTCGCTCTTAGTCTTGTGATTAGATTTTACCGTCTCTAGTTTCTCATTCAACTCATTGTATTCTTTCTCTATCAATTTGTATGTATTTGATTTAGTTGTCAGATCCTTCGCAATTTTATCTGTGCTTGCCACAAGATGTTTTGCCTTCTTCTCTGTATCAGTCACATCATTATTACAAATAGACAAAGTTGTATTTAATCTCGATATTTGATCCAGTAAATCTCCTTCTTTCTTTTCAAGTCGTGATAATTTTCCATCCTTCTCTATATCTGATTTCTTTCTATTCTTTATTTCTTCTAAATCTTCATTTAATGATACGATCTCACCTTTAGTCTTTTCTAGCAAAGTAGCAATTTCAGTCATACGTTTTTCGCCATTTTCCATTGTATCTTTCGCAGTTTCATACCTCTGTTTTGTATTAGAATAATCGAAAGCACGAACTATTCTTGAAATTTTCTCGAGATCTGATTGAGTGGTTTGAAACTCTAAAAACATTCTTTTTTCTTGCTTTAACTTTTCTAACTTGGGTCCAATTTCTTCAACTAATAATGACCTATTTTCTTGCAACTTCTCCTCTTTCTTAGCCATAGTTCGCTCAGCCTTTTCTCTTCTATCTTCATACATTTTGGTACCTGCTGCTTCCTCAATCAATGATAATATTTCGGTTGGTTTCATATTCAAAACTTTAGTAATCTTACCTTGCATAATTAAGAAGTTTGGGTTATTAATATTAAGTTGAACAGACTGAAATAGTTGTAGAATTGTTTGTTGAGGAGCTCTATGACCATTAATTAGATATTTTGATGTACCGCCTAATACAATTTGCCTCGTTACAGATATTTTAGGTGAGTCCTTAAAGCCAATTGGTAAATTTGTTTTATCACTATTATCAAACACAATAGTCACACTAGCCTTTGTTACACCAGCTTGACCTCTCTTATAGATCAAATCTTGTAGGTTTGAGGCTCTAACAGTGCTCATCGACGAGATACCAAGGACAAAACATATTGCATCTAGAATATTTGATTTGCCAGAACCATTTAAACCTGTAATGGCGTTGAACTGGGGGTCCCAATCAGAAATGACGGTCCTTGTAGCATACGATTTGAAACCGTCAATAATTAATTCCTCGACTTTCATGGATAATTTATGGCCTATTGATGGATCAGGATCTTCTCCGAGAAAGAGTTTTAGGAATTCAACTTTTCTATATCCTAGTTAAGACAATTAACTAGTATCCGGCTATGTTATTAACAATATGGCAAACCAGATCACGTTAAAGTGTTAAACCATATATTAGTTTTTATTTGATCTTAGATATTTTAATGTAAACAAACATTTTTTTAGCGAGCAAAATTATTATTACCCGCATATCAAAAAACAACAAGAAAAATCACCGTATAAGTTACATTCATTCTTCATATAGAAACTGGTAAGGTTTAACACAGATCCCCAAACATTATAAATATTATATAGGTATTTTATCAGTAATTAACGTAATAAATTGAATTATTTATTAGAAATGACTAAGTGGTTTTAAATTTACAAAAAATGTGAATGACATAACATAAAAATATATTATATATTCTAATCTTGGGTCTTTTGAGAACCACGTAGTAGACCAGTTCTTCTAGCGGCAATCAAACCAGCCTTTTGACCAGCAACAGCACCTCTAGAAATAGTGGAAGCCTTACCAATATGTTGATGGTTACCACCACCGTGAGGGTGATCAACCGGGTTCATGGCAACACCACGAGTCTTTGGCCAAGAGTTTCTCTTTAATCTGTACTTGTGGAAAGCACGACCAGCCTTCAACAATGGCTTGTCAACTCTACCACCACCAGCAATAACACCGATGACACCTCTAGCGTCAGAAGAGATAACCTTCTTAGCACCAGATGGTAATCTGACTCTGGTCTTGTTTTCGTCTGGGTTGTGACCAATGACGATAACGTAGTTACCAGAAGCTCTGGCAATGGCACCTCTGTCACCTGGTCTTTCTTCGACGTTGGAAATAATGGTACCTTCTGGGACAGAACCAAGAGGTAGAACGTTACCAACACTTAGAGCAGCCTTCTTACCGGCGTAGATAAATTGACCGGTGTGGACACCTTCGTTAGCAATGAAGATTTCTTCACGTAACTTGTACTTGTATGGGTCACGGAAAACAACCTTAGCTAGAGGAGCACCTCTACCAGAATCGTGGATGATTTGCTTAACAACACCACGAATGTAACCGTGACGTTCAGCGTAATCCAAGGTTCTTAACTTGGCGGCACCTTGTCTCAATCTAGTGTGAGAGGTGAAAATGGAACCAGCACCCTTTCTTTGATTTCTAATAACTCTACCTGTGCAAAACAAATTTAAAAACATCCACGAAGTAAAAACAATTTCAAAAGTAAAATTGATTTCATTACATGTACGATGAAAATAAAAAAAATAATGTTAGTAAAAATGGTTCCATCAGTAACCGAAGTTTTTTCGAAACCTATAAAATATCATTGCAATCTTGATCAAGGGCTCTAAAACTATCCCGATAATGTTCAAAGAACTTTAGAGTTCTTTGAACAATTCAGAAAAAATGTCCGCTTGACTGTTACATTAAAATTAATGTAACACGAATTGCCACCTAGAGTCTTCAACCTTTAGTCGTTGTCAAACTTGTTACATCTGAGATCGACCATATTAATTTTCACAAAGAAGGAAATTTTTAAATATAAAAAAGTAATTCATATGGAAATAAAGGAAAAGCTTAGGGATAATTGACTACTAGTATCTACACGATCAAAACAATCCTATATTACTAGTGTCAAACAATATATTCTTCAATTCAAAGTTTATTTATTAACTTATCATGTAAATATTGATGCTATTTAATGCATCTGTATTATATCGTTGGAAAATATCAATTTCAATTGAGAATTATCACATTGATATTCTATGATTTCTAGAAATGCTATTAGAACATACCCATTCTGAATTGACTGTTTGGTCCTTTTTAAGTTTACCAAAAAAAACAATAAGCAAATATAAAATTTCAACTTGTTGTTATATATATCGAACGTTATCTAAGTTTTGGCAGCAGTAATTCCTAAACTATTGCTAATACCTGCGTTTTGCTGTTGAGGTTTGACTACTGTAAGGCTTGTTCTTACTAGGCCCACTTCTTGGAATTCATTGAAAAATTTCATATTGCGTTTGTCTCAACGCCCCAAAAAAACTAAAAAAAATGTTATTTTCAAGAATTTCAAAGAAAAAAAGGTAAAACAATTTTAGAATGGGAAGGATGTACGGATGTTAAAGCTAGGTTCAGTCACAAGAAAATTTCATATATATTTCTCTTTAATTTGAAATGATATAAATTAGATAAACACATAAATGTGAAAATAATTAAAGCCAGAACTTGCTATTTTTATTACTAGTTTTATTAATATTGAAATATTTTTTTTATAAATAATATTGAGGGGTCATCTATCAGAGCCATTGAATCTTGACCAAAATTTATTATGGACTTCCCATTTCTCCCTCATTTCAGGCAGTTGATACAGATGTTGATAGCCCTTCAACAGGAACAACAGGAACAATGCTTATTCTAGGTTCATAATCAACAATCACTTCATCCGAAATGACAGGAACACCTGCCTGTGCAATAGGTGTTTGCATGTTTGCCGACATTGAGTCAGTACTAGGGGGCATTTGTCTCTGTTGAATGTTTTCAATGGCGCTATCAAGCTCTTCTTGCTCAGCAATCCTTTTCACTTCTTCGATTTTTGTAAGATAAGCTGGTCTTACAATAACTTTATTGTCGAGTAACTTTTTCTTCGACATAATCTTAGCTACTTTCTTTAACGATTCACCAGTCTCTAAAGTAATCAAAGCTGATGTAAATGCTTGTCTTTTGGAACCAAAACACATTTTACTTCTGGTTGGCGACGACTTAAAAATCCAAATTTCCTTTGGACGGAATGCTTTGAAATGTTGTCTTAAGTGTAAATCTGTAGTACCTTCTGGTAATATTTTACAATACACTGTCTCAGTAGAGACAGCTTTTCTTTTTACATACAATTTATTAGGAGCCATAGCAGGTGCAACCATTTCTTCCTCAGTCAACTCAACAGGTTGAGAGTCATCATCATCATCAATAATAGAGACTGGTTGAACTAAATTAGACTCTGTTGAATCTAATTCTATCTCTCTCCCGATGGAAGGACCGTGTTTTAAATTCTTTTTACCTTTTTGTCTTGGCACATAAGGTTGGTGATATCTTACTTTTAAAGGTCTCCCTTTATAGATCTGGTTAAACAGATGATCAATCACATAAGTCGCTTTTTCTTTAGTCTCAAATTCAGCATAAGCTATACCTAATGGATATGGGCGATTCTTCCGAAATCCATATAATGATTGAACAGGAATAATTACCCATGTTACACCAAAATCTTTTAGATACGTATATAACTCCTTCTCACTTACAAGGTAACTTAAATTCCAAATCAAAACCCTTTCCGTTGGTTCTGCTCTGTAAACTGGAGAATCATCTGGCTGATGTCTAAAACGTAACATTTTAAGGGATAAATTAAATCGGTCAAAGGTAATATGATGTGTAGTGAAACTGCTACTCGACAACCGAAACACTCGAACTCCACCCCAACTTAAAAGGAATATATGATATACTTCATTTATTATATCCCTTTTCAGTTCTCTGCTTTTAATGTCATAACTATCATTTGTGGCGCGACGTCAAAAAGGGTAGCATAACCGCCGAAGTAAAATATAAGAAAAGGGTAAACAAACAGCTAAAAATATGAAAGAATAACAAATTGAGGTATATCTATCGTAAGATTGCCAAATTGGAGTTTAAAATTCTCTTACGTATTACTATATAGATAAATCGAAAGTTATAACATATTTTAAATAAAAATGAATCAATGTATTAATTATAATATTATATTTTATCTAATTATTTTCAAAGAGTTTTAGTTCTTAGCGGCACGCTTGGCAGCAAGAGCCTTAGCAGTACCATGTAGGGCGTGCTTGTGGTTTCTCTTGAACTTTGGATCGACACCCTTTAGAGATGGGTACTTGTAGGTCTTTGGCTTCTTGATACCGTTTCTGTGGGCTTTTTTGGTTTGGTTATGAGCCGTATGATTCTTAGATTTAGACATTGTCTGTAATGATAAAGTACTAAGTTTGATATTGTGTTAATGTTAAAAGTTGTATTATTATTAATAATAAAAATAAGAACATATCAATCAAAATAGTGTTAGGTTAGTAAAATTATAAATTTAGTATTGGATGGTCGTAGTATAGACGTTATATCATTGATATAACTCAGTCCGTATCAATTCATTCTTAAGATCATATCCAGTAAATAACATTAGTCGTGTAATTATAATTATAAATACGTTTCCAGTTTACTCCCCCAAAACATCAAGTAACATACGTGGAGAATGCTATTTTGTTATGACTTCATCAATTGCAATATGTAACCCAGCCCTAAATCTTTTGCGTATATCGTAATTAAGTTAAATCAGATGTTACCACTAGATATTACTTCATTTATTCGGATTAGCTGAAACTTCCAGTACGCTCGACATTTCTTAACCACGTTTTATACTTCAGTATATTATACATACGCTTTACCTTATATGTTCCAAAGATATTCCTATTTAATAAGAAAAAATTATAATAATACGAAGTATACAATAATAAGTACGTAACTGTATTGCTATTAATAAATGTGAGGCTTTACTTATTTCAATATCTGTTTACTATATTTTACATAGAGAGAAACCCAGACCAAACACCGCTTAGCTATACCTGAGGTGACTTGGACGGTAAACTTACAAGTGGAAATTACGGCAACTACTGGAAGATGAATGAATACATAACAAAATCAGAACGGATATCTGCACTTGGCTGTATTCATCCATAAATTATGTGATCCTCCCATCCAATACTATCATTATTATCATTATCATTATCATTATCATTGATCTGGCAATAATTCCAGATATTTCAGAAATTTTCAAATTTCAAAATTATTTTCAAATTTCAATTTTGAATTCTTAGGCAAGACAAGTCTTACCTCCATGTTTCAGTGAAAAAGACGTACATATGCTTATATTCAGCGAAGTTCATTTGTGGAAAATAAATTTAAATTTATTTTCAGATATTTTTCGGAAATGAGTATAAGTTTCCGTAGAGGTAAGGATTAATAATGGGGTGTACGGATGGACACTGCCATCGTCACATATGTAGAAGTAAGGGCCAATGAGAATACAATCAGTTAATAAATAATAATATGGATTAAATATAAAATGTATACAAGAATTATTGACAGATTTACATTTATCATTCAAACATGTGATATGATAAATGTATACTCGAATAATAAGGAGTGGTTGTGGCTGAGAATTTATAAATATAAATAATTTTTTAAGTTTTTATTAAAGGTGTAGGCGATAAGGTTCAAAGAATGTACAATGTTTGACATGATCGGTAAGGTTAATTGGCCGTTTTAGTAGTAATGCCTTAAGAATATTTAGAAAATGGGAAAATAGAATTGAATAAAAAAATAAATAAATCAAGTAATGGATATATTACACTGTTTAGTCATCCTTACACCACCATCTGTAGTTAAGTATTCATCTTACTTCAGTTTATTAAATAGTCTAGGAGCAGCACAACTGTCTAAGTAATGTTGTAGATGGAAAAATTCTTCGACACAATCTTCCTTATTTTCCAAATCATCGTAACCTGGTTGTTCCTTTTGTAATTGAACCCTTGCCGCACATTCATCGTAATGATGTTTTAGTGCTTTACCTTTTTCCGTCTGTAGACATTCTTCTTTTAGTTCGTCATATTGATCCTTAGTTTCTTCCTCGTCTTCATCTTCGTCATCATCATCATCATCTTCTTCTTCTTCACCATCATTAGTTTCCTAAATATAACAATATCACTATTAAGTAATATAGTACTGTTAGTAATGGTAAGCAAACGGTAACAAAAATAAATAGAAGTTAAATATATAACTTTTCAATCTTTCAACATACTTCGACTTCGTCTTCTGCTCTAGCGACGATTGGAACAAATTGATCCTTAATTTCTTCTATGTAGTCAACAATGGTACTCAACATATTAGTTCTTATTTAAATGTTTGTAATGTATATGCGTAATAATAATATTAGTGTATAAGGTTGAAAGTCCCTTTTGATATAGTATTTAATAATTGCGAACGCTTTAATATTTGTATCTTTGAATATTAATCCTATATATACATATATAAAAGTACCTTTATATGTAAAGTTGGTTTATATATTATTAAACCTACAAGAAACTTTTACAGTAAGTAATAGACACTTTCCATTAGTTGGGTTTATCGGATGGCGCGCATTTCTTCAAGACCAAGGGGGCGAACTGGGCTACGGAGTTTCCTGGGCAATTCGATAGGACATCACGCGATACGATGAGGGGCCGAATTCTTTGATATCATTGGTTGTTCTAACATAGTACACACATACATATATAAGTGAACTAGCACCCGAATCGATGCGATGTACTTAATAGCGTTATCTATAAATTTATTGGAATATTTATGTCGAGATTGATGTAACTGAGTAAGTATAGAGTGAACTGGGCTATACAACTCATCAATTATATAGCGTGTACCTAATTATATACTTGCGAGAGTGGTGAGAGTAATCAAGAACGTTGCTCTTACGGTTGTTCTGAAGTTCATCAATGGTTATGCTCTTGTTCAAGTTCATGTACCCTCTTCTGAAGAGAACGTATGTATACACAAGCCAGTTCAGCCGTTGTTGCTTTCGATGGTATACTTATCATTTCTTTTAGATCATCTGGTATTAGACCACATAAGTCATTAAGCGCTGAGTTCAATCTGTTACGACGCTCTTGTTCTGCTACTTTATGTACTTCCTTCTTCGTATCATCCTTCTTACCGGACTTAGATTCTGATGATCTAGAGTCTGTTCTTGTCAAACGAATAGTCGAACCGCTATCTCCATTGGTCTTTGATGGCTTTTTAGATTTTATAAGAGGTGATACCCCTACATTATTAATTCCATTTTTCCCATTCTTAGGTGATGTACCATTACTTGACAATGAATTTGATGACCTACTTCGATCAGAATTAGTCTTTTGTTTCCAAGATTCGGTAGTTTCGATACTTGTTTGTAATGGAATTTCAATCCTTTTCTGAATAATACTTCCATCTATATCAATATCATTAGAAGAAACTTGATCAGGATATGAGGCGGGTAAAATCTTACTAGCAACAGCAAATTGACTAGCAGTCAATGAGGATTCCTTAGATCCACTATCTGGTGTATCAATATTTGTCCCATTACTAGTGGATATTACTGTGGTACTACTTTCTGGTAACTTGAACACCATATCATCCCAAGAGGCGTTTGTGGGTGTCGTAGAGTTATTCCCCATGGGGGTACTACTTGCACTGTCATTATTATTACTGATGGTAGATCCATTCTTTGTCTTCAATTCTTGATAATTTCTTCTTGATCTATTGGCACTCAAGTACGGACTATTCTTTCGTACTTTAGAAGACGATCCATTAAAGGTTTGTTTAGTTGAATTACCACTTGAACTTGAGAAAGAGATGCGTTTGCTTCTAGAAGAACTAGATGTTCGTTTACTCCTCGTAGTTTTGGAACCGCTGCCACCATTAGTTATAGGCTCTTCTACAGCAGAGGCTGGTAATGTAAAATTTGTCGAAGAATATTGTTGATTATGATCGTTCACTGCAGGAGAACTTAATGGGGAGTAATGTGAAACATGAGGCGTTGTTGTTGTGGAGCCATTATTTAAGAGAGTGCCATTATTGTTTGTACCATTGTTTGTACCTATAGATTCTCGAAGATATGGAGTATTCATATTAGACACGTTGGATGAATTGGATCCGATCAATACTTGAGGATTCATGTAGGGAGTCACTTTTAAACCTATGGCAGACTGCCCTGGTGCCACTAAAGGTGATGCAGATGGAGAAAAGACCAAATCTGAATGAATATTAGAAAAATGTGAGTTTTTATTAAGAAGGGAAGCAGTAGCATCATTCTGTTTAATAGAATGATCCATTAAACCAAACCCACCATTCATTTCTGGATCAATAGATTTCCCTATATCTGGATGTTGCTGAGCATGATGTTCATGTTGACTCTCGATGGTTCCATGCATACTTTCAACACTGTTATTACTATGAGAACTAGAATGTTGTTCATGTGCATTCAATCGACTATTGTTACTGTTCTGATTATTGTTACCATTATTGAAGAACGATTCGCCAATATGATCTAAATCTAGTTGTATATCATCTGTCAGCCAGTTATGAGAATATAATTGAACGTTACTCATTGGCTCTTTTTCCGATTCCATGTATACCATATGGTTGCCACTGTGAGTATCGTTATCATGAAGATATTCATCGACTTGATCCAATATACTTTTTGAATGGTTCATGTTCATAGATTGCATATGCTGAATGAGTAACTGTAGAATGAGAAAAACTTTAAATATATCCTAAGCAAAAGATAGGAGTGCGATGGTTGTTGGATATTTGAGGAGCGATGACTAGTTTACTCAACAAATATGAACTGTCTTAAACTTTTGAAATAAGAAGGTGCAAATGGAGTGTAAAAAAGTTCAATATTTTATCTTTAATAAAAAAAAGTATAAGCTAAGTTAAAAAATTTCACCAACGTGAAATAAAAAGGAGCAATAATAATGTTAGCAATCCTGACACTTGACTAAAATAAGATGTAATAAAATAGAATAAAAAACCAAAAATTGCTGGTAGATGTGCTGTTCTATAATAATAATGATGAGAGACAAAGAGTTTCTATTAAGAAAGTAATAAAAAGTAATGATAAGTTATTGGAAGAAGAAGAAAAAGACACGAATTAGTGGAACCTCTGGAATGATAGTAATAATAATAATAATGAGTAGTATTCAACCAAAAAAGAACAACAGTAAAACCTTTCGGCAAATTAAAATTCCTATTTTTTGAAATACTATCTGTAACGATAATAATAGGATGATGATAGTACAATCAGAAGTACTAATTTAAAAAACTCACTTTGGAACTGTACTCCAAACTAAAAGTACCTGAATATTTGTATACGTGAGTTAAAGGCAGAAAATAACAGTATTGTTATTATTTCGGTGTAAATATTGTTTTATTATTTTGGGAGTTTGGTTTCTAGGAATGTATTTAAAATGAAAGGGGTGGGAAAAATCTAGTTTTCTTTTGTGCTTCTGTATAACTTCTTCTTAAACGTCTTACCTTTTATTAAAATCACACTTATTCTTAATAGTATAAAATATATGGAAATGATTGAATAATAAAACAACAAAAATAAAATAAACACTACAACACCAAACTTGGAGAGTTTCTTTATTTATTATGTTATGTTAATTTACTTTTCGTTCGGTAAATTTATGTCTCTTAGATAATACTACACACACACACATACATCAACACACAATACTTTTATTTATTCTTGTTGCATCAAAGGAGATAATAAACGAAATTTTGGGATACATACAATTTACTAGGGGAAGTCTTTAATTATTTAATTACTTAACACATGCAAATATATCTTAATCCTCCTGAGTGTCAAAGATCGTCCAATTTCTTGTTGTTCCTTTAATTAAATTTGATATCGGCATTATTTTCTCGTTTTTACTAAAAATTAAGCTTATTATGTTTATGTTTATCTAATCGTTTTGACTTCTTCCTCTTTTTGCTATCATCTATTCATCCATCATCATAAAGTGATGGATGGATGATAGTTATTATTACTGTTACCTTTACTATCGCCTCATTTTTTCTTTGTTTTTCCCAAATTTTTCTCAGTCTATCGAATTTGACCCACTTCTCCCCAGACAACGCCGCATACACCCACTCAGTTCTCAGGCATCTCGCGTAATTAGCACAGCGCGACAACAATAGCGATATTTCCTATTCGGGATGCACGCACAGAACTGGGCGTGCAATTGGGAGGGGCCCACGGGGAGCACGGCTGTAGCAGTTCTCATTTCCCCCCAAAAAGTTTCCTTTGCAGTCGTGCTGAGTGATGCGGCACGGCGCACCTCGTATATCGCGATGCTTGTGTATGTTATGTGGATTGTCACAATTATATCTTATTCAGGTAGTCGTTGGGCAGTAAATCCATGGTTCTGTCAAACGATAGGGAGGACTTTACAACAGAATAGTTCTCGAGTCACATAGTTGTAGGGCATTAGAAATATGCCTAGGGAAGTAACGGGAGCACTGCATGGACCGTCACTTTCGTATGATATCAAAATTTAAATAAGGTATTTAGTTGAAGATAGCGACGATCAACTACTTTAACTTATTAAAATGACATTATTTGTGAATATGTGTAACAAATGAATAAAGAGCCGATTAATGTGAATATATCTTGGTACAAAAGTAATTAACACGCTTCATGTTATTATATAATTATGTGACAATCACAAAGAAAAGTGAGAAACAGAGAATCTTAATAATGAAGGTGTCGCACGTTGGTGGGACACATTTAACCTAATGAGACTTTAATGTTAATTATATCGAATGAATTACTAATCCGGCTGACGTCTTCTCACGACTATCTAGCCTATTTCATTCTTTCAGTGAGATCTTTGGATTGGTCTACAGCTGGTTTAACTTTTCTCGAACAAGAGTGTAATGATGACCCTGAGTGAAGTACGCTTTTGACACTACTTTAGACTTCTAACCCTCACGGTATCTGTGGAGTTTCGAACTCCCCTCAGGTAATCACCGTTGGGCTCACATCGATATGGGGTTTCCTTGATCGTTTACCCGTCTCGGACAAATTTAATGTCATACTAGCGATTATTGACGGAGCATCTGAAATTGATGCGGACGGACACGGCGGACTTACTATTATAATAGGTTATAAAACTCCGCGGAGTTCCGTTCGAACGTTTTAACAAACCAAACCCATCTCTTTACTAGTCAACTCTGGCAACATATCACCCAAAGCCTACGTATTTAGTTGAAGTTTTCCTTCCACGCACAATCGTAGTACTGAACTAACAGGTGGAACGTATGAATAGCACCATTATGGGAATGATTCGTAGCGCTTAGGATAACTAGGTCTCAGCTTGGGTGGAAGTTCTGTCACGTTTGTTATGGTCAATTCTCTGTTTCAGTTGCAGAGGGTGAAGACTGTATTCTTGAGTTACCTGCGACTCCCACCCGAACGTATCAATCAGATTCACAGAAAGTATCTTAAACACGATGTTCATCGTCTACTACCCACTGTTAATGTACCCCCAATTCAACCTCAAGCGATTTACGACCACATTGTTAAAATACTCTCTATTTTGCGTATTTCTCTCAAGGAAAAAGCTATCGAGCTTAATTGGCGAAATTATGAAGTAGATGATTCATCATTTAATTAAATTCCACAATCTCATCATACGGCTTATTTAAATCGTTTTTTCTATAATTGTGTCTGTGACCGGCAGCTCATCGGTACTAGCCCTTTCGGAGTCGTACCTTGAGTTACAAGAATTGTATAGCTGAAACAACATATGCCTACTTTTAGAAACTTATTTGCTACGTCCGGGTTCATGACCTTTGAGATTCCTAAAAGTGGGGAAAATAGCAATAGATAGCAGTGAAAACTCAAGGTAATGTATTAAGAATGTATTCCCTCAGCTTTAATTCCAATTGAGTTGGGGTTTTCATCATAAGAAGACAATTAAATCATTAGATGTAAAATTGAGATACTAATGAAGTTCAGATTCCTTTACCCATAGGAACGTTGAAAAGTGGAATATGTCTTTAAGTTACAACATTTTCTTGGCTGCTTGGGTAATCTTTCTTTCTTTTAGTTATTCTCTCTAATATTGGCATCTAAAGAAAAGAGAATGCATAGTTTTATATGAAGTACCGGACGCATCTCTTACAAAAACTTATATATATCAAATAAGTAAGATTAAAACTACCAACCTTGACCTAAAAATCAATAAAAATGTTAATCTATCTAATTAAAGTTCTTCTTAATATATGCTGTAGTATATATTAAGAATAATGCCGGAGTTGTAACGTCTTGTTACATTTTTATAATACCATTGGATTAACGACGGCTTTTATGTGGCTTGTTAGCGTTCCATTTTCTCTTGTGGTTACCTACGGTACCACCAATCCTGCTGATGTCATCCTTAGATATAATTAGTCCATTACGAGTACTACGACCCACAGACTGGATTTTAAGACCTCTTTGTCTCTTTGTTTGTCTCTCTTTATCTTGACTCTTAATGCTTTGACCAATACGTCTTTCAATATCTTTCTTATAAGTAGCTTCAATTTTCCTGAATTGCCCCTTTTTCACTTTTGATAAGATGATACCACCGTCAGCTGCGTCTTGTTCGTATTGTTTGATACGCCCTACATGTTTCTTGATCATCCCACGTCTAATTTGCATTGGTACTTTCTCCAATTTGTTTATTTTGTTATTATGACCATTAGTTTCTGATAGTTGGCCTAATCTCATTTCTAATGTTCTCATACGTGACTTTCCGGATACCTGGTCATCTTGGTAAACAACATTTGTATCATTCATACTCTTTAATGTTAAATCCACACCACTTGTTACGTCATTGGTGCCATCACCTCCTTGTTGGTTGAACACACTCAAAAGATGTGATTCCTTAAGAAATCGTTGTAACTCAATATCGTTTTCTAGATTTTCAGCTTCATCTTCATCATCTGCCTTAGTTTTTGAACTTTTTTTATTTTGTTCTTCTAACAGCTGTTTACGTTGTTCAGCAACAGATAATTGACGTAACGTTTTTCCACTTCTAATCATTTTTTGTTCTTGTTTACTTGGCTCAATATATGTATCACTTGGTGCACTGAATTTTATCACACGTGGTCCCTTGGTTGTACTCTTTTCTTTATATACAGGTACTGGATGGTCAGTTTCTTCCTCTTCTGCATCATCTTCTTCTTCTTCGCTCTCTTCAGAAGAACTCGAATGTGTTTCATTGTCACTCTCATCGTGGTCAGATTCGCTCGAGTCAGAATTCTCAACACCTTCTTTCACCTTATCCTCAAACCCCATCGACTCTAATGATCCGAATTGAGCTTCGAATGCCTTTCTTTGTTTCTCTAATTGTTGCATGTAGTCATCGTCTTTTGTTTCACCCATCGTGAACGTATATGAATGTATTCAACTCTATGATAATGCTAAAGTTCAATATATATGTAAATATATATATCGTATGATCTCCAATTTAATCCTCCTACAAAAAGTTCAGTATATTATTATTTCTGTCTTGTATTGGTGAATGTATTAAACTGTTCAACTGTTCATGCCTTACTTTTATTCATAATTTGAGACTGAAAATTTTCATTTCTTAAGCGATGAGCATCGGCAAACTAAAAGAGGCTACACAGAGATGAATGGAAATTTTAAAAGATTTGCTTTATGACATTAGAAGAGAGTATCTTTTATATATATATGTATAAGGAAGTGAACCATTCTTATTATGAATTAACCTCATATTCTTTCTGGATCCCCAAGATGTAGCACCCAAATCTCATGTATATATATATATATTTATAATTATGCTTGTTGATAGATAAAATTGATTCATAATCAGTCTGGTAGTATTACCCCTACATTAAACTGTTTTTACCTATACTAACGTAACTAGTATAACTACTTTGAAAAGTCTCTGTTCTTATGAGATTACATATGTAGACTCAGTAAAAATTCAATGTATCCAAAATTACCATTGTGTTGATGTCTGAAATAGCATTCCAAGAAATATTATGGCTGCGACATGATTTACGAGCATAATCATATCGTGCATACATAAAACTTCAACTACATCTCAACATATGTAATAATATCAGAATATAATAATGATATTGTTCTGTTAACTGTTAGATAGTATATGTCCATGAGAAAGGCATCTTTTTCAGGATCTGCTTGTATTACTATTATATTTTCGATTCCTTTTTCTGCTTGTTTGTTTCGCTATACGAATTACAAAAGTAACTATAAAGTTAACAAAGTGGACAACGAAAAAACACCCCAAATTCAAGGTCATGTTTTTTTTTATCTATATGGCGATATTAGTTTACATATTCATTATTAAAGTATACATGGATCTCAATTAAGTCAGAAATGCCCCATAATAAACTACCAACTTTCCCAATCCCAGATGTCAGGTTTTCCAACGTATTTTATACTGCGTTGGCCAAAGAAACAAAAAGACAAAAGTTAAATGATCCTAACTTTAAAATAATTACAAAGGTGTTATTAAGAGACGTCATTCTAATGCCATTTATACAAAGTATAGTCTGGACAGGGTTTATTATATCTTTTAAACCAACTCTAAAACAGCTCGTTCAATCAACCAAATCGTTCAATACGTTTATCTACAGCTTGATAACAGGAAATGATCTTCACAAGCAGTAATGTAACTAAGGTGAGCGGGGTAACATAATCAACAATCTTTATGTTTGGATATATCGTATTTATGTGGGTAGGGTTATTGGTGAAGGGACACCAATTTCATACATGAAGTTATAGCTTGTAAATCTTTGCACGTCTACCAGAAGAACGAGAATATTGAAAGGTTTGACATTTTGATGCAGTATTTGAAGAGAACCATCTCCCTCAAAGTTTATATGTTTATTTTTTTTGTTGTTATTTTGTTTTTTCTTTTCTTTTCTTAGATCTATGGAGTACTTATTTAAAAATAAGGGTACAAAAAATTATGTCACAATTATATATAAAACCAGACTTTTATAAAAATTCTCGAATAATGAATATATAATACAAACCATTAATAATGATAGAGAGTTCGAGAATAAAATTAACACTTGATGATATTAATGAGAGCCTAGGTCCTGTATGTACGCAAGTTGATAATCCCCCAAAGATTAATACACTTTGTTACTTACGGAGTTCCACAAAAATGGATGCACCATTAACTCTACTTTTAATTGATGATCCATCCCCAATTGAGAATATAAATTCACCTTTAGTTTCTAATGCTGGACAACCTTTGTGCACTCCAAAGAGATCACTGAGAAATGATACTCTATCAGATTTAAACATTTCTGATGGAACTCGCTGATAGTATTGCACAATTTTCAAACCTAAACTTATTTTATTAGCTAATATTATATATATATAATTTTTATACTACACTCATAAATAACCTTCCAAAACAAATACCATAATGTTTCTTCATGAAATTACCCACAACAGATGTGTCTCTTTATCTGATTGCTCTCGATTCGTTTCGTTAATCTGCACCTTCTAGTTCTTCAGAATTTTCTTCAATAACATTTAAATCCATTAATTGTCTACTTCTTCGGTTAGAATTAGTATTGGAACCTGATGATAAGGAAGAATCAGAATCATTTTGGTCTTGCAGTATATCGCTGTTTTGAGTTATATTCGACGGTTCGCGACTTATAAGAGGCTCAGGTGACGTTGCCAATTGAATAATATTATTCTTGAGACTCCGAGTACTTCCATTATTGTGATTACTATTATTATCAAAAATTGAATCATCGATAATACTTTTGAAAAGAGGACCAAGGGTCTCTTTGTTTAATGAAACTCTTGTACTTGTTTTATCATCTAAAAGTTCAAGTTTCTTTAATCCTATTAGTTTGATAGTAAACACCAATAATTCTCTTTCAGAACTCATGTTTTCATCATTAATTGCTACTTCATTTAACGTAACATCTTCATCATGAGTCCTATCCAACTGAATACCTTGATCCCTGGCGTATATGCTTTCAAAGTATAAGAAAGTATCTAATAATGCATTGTAAACCTCTCCAGTCAGATAGGAATCGTGAATAGCATCGTGTAACATCTCTTTCCAGTTTGTTTCATCTTCTGGTAATTGGAGTTCAAAGCATTTGGTTGCAACTAATACGTCGATTAGAGATGATGCTAGAGATGATCTCAGGTTATGGACTATCAATTCATCAACACCATCCATGTTGTTAATTTGAACAAGAACAGATTCCATGTTTACAATTATACTTGACATATATGACAGGGCATTTTTAACGGAACTAACACTTGTTTTATTGGCACTTCTTTCGGAATCATCTGATTTCGGACCAGGCACAGCATTCGATTTTTCTAAAATATTGATCCATTTTTGTAATTCCCATGTAACAAGAATTACTGGTAATTTAAAATTAATTACATCGACGTTTTCAATACCGCCTACTTCTATCTCATATGCAAGTTTTGACATAAATTTGTCGATGAAAAGTTTCAATAAGTCCGAAGAAAATTCAATTGGATATTCTTTCCCTAATAAAATAAGTCTATTAACATATTGAGAATAAATGGAGTTTGTATACTCTCCAAAATCAGTATCACTCTGAGGATTATTCTTCTGGGTTATATATTTCTCCAATTGTAATTTAATCATCGATATTTCATTAATCCAAACTTCATCTATTTCTTTTAAATGGAATTCTTTAATATGATGAACTGTATTTGAAAAAGTTTCATATGAAGTATCTGTTGACACAGCGTGCATCAGAATTACACCGCTGAACCCTTTCAATATCATTAAGTTAATGCTCTTTATTTTCTTTTCACACCCAGAATGAACCCATTCATCGAAGTTAAACAGATTGAAAATGTTTAAAATCTGTAAAAGGATATTAGTTGAATTGGTGGATAAATTTTTTAGTAGGTTTTCCAAATGAGGTAGTACAGACATCGCGATTGAATATTTATTTTGACTTCTTCCGTTCATACCACCATCACAAAGCCCACTTAAAACTGTGACATAAAATGTAACATTCTCATTCTCGGTAGGGAATAATGGTGCTCTATCGATTCTAATTTGAGACGATTGTTCGTCGTTGTCAATATTCATCTCGTCGTTGTCGTCATCTTCGGAAACTTTAGCGATTTCTTGATAAATTTGAGTAAACTCATCGTCGTCTGAAAGAAGCCTACAAATGCTGTCAACTTGTGATCCAAAAAATGGATATAAAAACTCGGCAGCTTGAAACAATATCTGGGAACGAGAAACTAAAGATGGATCATAATTTTTGTTGTTATCCATGAAATATAAAAGTGAGCTATTAAGAATCCTTATGATGGTTCCTATTTTAATTATAACGGATGTCTTTATGGATGATATATCTTCATCCAAGGTGGTGCTACTCATGAACGTTTCATATTTCTGGTTACTAACTCGTGCTATGAATTTAGCAACTGTTGCCATCAATCTAGAATTTTTGCTACTTGATGATACTTTTGTATCTTCATTATTAAATATCAAGCTTGATATCATTAAAGTTTCAGAATCTTCTAAATAATCTAACGACGAAGCTTCGATTAGTACGTTGATTGCATTGATCGACACTTCGAGATCAATATCTATTGTAGCAATTTCCAAAATTCTACTTTTGAATCTTTCAAAAAACTGTCTAATAGCAGGATTGTCTACCATTGCAGAATGATGACTTGATTTAATAATATCTGGTAAGGACTTTAAGATCTGCAATCTAACAGTTATGGAGGAATCACTTAAGAGCCACCCAAAGTATTTCAAAAATGTGACTTTCATAAAATATTCAGGATTATTGTCAATCCAAATAGCCAAATGTGACATTGATTCTGACCGAATTGCTTCATCTACATCTTTAAATCTGTGAACGAAACACAATTTCACAATGTTATCAAGAATATTGTCAATGATGGCTTTGCTGCTTTGAATTTCCTCGACATTTTCTTCCAGTTTTTCAATTGTCTTTTTGTTGGGCCTTTTTTTCTTGTTTTCCATCTTTAATTGCTTTGTCAACTTAGCTAAATAATCTTTCTCTATGATAACAGCGTGGGCTGATAAATAATCTTGGAGTATGTATAGCGACAAAGTGGAGACATATCTGAAGCATCTTATTTTTGAAACTGAAAATGCTGATAACCATGTTAATATATCTAGTACTAATTGACCCATTTTCATTCCCCTAGAATTTTCAACGCTGTCTGCACTTTCTTGATCATCTTCTTCGTTGTAAAGAAGTTGTAGATCATCAGCTATTTCCAAGAACTTAAACATAAATTCTTCAAAATTTTGATATAAGGGTTTGAATTGAGCAATTTTTTTCTTCGATTTGCTTATTAGTAAATTGAACTCATGAATTTTTTGATTTTGAAATGATAATTGAAGTTCAGATAGTGTATCGCTTGCAGATTCGTTACTATGAATATCATGATTTTGCACATGGATCATTGCTCCACAACAATCTAGTAAGAGATTTATAAATTTTTGAATAACTTCATCTCTATTTGTTGAATATTGCTCCAATAATTCCCTAATTACTTCCTCAATAGAAATTTCATCAGATGAGGCCAAAATTGAAAATAATTCAGAATGTTCAAACTCCTTAACAATCTCTAGATAATGATCTTGTTCTTCCTTAGTTTCGTCGGAGGCCGCACTAGTGACTGTTCTTGAAGAATATGAAAGAGTTTTGCGCTTCTTATTGGCTTTTTCTTGTTGTCTTTTTATTGATATTGCCTTTCTTTTACCCTCTTCAGTTGGGAAATAGTCGTCATCTTTTGTATTATCATTATCATCTTCACTAGACTCTTCAGAATCGAACACTTCTTCATCATTCAAACCAGTATCTTCATCTTCGCGAATATAACGAATGTTATTGTTACCACTCTCATTACTTGATTCGTCATCAGATTCGTATGCTGATTTGGTTCTTGTTCTACTGTGCTTCGGTGGCATTTTTTTTTATCTTGTTTCCCTCGTTCAGTCCGAATTAGCGTGTTATATTCAATTGAATGCCAATGAACTATATTAATACAACTGATAAATCTTCTTGGTACATATTATTGTTTTTTTGAAGGTGTAGTTTGTTTATTTATTGTTTATATCTTTCTAATTAAAAACAAATAAATTTTTGGTGTAGCGACGCGTCTCGAATAATATTTTTTTGAACTTAGAATAGTATATCGAAGTGGTAAGAATCAACACATGACAATTATCTCTTTTTTAATGAGGTTATTCAATTATTTATATAATAATATATGTGTGGATATATATAAGAGTGGTTAGTGTAGGGGTACTACTAAAATTACAATCATAAAGACCAGGATTTGTAAGTTTGTGGTTCTTTAATCGATATAGCTTCAATTTCAGCTTCTGTTCTTTTCTTTAAGTCATCTTCAGTCTTCTTATCAGCAGAATCATTGTCATTTTCGACAAGTTTTATCCCAGAATCGACTTGATCGGATATTAATACGAACTTCTTGGATATATTTAGATTTGTTAACTCGCCATTCATTTCGGTAACTTGTTTACTTAACGATATTCTATCTGATATTAATTTTTCAGATTCTGTAATTAGTTTAGTCTTTTCTTTCTCCAACGTTTCTTCTAATTTAGTCAATTTATCAAATTTAGTATCTAATTTGTTTAGAGTTAATTTGACCAATTCTTGTACTACACTTTGTGTTTCTTTAATATATTTCTCTGCAGTCTTTGAAGCTGATTCAGGAATATCCTTTTCCAGAGTATCTTTATGTAAACCCTCCAATAATGCTTTGATAGTTAGATCCACAGCCTCTACCGTTGATATATGATCCTTTGTTAAACTTTCTGCTTTAGTGTCTGTTTCCTTTTTAGATTTATTCAGAGCATCATTGATATAGCTATCCTCGATTGGTAATGTTAAGAATTTTTCAACGACATCTTCAATTGATTTTTGTCCTCCAACGTGTTCTACAATCTTTTCCCATTGATCCTCATAAATTTCTATACCTTCCAACAATAACAATAGTTCTTGATCAGACCATTCTTTGCCTGGTTTCTTCTTATTGTTCTCTAATCTAATAAAATCGGATGCTTGGAAATTGGCACCAAAATGACCTTCTTGGAAACATCTTGAACATAGGTTTGCACCTTTGGCACGTAAATTGTGATAGCGAACCAATACTGCGTCGTTACCACATGTATGGCATACAAAAGTCTTTTGAATTTGTTTTGAAACCTTGTTTTTGGAGTGTAAAGCATTGAAATCATTTGATGAATCGTAAATATTAGTTCTTAATGATAAATTAACAGGGAATGGTTTAGGTCCTTTAGTTTCCGTGTTAGATTCATCGTCATCTACATCCATTTCATTAGAATCTCTCTTTACAGGTAAAGCCTCAGTGATAGCATCCGTTGGAACAAATGGTTTCAAACCTTGTGGTGTATCTAGTATAACTTGGAAGTGGCCTGTAAAACTTGGTCCTACTAAAGCTGGTTTTGATCTTGGATCAATTTGATAATTGATTATCCCCCATTTCTCTAAAAACCCATGAATCTTCATGATAGAAGCCACATCCATTGCTAGGTTTCTTCTTACAGCAGTAATTGTCAAATATTCAAATGGAGATAATCTATAAGTATTAATCATAAAATTTCTTGTTTCTCTATATGATTTTGCAGATTTATAACGAGATGAATCATCGAAGAAATCAGGTAGAGATCTCTTTTCAATTTCGTGAATGGATGAGATATCAAACCACGATGCAAATGATGGTAATACTATCGGATGAGTTTGTTTAGCTAGGAATCTGAACGCTTTGTCTTCCAATTTGTGTGCTTCATCTTCATAATTAATGGTCTTTATTTCTTCAGTAGGTGGCTCAGTAGTAGTAGGTTCAGTGGTAGCACTCTCACCCTCAGTCCCAGTGGTAGCTTCAGTATGTTCTGATGTTACGGTCTCATTAGTTTCAGTGACTTCTGCTGGGGTCTCCACCACTGAGTTGTTGTTGTTGGTATCTTCTTCAGTACTCATTGTCAGTAGTAATTCCTTGTCCTATAGTTATTCTACCTATTCCCTAATAATGTATGGTCAATTCTGATGTTCTGCAGTTTGTAACAGCAACCCCTTTATGTGAAATATCTTTCTCTCTTTAAGGTTGTCTCAGTTTTTTCTGCTTCTTCGAGTAAACTAAGTGGTAGAGGTCACCTACCGGTTAGAAAGCATGTTTTGTTTATTTCAAATCGTCTAATTTTTTTGCTTTTCTTTCTTTCGCTTTTTTTCGCTGTGAAACCACTTTTTATATAATGTTACCCGGAAGACATTTTTCAAATTTAAGTAGTGAACAAGACTACGCTTACTAAAAGTATATATAAAGCATTGGTAGTCTATCTTGGAGACTCAGCAGGTTGGTTATCGACACCTACTTATAGATGAACTGGTGTTCGAACATTTATATACTGTTCTTTAACAATTTCCCTTGCGGCGTTGCACGTCGAGAGAAATAAAATATATACCGAGACAGTCAATGGAGGAGCCAAAATATATAATCAAGAAGGTGAATGTTGTAGTATTCCGGTATATATTCGTAGGAGCAAGTGTTGCTCTTATTTTTTGGTTCGTAGATATTCTAAAAGAATGACCTTTCATTGGAAGGATAACGGAGACTTTTGGGAAAAGGAATAGTGGATATGTAAATATCTCACTAGAATTTATTTGATATATTTAAATGTTGCTCTATTCATTAATCCTCTTCTTGAATCTACATTAGGTAATATAGTATTCATAATACAAATATTGTATGTTATTATGACTCGGGTTTCAAAATAATGGTTTCTATTGAAAACACGTCAAGAACTGAAATTCTTATTTAAATTCCAATTACGCGTTGCGATGAGCTTACCGGATAATTATTAATACTGGAGATTTTAAGAATTATTGTACATTCATTCTCCCTGATTTCGTAGAAGTAGTTCATCATAATGCATTTTTGAACAGATAGTACTGTTCACCATAGGATTGGATAATTCTGTTTCTTTTGATTAGAAATTGTAAAACCCTTTGTGTTTTTTTGTTCTTTTTCCAGATGAGTAGTATTGGTAGTAGATTAACAAGGACCGCAAGAGCAAAAAATGTTCTAAACTACAAGGAAAAAGAGGAATATGATTTAAAACCAGATATTATTCCTTCTGATGATGATGATGATGAGAGATCTGGTACAACATTACTTGGGGACTCTGTAGCTCCTATTTGGTTACATGACGATGTCAAAGAAGGTTCTGACATTGAATTGGATTCTGAAAATGGTGAAGAAAATGATGATGATGAACAGATCAATACTTTGATTGATGGTAACCATGAAGGAGATGATAAAGAGGTCGAATCCTTGGAAGATCTTGATGAAGAGGATTCTCGTTTAGTTAGAGACAAATTGAAGAAATTGGATGAGTTTGTCAATCAAAGTAAAGTTTACTCTGGTATTATTGCAGATACTTTATTAAAGAGAAGTACTGAACTTATTGAGGAAAAAGAAGAAGAAAAAGAAGAAATGGTAAAGAAAATCGGGAAGAAAGAGGAAGTAAGTGACATGCCAGTTGCTAAGAAACAAAAACCAAATAAGAAAAAAAGATCTATCTTGGATTTTTTCAGGTCTGTTAAGAAAACAGATGATCAGCTAGAGGCTAAAGAAGAAACTGAAGAAAAGCTCAATTTAAATGGTTCAGACGCTTCTGTCAATGCAGAAATAAAAGAGGAACAACCTTCGTTATTAGAAAATTGCGTATTGAAACCTTATCAAATGGAAGGTTTGAATTGGCTGGTCACTTTATATGAAAATGGTCTGAATGGGATCCTAGCTGATGAAATGGGTCTAGGTAAGACGCTTCAAAGTATTGCTTTATTGGCATTTGTCTATGAAATGGACACAAAAGGTCCATTCTTAATTGCTGCTCCTCTGAGTACAGTTGATAACTGGATGAATGAATTTGAGAAATTTGCCCCATCTTTACCAGTTTTAAAATATTACCATCAAGGTGGATTTCAAGAACGTTCTAAGTTATTACATAATTTTTTTAAAAAGACAAAGGGAACCGGTATTGTGGTAACATCTTATGAAGTAATTATGAGGGACGCTGACTATATAATGTCACAAGAATGGAAATTTTTAATAGTAGATGAAGGTCATCGTTTGAAGAATATTAATTCAAAACTTATTAGAGAATTGAAAAGAATAAATACGAACAATAGATTACTATTAACTGGTACACCATTGCAAAATAATTTGGCAGAGCTTTGGTCGTTATTGAATTTTATTATGCCCGATATATTTTCAGATTTTGAAATGTTTAATAAGTGGTTCGATTTTAAAAACTTGGATTTACAAAGTAATTCTCAGAGTCTAAACAAAGTCATTAATGATGAATTGGAAAAGAATCTGATTACAAATTTGCATACAATCTTAAAACCATTTCTGTTAAGAAGATTAAAGAAGAACGTACTGATGGGTATCTTACCACCGAAAAGAGAATATATTGTCAACTGTCCAATGACGCAAATTCAAAAGAAATTTTATACAAAGGCATTGAATAGTAAATTAAAATTGACTGTTTTTAAAGAACTTGTCAAAGAATTTTTTACGATTAACCAGGACTATATTGGTCGTGTATCGAATAAATCCATCAGAGAATATATTGACTACAAATTGAACACCGAGAATGGTAATAAGATAGAAGATAATGAATATCCTAATGATATTATTAGAGGTATGGACAAACTTTATAAAGAACACCTGCATAGTGAGCTGATAAATAAAAGATTACAAAACATGATGATGCAATTGAGACAAATTGTAGATTCTACTTATCTCTTCTACTTTCCATATTTGCATCCGGAGGATTTAACATTGGATGATCTTTTGAAAACATCTGGTAAATTGCAGACTCTTCAAAAATTGGTAATACCTTTAATTAAAAGAGGGCATAAGATACTGATATTTTCTCAATTAGTCAAGATGCTAGACCTGTTGGAGGATTGGTGTGATTTGAATTCTTTAAAATGTCTCAGGATTGATGGTTCTGTTGATAACGAAACTAGAAAACAAGGTATTAAACAATTTAACACTGAAGGTGATGACCACCAGGTTTATTTGTTATCCACCAGGGCAGCCGGTCTAGGTATTAACCTTACTGCCGCAGATACCGTTGTTTTGTTTGATAGTGATTGGAATCCACAAGTTGATCTGCAAGCAATGGACCGTTGTCATAGAATAGGGCAGGATAAACCAGTCATTATATATCGATTTTGTTGTGATAATACCATTGAACATGTAATTCTTACAAGAGCATCCAACAAAAGAAAATTAGAAAGAATGGTTATTCAAATGGGTCGTTTCAATACATTAAAGAAATTGGCATTTAATGAGGGTTCATTCTTGAATCAACATACAGGTGCAAATAGATCTACGAATAAAGAGCTTGTCAAAGAACTATCGCTCTTATTGATGTCTGGAGAATCGAGTATTGGTTTTACAAAAAACAGTAAGGATGACGGCCAAATATTAAGTGCAGAAGAAATCAAAGAACTAACTGACAGGTCTGATTCGGCCTATAAAGAGAACAGGGTTGTTGATTTACCACATGCTAGGCTTTTTGAAACGGTTTCTGGGTTTTAAATATATCTTTAGTTTGCCAGTATCAGTTCGACTAATATTTCATTTAAACACATTCGTTAAAAAAGGATGTATGTAACAATATAGCATTATATAAACGTGAACATATAAAATAAGGATAAACATTGCAGTTTATATTTAATTTTTTCGTTAAATACGAGTTTTAAATTACCATGGGATACCAGTGTAAAATTCCTTTTGATTGTACATCCAAACCAAAGAAGTTGTGGAAACAACTAAAGGACCCATAAACCCAGAGTCGAGGTTGCAAGTTCTGTAGATTAGCAATTCGGAACCAAAATGAACTAAAGCAACGACATAAGAGATCATAACAATTTGGAAAATATGAGGCTCAGTTAAAAAGAAAGCACCATAAAATCTAATGACACAGGAAATAAATGTCCAAGTACCAAAGGTTCTAGCACTCAATTTGGTTGTCTCAGCTGGTTTTCTGGAGTAAACTCTACGAGTCAATTCTAAACCAGAAATATATGTTTGAACTGAATTAAAAACAGAAACAATGGAAATGAATAATAACCATTTTGGTAAGTAGCCAGGTGGCATGGTTTTTAGTGTGTTCTCGGTACACTCTACGACATCGTTGAAGGATAACATTTTAAATTGAATTGAATTGGATTGAATAGCCTAGTTTCCTATGATCTCACCTCAAATAACTTAATATAAAATGCATTAAATTGTTAAAAAAAATATAATGGAATAAAAAGAGGAATTGAAAAATGATTTGCTAATCACATTGTGCCTTTCTTATATACCAAAGATTTTAAGGGCCGACCCTAACTATTTTCTTCCCAGTTCACCATATCATATATCGGGTCAAAGAAGTTCGCACATCAATAATGGCATATGCTCGTATAATATATATCATCTTCGGAGAGTCGTTCTTAAGCGAGGTCACTCCGCGAGATTTCTCTGAAACTTTGATGAAATAAGCAAACTAAAGAAGGAGATGCTCAGTTTGTTTTGTAAAATTTATCATACGGAATCGTGAGCATAAATCTAAATCACCAATAACCAGAAGGGCAGCCAGTATGTACTTCCCCATTTTATGTATAGTTTCAGAGTCGTTAAGTACAGTTTTCTCATTACCAGGAACGTAACGAACCTCGGACCAACTAATCATATCTACTGCATCAAGCATCGAGTAAAGTGCATATTTTACATTTCGTGACCAATGTATATCGCTTTTTAGAGATCGGATCCGACTAATAAAGAAGGAAGGTATACATTCGGTACGCTTTTCAAATATTAAGAGATAAGCTGGTTTGTTAAACTTTGAAGAAGTACTTTTTTTAGTTTTCAGTATATTAATTGCTAGAATATGGCATATACTCTCTATTAGAAGTAAAAAATCATGAATGTCTCTGTGTATTTCTTTCCATTCTGTGATCACAATGGAGTTCTTGCTACACATACTCAGTTTAAGGTTTATGATCGTAGCAATGATGGGTATTTGAAAAGAGCAATATGTTTGAAGAGCAGATGGATGGTCTTCTAGTTTTGATTGGGATATTTTGGAGAAAAAATGAGCTCCTTCTTGCATTCTTAATTTTGATCCAAACGGTGGTTGGGAATCTGAGGGAAATATTAATCTTGTGATGATACCAAATATCCAATAAATAGTTGGTGATGTGCCTGATGCTACTTTGGCTGACATTTCCTGGTTAAAACAAAAGTATGATATTATAATCCATTTTAGGGAACGATATAATATATAGATATCTTTAAAGTTCATTAACTCTTGAGAGTACTTTTGATCATTGTAAAGACTTAAAATTTTGACACATATATCATATCGTGGCGTGATATCTCTTGTGTGTGCTGCTTTGCATAAACTACTTGCAATATTCTTAAGTTCGATGAAATCGTTGGTCGAAAAATTGATAACTTTTCCATTATTTAGCATTTGAAATTTGTATCCTAAAGAAATATTCTTCCAAAACGTTGTTCTTTTAACAAAAAGTGGTTGCAAGACTTTTGGAATTTTTATTGGACAATCTTCGAAATTTATTAAACCCACGGCAAAGTCATTGCTATTGACGACAGTTAGCTCATGCCATAGGATAGGGTTTCTTTGTTTAATTATGGCCAAACACTATTATCTAATTTGTTAGTTTCAGTATTTCTAAAAATTAAAATTAATTGTTATTCAAAGTCATACCAAAATCCAGTCCTCACTATTGAACGACATGTTACTGTGTGTTTTTGTATTATTGTTTTTATTTACTAGTTGATATGAATAGGGCTTTCCCATTTTTATATAATTATTCTATTTTAAAAAACCTTTCTAGCCGCCAAGGTATATTAACTATGGAAAAATACAATTATGGAGTAAGATGAACCAATAATCCGGATATATATATAAATAATTTTATTAAACAAGGAGATATTTTGAATATTCTAGAAAATGACAAAATAGATGCGTATGTATAAAATGACAGATTATTCCAAACTTATGAGAAACTTCAAAATGGATATATCTGAGGATATAGTTATAGAAAACCAGAGAGGAATAACTTTAATAGGCTACACGTTGTATTCACCGCATTTATTAATCCCTAGAATCGATCCTCCTCAATATCAAATACTTTATTTTAAAGTTAAAGAAGGGGATCCAAATGATGATGCAAAGGCTACATTTACATCATTATCGAATAAGATTCTTCATTCATTCGAACAACTGTATCCTATGGATTTTCAAGAAAATGAGGTCACTTCTAGGCAACATAGGTGGTACGTTCTTATGTCGGTTGAGAATACAGATGATGATGGTTGGGATTATAGTTGGTCATTCCGAAGTAAAAGATGGAAGTATAAAAATGGTTTAGTTAGAAGAAGAGTGTGGGTAAGGCTACCTGAGACGGAACAGTAATTGGATTTCCGAAAAAATTATTAAAGCCTCCAACTTATCAAGTTATTATACATACTTGTCATTTATATACAGAGTTATATATATAAAGAATAGTTTGCTGTCGTCATTGTTATTACTATTACTGTTATTACTATTACTGTTATTATTGTAACTTTTATATGAATATGATTATATACCTGAAGAACCAAATTTTGCAGCCCATTCCTCGTATTTTTCCAAACCTTCCTTAGAAACAGATGGTTTAATATACTCCAAACTGTTCTTAAAATCAATTAAGCCCATAGGTCTAATGTTTTCTCTATCCATGAAAAGAAGTTGATCACCAAGTTCCCTCAGAGGTCCCATGGCTGCATCTTTGGCCAATGAAGTTATATCACTACCTGAATATCCATCTGTTAGTTGCATTAATTCCTCAAATTCGCTATCCGTTAAAGTATGTTTTTGGTGAGATAAAAGTCTTTTAATTTGTACAAGACGTGTTTCATCTTCCGGTAGTGGAATATATTGCCTTCTAACAAATCTTCTTCTTGCCGCTTCATCAATGGACCATGGCAGATTTGTGGCAGCTAATACCAAGACTCTTGTATCATTGTCCTCGCTCATATTTCCAAGTATCTGTTCTTTATTATTCGAATTGGATCCATCACTTTTTTTCTCGTTACCAGCAGCTGCACTAGAGAGTGATGACCATTGAATTAAGAATTCATTCTTAATCCTTCTGCTACTTTCATTTTCACCATCATTGTTTCTGCTACCTAGTATAGAGTCAATTTCATCGACAAATATAATTGAAGGTGCAAGTTTCTTTGCTACAGAAAATAATGCTCGAACTAATTTTTCACTCTCACCAAGATATTTAGATGTTAAACTTGACGCACTAATGGAAAAGAAAGTTGATTTAGATTCATGTGCTACGGCTCTTGCAAGCATGGTCTTACCTGTACCTGGTGGACCAAATAGAAGCATCCCAGTAATTGGTTCCCTTAATCCTTTAAATAAATCTGGTCTCAAAAATGGGTAAACAACAGCTTCTTTCAAAGAATTTTTGGCAGTATTTAAACCTGCAATATCGTCCCATTGCACTTCATCACCTTGAACAACAATCTCTTGAAATATCTGTTTAGCAGCTGTTTTATCAACACCTGGGATTGAGTCAATAATTTGTTCCTCTAATGATTCCTTTAAGGATTTTTTGTCATCAGAATCTCCATGCAAACCGGAGTTTGTTCTTGATGTTTCTTCGCTGTTGGGAGTGGTCTTGTTACTAGTGTCATTACTCATACTCCTATCAGGGTCAGTATCAATTAAACTTTGGGACTCCAGTGTTAATGATTTTGATTTTTTAGTTGATTTTGAAGCTGGCTTTTTAGAAGGGGTATGTTTTATTGGTGAAGTCTTTTTGATAGTTCTTTGTTTGTTTGCCTTACTCTTGATTAAGGAATCTGTATGAGTCTTTGTTTTGGATTTCGAATTAGATACTTTGGGTGATAACTTTGTTGTTGATGATGACTTGCTGCTCGAAAGCTCTTTCATTCTTGTTGTATTATTCTTTGGTTTATGGTTCAACACCATCCTTGCTGCCTGTTGCGATGCTTCTAATTGTTCTGATTTTATTGCTCTCGTACCTGTATGTCTGTTTTCATTAGATGTTCTTGAACCTAACGAGAGTGTTGAGGGTGACATGAAATTTTTTTGCATGGAAGTTTTGGATGAGAGTGAATGGCGTGGTTTTGAGGTTGGTAAAGACGGTGTTGACTTTGTCTGTTTTAAAGGGGTTGATGGTTTAGAGGTCCTTTTTGAATTTGAGCTACGATTTGTTTTGGAAGCGTTTACTTCTTTTTCATTGCTCTTCTTTTTGATAAGATTCGATTGTTTGGATATAATTTTTTCGTCACTTATTAAAATGGGGGCCTCTGGAATTGGAGGTACATAATGAGGCATTGGTGGTAGTTTTGGTAAATTCGTTAATGGAACCTCGGTTATAATTTCATCTTTCCTTTCTTCGATTGAATACTTTGGTAAATCGTTATTATCGATTGTGTGTAAGACTCTATCTTGGATGTTGTTTGAGCCATTCAGTTCAGTCATAGATTCCTCGCCAGTGGATTCAAATTCTAAGTAATCATCATAATAGTCAGTTACATCAAAGTCAGCTTCTCCTTCGGAATCCCCATCAGTTTCATTATTTGTGACACTAAGTTGATCTGTACTTGTCGCCAAGATTGGTTCTGCTTCAAAAGAAATATCACTTTGAGAGGTAACATCCTTTATATTCTGTTCTATATTTTCAGCAGGTATCAATCTGGATTCATTTGACTTATTAGATATGAAAGATGATGTCACACTTTCTAAGTCAGATTCCGATCTCTCGTTCTTTACAGTGTCACTGGCATTTTTTGAATAGTGATCTAATGATTTGGACGTTGTAAAATTGATACGTCTCTCTTTCTCTTTAGTAGTCTCTATATTATTCCGAGTCTTGTTGATGGAATCATAAGACGATGCAGTTGCTGAGTTGTAATTAACAAAAGGGAAGCGTGGTTCTTTACTTCTAGAATGATGATCTCGGAGTGTCATTCTAGGGAAACCAGCAGACATAGTTCTTGCTGTCATAGGTCTTGATGATACAGATGATGATGATGTTGTTGTTCCATTTTTCTGTGAATTGTTATTACTATTCGTATTTTCTATATTTGATTCATTTATGTATTCTTGTATTCTCTCCATATTTCCCAATGCTTTATGATATAATTCTTTAATACCTGTTTCGATGCTTAATTCATCCTTCGTATATGACTCTCTATTTCGATTACTATGTTCTATCCTTGTCAGTTGGAATATTGTGTCTGTAGTGAGCATTTTCCAACCTTGTAATGCTCTCTTATATTGTTTCTGATTCTCGAGTTTTAAATAAAATATGGATTCGTTAGCAATCTTGCTGTACAGATCCGTTAGATCCGTTAATGGTTGTTGAGGTTTCTTCCTCAGTTTGGTAAACTTTGTGAGTATGCTATGACTACTATTTGAATATGAGTCCATTTTCTTCTTTTATTTTAAAGATAGTATGGCTAATGATGCAGATCGGATCCAAAAAGAGGAATTAGTTTAATTAAAATGCAAAAGACTGTTGATCCACCTCGTAGATGTGTTTTCAAAATTACAGTGTTATTGGTGTAGTGTATAGGACTCAAAAGATGATATCTGTTTCAGATATATCGTATAGCTAGTACCACTGATGGATACTGTTCTTGTTCTTGTTCTTGATCATCGATTTGAGATGTGAGGGTGTATGCAGGAAAACCATCCAATGGTTAATATTTTCATTTTATTTTTATTTTTTCTTTTCGTGCCAGAAAAGCTCCGTGAAAAGCAAGGAAAGTGAGAGAGAGAAAAATAGATTATAGTGGGGAAAGAGGCTGCACCACGCGATCAATGGAATGATGTGAAAGATGACGAAATGATTAGTTTACCTAAGCAAATTATTTTCAAATAAGATGACATGATTTTGATTTTTGATGACAAGCTCTACCTTCTCGATAGTAAGTCGATATGTAATATGCTGCTGCAAACAGCGTGTATTTATTAATATTAAGTACATAAGTAATACATAAGTCTCTTGATTCTTGTAATATAATATAGTATAATTTTTAAAGTTTATTGGTTTTACAATTGAGTTTGGAACTATGAGAAAATGGGTAGTTAAATGACGATTGCAACTATGTATGGTACAATAAGGGGGAGTGGAAGACAACATGTCATAAATGCGATATTATTGATCTCTTCTCTTTTCTCACTCTATAACACTCTATGTTTTTTATTTTGTTTCTCTTGTGCACCTAGAATCAACTCTTCAAACACTCTAGCTTCTTCTGCTTCTTCTGGAGACCTTCTAGCCTTTGAAAACTTATCTGCTATGAATAGCATAGCTTTAGCTTTAGCCAGACGTTCTTTCTTTGAAGCAGATTTATCGGTAAGGATCTTATTACAAACTTCTTTTAATTTTCTCTCTAATTCAAATTTAGACATAGCCCACATTACTCCAAGAGCTTTCCCTGCCATTGTGGATTCAAATTTCGCACGTTCATATTGATCTAATTCATCTGGATTTACTTTACTCATTTCTTCCATTGATTTTTGTGCTTCTAACCCTGTGGACAGCAGGTTATATGCAGATTTCACAGTTCTAGCATTATCTCTAGTACCTGTGAACACTTTAGAGAATCCGAAAGTTTTCTTTGATATAATGAAGTTATTAGCTTTGGTCTTATAGACTCTAGCAATTAAATATAATAATTCTAGACCAAAACTTTCTAATTTCAAATCCTCAATTTCTTGATCTAATTTTCTTGTGAAATCATCTAAATGATTACCATTGCTTGCTAAGATATATTGATCTATCTTTCCATTTAATTTTACTGCTAATTCATCAACTTGTTTCATCATATCTTCTCTTCTCTTTTGTTCCATCTCCAAAAGTTTTTGCCTTTGTTCTTTAGTCATTTTCTTCGATGAAGAATCTATTTTTGTTTCGCCATCATGTTTTGTCATACCAGTTTCATCAGTTGTTGTACCTTCTTCCTCATTCATCTTTTCAGTTGCTTCAGTTAACTCCTTAAATAACGAAAATTCACCAATCCAATCCTTAAATCCATCCCCTCCAAAGATTGCGCTGAAATATTCACTAGCATCTTCAAAACCTTGTTGTGGTACAGCATCGTCTTTACCGAATTCATCATAACGTTTCCTTAGATTATCATCACTTAACACTTGGTACGCTTCACCAACTTCTTGAAACTTACGTTGAGCATCTGGATCATCTGGGTGCTTATCTGGATGTGTCTGCATAGCCTTTCTACGATAAGCCTTCTTAATCTCAGTAGGGGTAGCTTCGGGTTCGATACCCAAGATATCGTAATATCCAGTATCCTTCACCATTTTTGATTTTGTTTTTGTTTTCGATTTGGACTGTATATGTTGTCAAAGACTAATTGAGGTTAGAAAATTGAACCACTTTATAATTGTTATATGAAATGCAAATATTGAAAGAATCAAGTCTCTCTCTCTTCTCTATGTTATGTTATATGTATATTTTTATCTATTGTGAAAAATGTATTGATCTCAAATCGAAAGAAAATAAAATAAAATATAAAGCTGAGAAGTAAAACGCTAATGTCAGAGATTAGAAATAACGATCTAAAATTTTCAAGATCCTATATATTAATAATAAGAAAGGTTGATATACTCTCTAAATCCACTAAAGAAAACCTTCCACGACGACTTATTTTAATTTTGCTTGCTTTAGTTTGGTATTTTCACTTGTTGTTGTTGTTGTTCATATTGTGTCGAACTTTCCCTCCCCCTCTGACCCTCCACAGTCTTCTCTCTCTCTCTTTCTCCTATTTCATTTAGTTTTTCTCGCTTTGTCGACCTCTCTTCTGGCCTCGCTGCGGGAGACACCCTGCGCGGATATAGGATAAGACTTCGCCTCTCTTTCTTTGAATAGAGAGTATATACTACATCAATCAAGTTAGCAAGCTATTATTATTAAATACATTAGTGATTAGTGGGTAACTTAGACTACTTGGGTGGTACTACTTCTATTGGAGCTGGCATTCCTGTTGTTGTATGTACAAAGAATGTGGCACATTCTCGAGAGGTTCAATAAAGTAATAATATCATAATAGAGTATCAATATGAAGTGTTTAATTCTGTATTGATAACAAATATATCCTCCTCATGGAGTTGTAACTCAAGTAAGTATCAATATACATGTGTATATATCATTTGGTGAAACGCAAAAATAGTAGGAGAGTCGTATGGCTTGTAAAATATTGATTTTGTAGATTGTCACTTTTATTGTTTTGTTGACATTAACTAACTTATAGATACAATTATTGTTAGAGAGTAGAAGTATAAAAAAATTAACTTTTGATAGTATTGCGATAAGTACAAATATTTTTTTGTCGGGTCTTAAAGCAAGGGATCTTACCCTATATCTAATAAAAGAGGTTACATATTGCTGAATCTTAATTTTCTATAGAGCAATAGAAATCACAAAGAATATATTGTACGTTATAAAAAAAACTTCAATAGCATGGTTAAAATTATTAAAAGCTAAACAAGCTAACAGCGCTTAACACATACACTCTAAATATCCATATCCATATCCATATCCATATATATATATATATAGTGATGAATATGTGACATTTTATTTAATATAAATATTCTCTTTTGAGTCATTTATCCCTCTCAGCACGTGATATACGATAATATTTTTTTTTACTCTCTCTGCAGTATTTTAGTGAGTGAGTAATATAATAATCTCTTGGAAGGAGCAAATCAACGACATTTTCAAGTTTGAAAATTCAAATTCATTACTAATGCGAAAATTATTGTCCCTTCTATCGCAATATACTACACATTATTGCTGCACCCTGATTTAATTAGAAAAGACATAATGATGAGTAAACATATATATAATATATATATATGGAGAGAGATATAGCTTAGACTCCTGTAAAAGTATTACTACTACTACTACTGTTGTCAAAACCAAGATATACGCACATACACAAATAGACAAACACATATTTTAAAGATGGCTACAGCTCCCACCAGATTACAAGTACTAGCTTTATACAAGCAATTCATTAAGAATTCAAAACAATTCAATAATTATAACTTCAGAGAATATTTCCTAAGGAGATCTAGAGACTCATTTAAACAAAATATGACTTTACAGAAGCCGGAAGAAGTCAGTAGGGCTTATTTGGGTGCTAAGGAAGAACTTGGTATATTGAAACGTCAAGCTGTTATTTCCAAAATGTATACATTTGACAAACTGGTAGTAGAACCATTAAATAACAAACACACCTATTAGCTTTCCAAACCCATTCCTAAAACATAGTCATACAAATGCAGTAGCATAATGATATGAAAAGAAAATGGAGAAGCTTCAACTTAAAACAAAGTATTCTATACTAATACTTCGTTTACTAAGGGTCCACTCCATTTGAAAAGATAGAAGAAAAAATAATAATAACTTTTTTAACCAGGTTTTTGTTTATATATATATCATCTCATCTTTCATTCAGCCATATATCTTCTATTTTAAAGTTTGTACATAATAAAAAATAATGAAAAACAACAATAGCAAAAATCATTAAATTCGCTATACATCAGACTTTGCTGACTGTTTTGCAAGATCGTTTAGTTAAATAATACTCATCGATGATCAACTTGGCGAGGCTACAACTTCTATACTTTTATGTAGATGCAATACAAATACATTATCATCGAAACGCTAACTTTTGACTCTAAATCTTTACTCGATTGAGTGACAAACAAGTAAACGGCGTACGGGAGCAAAAAAATAGCCCATAAACTTTCTTTTGTTCGCTGCGAGATATATCGGATATTTCTGTTCGCTTTGGTGAGATGCCGTAATTTCTTCTTGCTTAGATGAGTTAAACAGGAAAATTTTTCAGTTTCAGGTACCATTTTCTGATAAAGTAATTATTCAGTATCTATCTCATCACTTTATATATAGTATATATATATATATTGAGTGGCTAACTCATCGTTCAGTTCCTGTTTCTTTTTTAAATCACAGCATCTCTTACTGTTTTGAATATCAGTTTCTCATCAAGAAACATTCTGTTTGACCATGTCCGCATATAAGAGAAACAACGACTCTAGTGAGGTCTCTCACATCGAAGATGGCCCAGCTACAAAACTTTTAGCAATGGAAGAAGACAAGATGAAATCGTTATTCAACCAAAAGATCTGGGATCCCAAATTTCAAAATGATCTAGAAGAAACAATCTCTAAATCGGAACCTTATAATTGGGGGTCCATCACTGAGCTAGTAGATGATGATTTATTAAGATCTGTTCGTAAAGAAATCGAAAGTGAAATTCATTTCACTTTGAAAGAAACAGATATTTATAAAGTTAATCAAAGTGGTGATTTGGCTAACTTATCTGGATTGGATTGGGCGGATCTTTCAAGATTACCAAATATGTATAAGTTACGTCAAATCTTATATTCTGAACCATATAGAAAATTTATTGCAAAGATCACTAACAGTAAATATCTGTCAGGTTCTAAGATGGATATGAGTGTCAACACATACACAAAGGGTTGCCACTTATTAACACATGATGATGTCATTGGTTCTAGACGTGTTAGTTTCATCTTATATTTACCAGAACCAGATAGAAAATGGAAAGAACATTATGGTGGTGGTCTAAGATTATTCCCAAGTGTCGCAAACAACATTCCATACACTGATCCATGCGCTAAATTGGTTCCACAATTTAATCAAATTGCTTTCTTTAAAGTTAAACCTGGTTATTCTTTCCATGACGTCGAAGAAGTGAAAGTTGATAAACATAGACTATCGATCCAAGGTTGGTACCATATCCCTCAGGAAGGTGAAGAAGGTTACATTCCCGGTGAAGAAGAAGCTTGGGTTAATAATAACAATTCCACTCTGTCTCAACTAGAGTTTAATTTATTACAAGAATTTGAATATCCTAAGGATGAGAGAAAACTTGTTGTTAAAGAACCATCTCAAGAAGAACAGCTAACAAAATTAGCTGAAGACCTTACAAAATTATCTTCGGAAGAAATTAAAGATTTGAATAAATATATCGATGAAGAACATTTGACTAAAGAAGGTTTGCAAGTTCTACAAAAGAATTTCCTTGAAAATTCTTCATTATCAATTGAAAATTTCTTAAATAAAGAAACTTCTGAACTTTTATTAAAATTGATTAAATATAGAGAATTGAATGAGATATGTCCAATGACAGTTGAAGAAAATAAAAAACCATGGGAGACTGCTAAACCACCTCATAAATGGAGATTCTTATACCTTGATGAAAATGAATTTAATGAAGAGTCTCAAAATGAAAGGGCAGAATTAGATTCTAAGCTTTATGATTTATCTCAATTTTTACAATCTTTTGTTTTCAAGAAATTTATTGCAACTATTACTTGTCTAGTTCCATTAACACAATCTGTCATTGTCAGAAGATTTAGACCAGGGAACGATTTCACTTTGGCTGATAAACTACAACTAAATAAGAACTTTGATAACCTAATGGAGTGTATTCTAGAAGGTACACTTTCATTAAGTGCCTTTGATGATTGGGAGGGTGGCAACGTTGGTGGTTACCAAATCTACATGCTAAATGAAGAAGATAATGGCGATGATCAAGCTGTTGTTCACGATGATAACGGTGAATCAGTTTTGATAAACAAATCTGCATCTTGGAATTCCTTCAACTTGGTACTAAGAGATGAAAATGTTTTGGAGTTTATTAAATACGTAAGTTGGGGTGCTAAAGGTAGTAGATGGGATATTAAGATGTTATGGGATGTTAAGGATACAGGTGACGACGATGAGGAATAATTGTAATATTACAATATATAACAATAGTACAGTTGTTTACCTTTGTATTTAATAGAAAAATAAAATATGTACTAAAAGTAATAATAACGATAAAAAAAGAATAGTTCAATATTATATATATTTACAAAAAAAATTATGTATGGCTCATGACTACCTATTTATATGTAGTTGAGAATATGTTCTGGATTTTAAGAAACATTCAATAAGTCTTAAAATACTTACAGTAGACTTTTTGGAAGTTTATTTTTTCTCATTCTAGATTTTAAAATTCTGGATGCTAGTCATAGATGAGATAGTTTACCTAGTTGAAAAGTTCATTTTATAACTCGTTCCATCACCTTAATTATGTGTCTTGGATAATAGACCAATTGCCTGTGCTCTTCTAATAGCTTTTGCTAACCTTCTTTGATTTTTGGCTGACAACCCTGTGACATCACTATGTAAAATCTTACCAGTAGATGTCATATATTGTGAGAGAATTTCTGGTGAAGTATATAAATCTAATGGGTTAATATTATTACCAAACAGTTTAAACTTTGATTTGTGTTTACGATCCAAGTTAATTTTAGCCATTGAGAAATCAAATGGGTCATAAATTGTAGAATATTGAAAACTTTTTATCAATTTTGGTTCCAAAGTCTTAATATTTTGGCTGCTAGCACTTCCATGGGCTGATTCATCGTTTGTTTTTTGTTTATCTGAATCCTTTAAAGCTTCAAATATATTCACGTTTGTTGTACCAGTTGGAGGGAAATTAAAACCTTTTATATTATTTCTTAACGTAGTACTGAAGAGCCTAGTATTAATCTTTATAGAAACTCTATACTGTGATAACATCTTTAATCAAATGGAATTGTCCCTTAGAATTTCTGTTTTATATACTGTTAAATTCCGAACTTGTTTAGTATTCTACTTCCGTTTCAGTGGGTATGTATCAATATATATAAATATATATAAACAGTATAAGTCAGATTAGTCAGACTAATTGTATTATGACTTTGTTTTTAGTTGGAATTGCTTGAGGTTGATATTACTTTTCTAATAATCTATGTACTCAATTTGGAGAGTTTCGCTCTTACTTTGTTCTTTCGCCATTCCTTTTCTGCCGACCTTTGACAAGTTCCGCACACGTATAACGCGATAAAATATAGTGATATAATATTGAAATATAAATTAAACCAGAACTATGTCAGTATTGCAAATAATCATTAGAAATGATACAGCAAAATTTTACGTAATACTCATATGTCTATTTATTAATATTTTGTTACATAATACGTAAACCTTATTATATATTTATACGGCAAAGAAAGTTTATCCATTAATATTCTAAGTTTGTGCACCAGATCGGTGTATAAAAACACAACAATATTCCACTATATTGTAAGTTAAAGAAAATGTGTTAGAAAGGATTACTATTCATTCTTCTAATCTCTATAAATTCAATCTCTTAATTTGTTCTAGTCTTTCATCAACGGCGTGTTCGAAAGATGCTGTACTCTGAGAGTGTTCCAATTCAATTTGTTTCCTTTCGTCCAATAACTTAGCATGGATAGATTGTAAGGCCTTAATGGAATCTTCTTCATCAATGACACAAGAAATATTTATCTCGTTAGCACCTTGAGAAATCATCTCAATATTGATACCTTGTTCAGCCAATGTAGTGAACATAGTACCAGCGATACCAATAAATTGTTTCATTTGTTTACCAACCAATGAGACAATAGCCATCTTTTTTATAATATCAACGGTACCTAATGCCTTCAGTTGTTCTACCGCTTTTCTTAGGTCCTTCAGGGAATCGTTATCTGGGATTGGCAAAGCCATTGAGACATGGACTTCAGATGTGGAGATCAAATCGACCACCAACTTAAACTTATCCAATATAGTGAAGATTTGAGCCAAAAACCCATGTGATAATGTCTTCTTATTGGAATGTATATTCAACACTACAATGTCATTCTTTGTAGTGATCGCAGTGGCACCTCTTCTCTTCTTTTCAAAGAAAGAGGAAGACAAAGCTTCAGGTGGATGAGGTGGAGTCAATTCACCTCTCTTTGCAATATTATCTGGGTAGATAATAGTACCATCACCCTTTGGATTCTGAACATTTTTAATTCTAATTGGAATTTGAGCCTGAATGACTTGTTCCATTGTAAATGGATGAATAACCTCAGAACCATAATAAGTCAATTCTGATGCTTCTTCTGGAGTAACCGAGGCTAACAATCTGGCGTCTGGAACTTTTCTTGGATCTGCTGTAAAGATACCATCGACTTCCTTCCAAACTTGCAATTCATCGGCATTGATAGCGACAGCGACTAAAGCGGCACATAAATCGGTATAACCACGACCAACACCATTCAATAGACCCATCGGTACTAAACCGAAAAACCCTGTAATGACAGGGACAATCTTGTCATCAGGATGTGTAATATTATTAGTGACAATTGGTTGTAGTTTATCCTTCAAAGCTTGAACCAAAAATGTATAGAACGAGTTATCTAATATGGTGACATTATAATCAGATGGAATAATATGAGATAAATCAATATATTTAGCTTTAATACCACGGTCATTACATAATGCAGTCATGAACAAACAACTTAGTTTCTCACCGACAGACATTACTAAATCGATGGTTCTAGTAGATACTTCACCTAAAACTTTCGAAGCCTCTAAATATTTAGCTATTAGATCCAATTCGTTTTTTGTATCTTCGATCAAATTAGTTTGTAGAACAGGGTTTTGAATAAATCTTTCAGCATTATCAATGTGATCCTGAGATATAACTTCGATGACATCATGAAATTCAGATTCTTGTGAAGCCAAATCACAACATTTTAATAATCTTGAAGTAGTACCTTCAGCTTTAGTATATGATGAACGTGCAGAACATACAACAGCAACGTTATTGTTTAATACTTGAGAATAGAATTTGATAATTTCATCGACAATCTGAGTAGGAAACTTACCAACAGAAGTACCACCAAATTTCTGGATAACCCAATCGGTCTTTTGCAACATTTTTACCTGTTAAAAATAAAAATGTATATATGTGTATATCACCACTTCAACTATTATTTTTTAGTAATAACTTGATTAAATCCCAATATTACTAAAAACAAAACTATAACAACAAGAACATATAAACTTTTCTCTCTTCTAATGTAAACAATATCAGAGATCTTTCTATATATATATACATATATGTAATGTGCATTAGTAGTATTAGCTGGCAAACTTTCAATCAGAACTGGGAGGACTCATCAGGCTAACTCAATTCCACGCCATGAACTTCAATGCCACTAGCCAAGTTTACTGATGCAGTGTGACTAATTGAACAAATCTGCTCTGTCTGTCTCTCACTAACAAGTTCATTTTTCATCTCACCTCATCCATCGCCCTCTGTCTGCGTATTATGAGAGAAACAGCAAAAAGGAAACTGAAAAATTTAACCGCAAACGGCGCCATAGTAATAATGACAATTCTTGCAACGTTTTCTCTCACTGCGGAAGAATCTCGAGATTATTTTTTTTTTCATTTTCTCTCACTGAAAATTTCATATAATTAGTAGTAGCGAGAGAGAGAAACAAGGCAGGCGCCACAGTTTTTTGAAGCCGCTGCGGTCATGTGACTTTTCATCCTAAATTGTTGTTTAGTCACATTACAACCTCATCACGTCATCATTACCATGATTGGTCAGTTCATTATACATGTAACGATTTTCAATTAGAGATTCTGTTTTAAGAATAGACAAAAATTTGACACATTATATATACGTATATAAATATTATGATACTATGATATTAGATTAACCTGTAGTTGGTAAACCAACAGTGACTTTGAATGAATCGTATATCAACCATTGGAAACTTGTTAAAGTACCAATCATAAAGATTCTTACAGGTAGACCAACCCATAGACCCATGAATCCGATCTGTTGATATATTCTCTTAGAAGCTTGAGCCATAGTTTGTCCCATCTTCTTTTCATTATTAATCTTAGACACCATAACATCTGCAGGATGAGAAATGATTGCACATAAGATCCCTGCTAAGTACCCACCTGTGAAACTAACACCAATTTGTTGTAATATCGACATTTCAGATTTAGTTCTTGGTAGATAGGAATATATTCCTTCAACAATTCTTTCAAATGAAGTAAATTTCACCATTGTATATGGAATTTGTCTACACCATAATGGTACCAACCCTTTATATAATGAAGCAAACCCATCTGATTTGATTGTCTTTTGAAGACCATCCAATAAACCTCTGGAGAATGAAGGTATAGTTGTTTGTTGTTTCACTTTAATTGCTTCGAAGGGACATAACATTAAATCTGCTAAAAATTCTGCTGTAGCTGATGCCATTAAATAAATGCCCACTCTATGTTTATGGAATTTTTCAATATTATCACCACAAATTGCCTTTGCATAAGTATGTTTAAAAAATTCATAACCACCATATTTACCTGCACCTTGTAAAGAATAACCAACAAATGTTGCCCCAACACCTGTAAATAATTTTGAAATACCTTCCTTTGCATAAATTTGTTTAATACCTGCTAAATTACCTGAGTATAATTTTGGATTCACTTGTAATCTACATTTAATTAAATCTAATGGTGTTACTGATGAATGTGTCGGACCACATGCAACAATACCACCAAGTGTACATGCTGCGTAGAATTCAGGTGTATATAATTGAATACCAGTAGGTTTTTTAACCGGAGGAGTAGGAATAGTTGTTGTAGTAGACATACTTTAATGTACAAATATTATGCTATACTTTATTTAGGAAAATGTTAAAAAACAACTAATGCAAATAGAATGCAATTGATATAATTTCAATTGAAGAAAAACTTAAAAAAATTATTCCAATCATATACTTATATATATATCGAGAAAACTCCTTAGGACATGTTATAATAAACAAACTTATATAAACATATCGCATATAAAATGCGATAACTGCATCAATAAAAAGAACAATAAAACTATAGATATAATAATAATGTCAAAATTATCCAGTAAGTACTACGAATTATTACCCCTTACAAAAACAAATAAATGCATTAATGAATGCAGTATAACTCTAACTCTGACTGTTTCACTATTTAATAAATGCTATTTTCATTGTAAGTATCGGTTAGTAAAGGAATTAACGAACGGAACAGATAATTAAACAACCCTTTTCATTCCAACCTTTCCTTCTCTCACTTCCTGATTATCATCATCATCGTTATTATAATGATATTATACGATTATATAACGCAGATCACCTATTTTACATTTAAAAGGGAGATGAATAAATAGCGCAGAGATTGTTGTTCTGTTCCTTGTCTCTAACAGCGCACTCCCCCCCCTTGTTATCTTCTTTGAATCTTAGGCAAAGAATTCATGCAGTGCGACAAAGTTGTGCGACAGTCGCAAAACTCCGTGCTACGCAGATATTTAAATATAGGGGGGAGGGGGAGGAGGAACAAGATGATAGAGAACACACTCGTTTATAGTGATATTCAGTATATCGTAATGTGGCATATAAAATTATATAGTTATAACCTATTTGAGCGGCTATATATAAGTTTGATGAATTAAAATTAAGTCATATATTATAAAGTTTGTGTTTAATAGACTATATATGTAGTTTGAATCCTTCTTTTTATCGGATAATGAAGCTTCTATAATAATACGATAGCAAACGCAAAATAATCTATTCTACTCTGGTACTAGTCGTGGTATATAATCTCTTAACCTACTTACCACACGAATATGAACCATCATATATAACGATGAAAAAATTAGTAATATAGTACCAAATAATTGTAAATCTGAATGCATAATCTTATATATATCTAGTGTATTACAAATGTGTAAAAATAGAAATAGTTCAATTTTTAATCGATTTATTTATTAATTTGTTTTTTTATTAGAGGAATTAATACATTTGATTTTCTCGATGGTGACTTTAATTTCACCTTCAACACAAATGGTGTCAAAGCTCATTATTTTTCTTTTCTATCGCGTATAAAAAGAATAAGAAACGTCAGCAGTCATTTTTATTCGTTTTCTAGTAAGCTAATCAATAGATCAATAACCAAATGTCATTGTCTGATTCTTGTTTAATTATTTATCATTATATCATAAGTAAAAATAAAAAATAATTTATATATATATATATATATCTATATCTAAGTTGCAATTTCTTAATTGTTTCGATTTTTGTCATTCATTTCTAAATTATAAACCAAATGGATTATTGAAACCTTTCAATACAACATCGACTTTATAATTTTGTTCGTCATTATTATCCCAATATTCTTCTCTAGTTGTATCATTTCTTGTTGTATATTGTATGCAAAATTCTAATCTACCAATATTTTCTTCACTTCTTGAATTGTCATCAATTAAAAAATGGAAAATATCCATATCCGTACCCGGTAAAATTGAATCACTATTACTTAACCAAATAGCTTCAACTTCATTAGCCGTTTTCCAATTATCCCATGTATATTTAACAATAATCCTTTTATCATAATATATGTTTTTAACTAGAACTTTCCCAATAATATATCGTGATACAGTATTATTGGGTTCTGTTTGTGTAATACCATTTGATAAATTTTGTCGTGTTTGAATATGTAATGTCAATTCCTGTAAAAAACATTTTTTACCTCTTGATAAATTTATGAATATATTCAATTTTAATGATTTAGGATTCTTATTACTCAATATAGGGAAATTTTCATTGTATAACCCAACTACCTTTTGTGAACGACCTGATCTAACATTAGTTGTTTTTCTATTAAGAGCTTCAGATTTCGAGTTATTCAAGTTTTTGGCATGTGCTTCTTCTTTAGCCTTTTTATTTAATTCTTCAACTGAATTATTAAATTCTTGACTCACTGAAGATATTGTATATGGGCTTGTAATAGGTTTACTAATAATATTTCTTGTTGTAGATATCTTTGGATTGTTGTTTAATATATTTTCCTCCTCATTTTCATTTTCTTTTCCAATAACTTTTTGAAATCGTTTACTTTTACGTAATTTTTTAGGTTCACTTTTATTATTATTACTATTATTACTATTGTTGGTTAAATTATCTGCGCTAAAAAATCTATCCTTCAGACTCATATTTTTTAAACCTGATAATAGACCATTATCATCTTCAACAATAAATTCTGAATCCATTAGATTTACCGGTTTATGAACAAAGTTTAATATATTACTTTGTTCACCAGTAGTATTTACATTAATTGGACTTTCATCTTTACTAAAATATTTCACAGGTGTCTTATGATCAAAATGCACACTCTTACTTCTAGCTAATAGTAATGGGTTTTCACCAATGTCGTCATCATCATCATCAATATGACTGGAGACTAAGGGAGTTGCAGGTAGTGATTTTGATCTTTTCTTTAAGGAACTTTTCACTAATTCTCCTGATTTTTTATATACAGGTGTTGGGAACGGTATTATACTTTCATTTGAAGTATTATTAAAGATATAATTAAAAGATTGAATGTTTCTTTCTTCAACGACAGAATTTGGTGAGAATTCCGGCAATCCATTACTTGTAGTCAATTTTTTATTCATATCTGTATTTCTTTGTAATTCTTCTTCTGGGAATCGATCTTCATTCAAATGTGCCACACGTTGAGGTTTATGTAAGAATTTCAAAGAAGATAGATTTGAATCTCCATGCAATACATGATATTTCTTAGTATTATATGGCGAATTCTGATTCTTTTCGTATTTATCCAATTCTTCCTGGATACCCTTTGGCGTCATCACATGAGGCAATTGTTGTAATTTCTTGTGGAAGCTATCCCGACGATCATGAACCCTTTCACTTAATGGTTTCTGTCCTTGTTGTTCCTGATTTGGATCCAAGTTCAAATTCTTACAATCTGCTTTGATGTACATTGTTTTATAATTTGCAAAATGGGTAGGACAGATAGAGAGATGGGAAAAAGGGGAGAGATGCCCATCAACAATTGATAGTTATTATTAATATTATTTGTTAAAAAAACCGTGACAGATAATTCAGAAAGAAAGAGAAAGAGAGTGAGAAAGAGAGATGGATATGAGAGTTGTAAAAGTTCGATTGTATAACAAAATTTTTCTCTCTTTATTATTAAAGTATATAAAATTAAATTTATAATAATTCTAGTAAATAAACAAAATAATACTTTATCAAACTGTCAAAGTCCTTTGACAGGTAATGAATTGTATAACATAACATAATTTTATATCAAGACAGACAAACAAACGCACTTTACTTTGTGATATATATATATATATAATAATAATTAACTATTATATCAACCTGTCTATTATCCCCTTAAAAAAAATAATACAATTATTATTGCTAGTCTACTTCATTGAAAAAAATAATATATATAAAAAAGAAGGAGAACTGAACCGCGGAGTAAAGACAAAGAAAAATACAATGTAAAATGTGATTTATGTGTGGGGAGGGGGAATGAAGAAAAGATAATAATAGAAGATAAAAAGAGATAGAAGGAGACACAAGGGGGATTGAGAGAGAAGAGATGACAGTGCATAGAGTTATATAATGTAATATAATATAATGAAAATAGGAAAACAAAATATTTACAGGGATTAAGATCAATTTGAGGTAGAAATGAGAATGAAAATTAAACCGGTGGGAGTTAGTGATACTTCGCGTAAGGATTTATTAACAAACATCAAGACTTAGTTGAGAAATATATATATATATATATATATGTAGGCGTTACTTTGTGAGCAGTTTCTTCCTCGACATACAAAGTACGGGTTTCGGCGATAATATTTTATGCAAGGCGAGGGAACAACAATAAAGTAAAAAAAGAGAAGTGCAATACATATATATAATAATAATAATAATAATAATAATAAATAAATACAGATGTATTATCTCCCCTTGCATGTTATATATATATTACATCTATCCAATTATAAACGTTTAACAGACATATAACTCTCTCTCTATATATACTTAGTAGATTATTGAAATGGCAATAATAACACAAATATAATTCACAATTTGCTATGAGATCTATAATATACTATAAACATAGAATCTAATATCTTGTTACATTTACCGACATATTATGTACGTATCAATGCATAAAGTTAATAGAACAAACGGAGTTGCGAATATGCCCTCTCAGTTCCCATAATTTGCAAATAATAATAATATTAATCAGTACCCTTTTTCCTTATCGCATACGTAATACTGATGCAAAAAAAAAGATAAATTTGATTACTATCATTATCTCAATATCTCGTTATTGATAATTAAATTAGTTTAGTGACATAATTCTAATACGGTGTTTTTCTAATTTTTCTAATTTTTCTAATCATTTTATTTTATTTGCTCTGAATAAAATTCGCGGTGGGACAGAGACTCGTGTTGGTGACTCTGGATATATGAATTTATTATGCATTTATGCATTTATTCAAAAAAGCCAACAACAACAAGAGAGCGGTTCATTCTTTGTTGTATCAGATGGTGCAACACACAAACAAATTTATAACACTATGTTCCCATTAAGTGCCTATTCAACAGGTAGGAAGCCAGACAAATAACTAACTATCCGAGTAGGAAAGAAATGAGCGTGTAAATATTCTGTTTTGTTAAACGTGGCAAGAGAGCGACAGCATAAAATATTATTCACCGGCTTATAATATATTTATACAGTTACTATGTACTGAACTTTCTTTGGGATGCCTGTTTTTTTCCCGTTTTTTTTTCCACTTTCCTGTCCGAGAACAGAGGAGAGAGAAAAAGTATATGGCCCGGGCTGCGCGGTTAAAACTTCTCTTTATCATAGTATGAGCATCGTGTTCTCACTGTCTCGGTCTGCCCGTCTCTGCCCGTCTCTGCCCGTCGCTATTCGAAAGATTAAAGGGTCGTCGTCGCTTATTGAATTTTCTGGTAAAGAAAGTTCAGCGCATCTTTTTCTTTACTTTTTCCATACCAACGCCATAGGCATTTTTGAATAAATTATGCATTTTTTGTTTTTTGGTGGTTCTTAACATACAAACAGGAAAGAAACGCACAGAGAACACCATAGAGATAAACTCTTTCTCTCTTTCCTTTTGTTCTTATTTAATTTAGGGTACTGGCTCCACAGCTATAGTAGTAGGAACCCATCAACATATTTACATATTTACATATTTATAACTTTTGTAAAACATCGTTTATTTACTTGAGGTAGATGGATCGATCAATTGCTGATTTAATGTAAAGGGACATTTTTCAACATAATAAAATTGAAATTCTCTCTTCTCTCTGTCTTTCGACTGGTGATTATCATCATCATCATCATCTTCATCTTCATCAACAACAACAAGAATATGAACAACAGAAACTCTAAGTTTAGTGCAGTTTTCGCAATTGCGTCTTAGTCTTTTTTTTTTATTCATTTATTCAATTTCTATCTTTTTACACTGCTTCTTTTCAAATAATTTAGATCAAATAACTCTTTTGTTTTAAAAAGAAAAAAAATTCTTCTCTTTTTTTAATTAAAAGAATATTTCATATATAAGTACCTTCTACATCAATCGTTTATTTTATTTTTATTTTAATTATTTATTTATATTTCTTTCTTAATTACTTCTTAGTTTACTTTTATTTTTATCTTTTACTTTCATTTTAAAGAAACCACCCTAACAAATTCATTTATTACAACCAATCATGGCTGAAATTCAACTAGGTCGTTACTTATTCGAAAGATTAAAGCAAGTCAACTGTACTACCGTCTTCGGTTTACCAGGTGATTTCAACTTGGTCCTATTGGACAAGCTATACGAAGTCGAAGGTATGAGATGGTCCGGTGACACTAACGAATTGAACGCTGCTTACGCTGCTGACGGTTACGCTAGAGTTAAAGGTATGGCCGCTTTGATCACCACCTTCGGTGTCGGTGAAATGTCCGCTTTGAACGGTATTGCCGGTTCTTACTCCGAACACGTCGGTGTTCTACACATTGTCGGTTGTCCATCCACCCTACTACAAGCCAAGGGTCTATTGCTTCACCACACCCTAGCTGACGGTGACTTCGATGTTTTCCACAGAATCTCTGCTAACATCTCTTGTACCACCTCTATGATCACTGACATCGCTTCCGCTCCAAGTGAAATCGACAGATGTATCAGAGCTACCTACATTCAACAAAGACCAGTCTACTTGGGTTTCCCATCTGACTACTTTGAAAAGACTGTTCCAGCTTCTTTGCTACAAACCCCAATTGACCTATCTTTGAAGCCAAACGATGCTGCTTCCGAAGATGAAGTCATTGCTGAAATCCTATCCATGGTTAAGGCTGCCAAGAACCCAATCATCATTGCTGATGCTTGTTCTTCCAGACACAACGTCAAGGCTGAAACCAAGAAGCTTGTCGATGTCACTCAATTCCCAGCTTTCGCTACCCCTCTAGGTAAGGCCGTCATTGACGAAACCCACCCAAGATTCGGTGGTATCTACGTCGGTTCTCTATCCAGACCAGTCGTCAAGGAAGCCGTTGAATCCGCTGATTTGATTCTATCCGTCGGTGCTTTGCTATCCGATTACAACACTGCTTCTTTCACTTACGGTTACAACACCAAGAACATTGTTGAATTCCACTCTGACCACATGAAGATCAGAAACGCTACCTTCCCAGGTGTCCAAATGAAATTCGTTCTAAACAGATTGCTAAAGGTCATCGCTGAAGCCGCTAAGGGTTACAAGGTCGCTCCAGTTCCAGCTAAGGCTCCAGCCAACGCTGAAGTTGCTGCTTCCACTCCATTGAAGCAAGAATGGTTATGGAACGAAGTTTCCAACTTCTTCCAAGAAGGTGATGTTATCATCACTGAAACCGGTACCTCTTCCTTCGGTATCAACTCCTCTGTCTTCCCAGCTAACACCATCGGTATCTCCCAAGTCTTATGGGGTTCCATTGGTTACGCTGGTGGTGCTATTGCCGGTGCTGCTTTCGCCGCTGAAGAAATTGACCCAGCTAAGAGAGTCATTCTATTCATCGGTGACGGTTCTCTACAATTGACCGTCCAAGAAATCTCCACCATTGTTAGATGGGGTCTAAAGCCATACTTGTTCGTCTTGAACAACGATGGTTACACCATTGAAAGATTGATTCACGGTCCAAAGGCTGCTTACAACGAAATCCAAAACTGGGACAACTTACAAATTCTACCAGTCTTCGGTGCTAAGGACTACGAAACTCACAGAGTCGCTACTACCGGTGAATGGAAGAAGTTGGTCGCTGACAAGGCTTTCAACATTCCATCTAAGATTAGAATGATTGAAATCATGCTACCAGTCATGGACGGTCCACCAGCTTTGATTGCTCAAGGTAAGCTATCTGAAGAGATGAACGCTGCTATGTAAATTAATTAAAGAACAAAAATATTTTGTCTTTTACGTAATTATTTTATAAAACAACAACAACAATAAATACATCCGTTACAATTATTATGTTACATTAGTTTTATTTTTTATTTTAGTTATTGTTAATATGTTTGATCGTTTATTTCACATATATATCTATATATATGAACATTATATAATATTATAGTTAGTCTTTTTTATTATTATTTATCTATTACTTAGACACGACAATTAGAAATATCAAAGACAATAATATCTGTAGCACCATTCTTCTTCAATTCATCCATTATAGCACCTTTCTTGTTCTTTTCAATCATAGCGGCAACAGCAACCCATTCGCCATCATCACCAACATTTGTTAAAGTCGGAGCTTTTCTACCCGGTGTAATTGCTAGTAATGAAGGCAATGATACTTTAGCAGCATTGTATGTACAATAAACATATCTTTGTGCTGTCATGACACCTTCAATTCTAGATTTGATAGTTTCAATTAGTTCAGCATCACCTTTAGGGTATTTGGATTGAATCAAATGAGCACTAGTGTCTAAAACGGTAGCAATATCGATCAAACCAGCAGCACGCATGGTTTCACCACTTTCTACTAAATCGACAATGGCATCGGCAACACCAAGAGCACAGGATGCTTCGACGGAACCACCAACATATTTCACTTTTGTGGTCATTTGACTCTCTGGAACACCTTCTAATTTAGCAAAATATTTTTTGGTCAAATTGGTGAAAGTGGATACAATGGTCTTACCTACCAATTGTTCTGGTTTAGTATATTCACCATTATTTGGAACTTGCACTTGTAATTTACAAGAACCAAATTTTAGGTCGATTGGTAAATCGACGTCAATATTAGCTTCTCTAACTTGGTCAACACCAGTGATACCAAGGTCACACTTACCTTCCCCAACAAACATAGGGATATCAGCAGCAGGTAAGAATATTAATGCTACTGGTAAGTTTGTTGAAAGAGCAATGTCTAATCTTTGTGATCTGTGGAACTTAATGTCTGAACCATTCAGTATCTCTACACTCTTTTGATAAAGTCTACCTTTCTTTGGAATGGCAAATAATAGTCTGTCTGTTAGGTGGTTAACTAATTCCATTATAATGTTATGCTTGTATGTATGTGTTTTTGTTTGTTTATATGTATGAATATGTTAAATATATTCAAATATGTGAATGTTTATCTTGTATTCTTATTATTTTATAAATAAAAAACCTTCTGCTTATTTGTAAATTAAATCGGAAAGAAAAATTCCATAAACAAATTTAAATATCTATATACTTATATATGTATCTAAGGAGAACTAACTCTCTTCAGAGTATATTACCCAAAAGTTGAATAAAAGTTCGCTTACTCAATGAGTCAAGATTTCACTAACAGATGCAAAGTGAAAAATTTCGTATGATATTACCGCAGGACTCAAGGCGAGCACACCTATTAGTTAAGACAACAAGAACCGATTTCCTTATAGAACTGGATATTTTATAATACGTAGATAGTATACATCATATATTATCTATTACTACTATCAGATCAACTTCTCTCTCTTTCTCTCTCTCTCTCTCTCTCTGAGTGAACCTGGTCCTTGTGTGTTAGCGAAAGGACCTTCACTTTGATTCATTTATGATGAGTAACCTGTGTGGTGGTGGTGGGAAAATTGTACGCACGCAATTTTCTTGTATTTCACATAGTGGCAGTTCCAGATTAGCCGGTAATTTAATTTTTAATTGAAGGAGTCAAACGGTGCGGATTTTCAACAGCGCCGGGGTTCGTGCAGAGTGATGAGCAATACGTCAGTAAATATATCTTGACTTAGAAGGATATGCCTAATTAAAGATTATGGGAACAATGGCTACGAGAGGTAAGTTACCATTTCGGAAGGCACAGTTGACTTATTTTGCCAAATTGTCTTAGGAATGTGTCATAAATTATTATAAAGAAGGAGAAAAAAGATAAGGGAATAGGTATTACAGTATATATATATAAATATATATATAAATTAGACCGCAGAAACGACGGTATTATTATTAGTTTTTATTTATAAAAGTATGGTTTCCTAGCAAATATTGGTTTCTTCTTTAACGACCAAAATATTTTAATTCAAATGGCCGTATTATGTTGTAAACAATACATGCCCATGATGCACCTAATTCAAACCCTATATCACCACCATATTTACCAATTAATCTCGAGATCTCTCCGACCCAGTAAGTCTGACACATACCCAAAGCGACACCAAACGCACCGACGATTAGGGCTGCTGTACCTGCAATACCAATTGGTAATTTACTATTATCATTCCAATCTTCAACATTATAATTTTTGAAAGAATTCTTTCTATAGATGAAATGCTCCGAAAGCGCGATAGCTGTGTAGATGGCCAAATAATAACCAATAGAATCCATGAAATTTTGCATGAAACCTTCAAAGTAGTAACACGCTGGAATTGCAATACCAACAGTGGCTGCATTACCTGCAAGAGTCCACACCACTCTTGGAACTTTTGTGAATGGGCCCCACATGGCTTGTGCAGACAGGGCAATGGTATACATATTTGGAACGTTGTTAGCAACAGTAGACATGGCTAACAGAACACAACAGAATTGTCCAAATCCATGTAAGGAGTTAGGCACCAAAATAGCATAAGTTAAACCACCCATAGAGTTTTGTTGATAATATTGATTCCAAGTTGGATCATTTACAGCACCCATGGCAGAAGCAGCACCTAAAATCATACAGAAGAACAACGGGAAAGATAGACCTGCGACCAATGAGAAGAAAATCTTGTATTTGTTTGTATTCTTTGGCATATATACGGTATAATCGGATGCATAAGTGGTCCAGCCAGTAGCAAACCCATAAACAGTACAACCAAAAGAAAGAACATTACCTGCAGTAGTTGGACCTGAAGTCCATTCACCATTACTAAAATTATGAGATTTAGCTAAACGTGCAATGATAACCAAAAACACAGCAAAATTTGGGACCCATGACCATTTTTCATATGCATGAATAACACGATAACCGAAAAATGTCACTGCAACAGTACAACCAACGATAATTAGACAACCTGCCCATAATGGACATTCATGTCCAGAAGCATGATTAACCATGTTTAACAATTGAGCTGATACCACAGTGTTAACAATACCCCAACCGACACAAGCAACAACGTTAATCAAAGCAAATATTCTAGCTGTTAGATTACCTAGCAAGAATCTAGATAACACCATTTGTCTTAGACCTAATTCACAACCAAAGATAGAAAAATATGCGACAGGTAATAACCCTAGAATATTGAAAAAAATAATGACAAGGACAGAAGTACCAAAATTTAATTGATAAATCAGTGGTCCTAAACCACCTAGTGCATAAGCTGCAATAACCATATTTGCTGAAAACCACATCGATGCAGCACTGACAACAGATTCATCAGGGTTTCTTTCTTCTACACTAACAGGTTCAATACCTTTAGTTTCGGCATTTAAATATACTGCTAATCTGTTAAACCATGATAATTTAGTCTCAATGGCCGATTCAATAGCATAAAGGTCATTTGTGTCGTCATCATTGCTGACGGATTCATATATAGCATGTTTTTCAGTGTTTGAATTTGTGTTTGAAATAGAATTAACTTTTCCAACAAATTCATTTTTTTCATCTAGTACAACTGGATAGTTTTGTTGTTCTAAATCTGATGAAATATCAGTACTATCATTTCCTTCAGAATGGTTTCTTACCAATTTCTTAATTGAAAATCCCATATTTATATCTGATATATTTATATAATTGTGTATATCCAATATGCAATTTTATGATTATGTAATATATTTACTAACAAAGGGGAAAACAAGAAACAAGTTTAATTTTATTATCGTATTATCGTCTTTTAGAATATACCTTAACCATTCGTCTATTTATATATGTAAAAGTTTGAAAACATTCAATGATATCCCATTCACCTATTTTTATCTTAAGAAGGAGGTAATCTACAATGAGATATGGGTAAAAAGTGACAAAGTCATCCATCACATTGACAAATAAACAATAATATTTCATATATTACCAACTAATTAAAAAACTAATTAAAAAAAAAAACTATCAGAAACAGAAAGGTAAAAAACTAACGATAGGAGTAGATCATTCATTTGAAAATTTTTCTCTATCGCTATAATTCAATTGATATTCCCTATATCCATCATCGAGTCACATTTAATAAGAGACGAATGGCTGTGGATAGAGTTACATTAAAATAACGTCTATTCGCATTGCACTACATTACGGCGACGAGAAAAAGAACAAGAAGTAATGGGGAAGTATGATAACTGCAGAAATGCAGAATATCTAATCCATTGTCACCCACAGAAGAAGTTACAAAAGATAGATTGATAGTAAGACTTCAAATCAATTAAATTAAAATAAAATTAAAATTAAAAATTAAATGATTTTTTAATAAAAAATAATGTTGCGTTGTCTCTGTTTTCTATCAATTGTATGCAGGTTATTCCTCTTATCATTTTTTTTAACTCCGTTGGGAAATTGTTTTTTTCATCTTCTTTTTTCAAATTGATATACTGTGTATTTGCGCAGAACATTGAAATTGTGATAAACTAAAATTTTTCACCTCTTTTTCATTTCAGATAAAGAGAAGTCATCACATCATTTCATATCTTTTCTGAAATTCTTATTATTATCAGGCCAATCGGAAAGGTAAATTATATTCAGTGGAAATATTGACTGCCACTCTCATTCTACATATGGGAAAACTACATACACAATAAATTAAGTTTTCTATCAATTATCAGGATTTAATATGGATATGAAAACGAAGAGAGTTTTCGCAATATTGAAAATCTTTGATCGGTTACCGACCTATCACCTCCCTTCAACTTTATATCGTTTTAAATCTTCAAAACTATCACACTACAATACACAGAAGCCATATCACATTAAATTATGAAATACTTTGTTTCTTTTTTGAAAATATGTAGTCGTTATCATTATCGTATCATTGACATTCCTTCCCTTAAAATACCGAAATATTTTCATCTTCTTGCCTTGTTGTTAAATTTATTTTAATATATTCGATCGATGATATTATTTTCATTATAACATCTCTCTATACTTTCTTTATTTGTCGACAGATTAGGGTGACAACACATCTTATTATCTTCGAAAATTACAACCTTATTTCTTCTATTTCCTAACGACCAAAATACTTCAACTCTAATGGTCTTACCACAACATATACTATAGCACCCCAGGCGGCCCCTAATTCGAATCCAATATCACCACCATCTTTACCGATTCTCTTTGCTATTTCACCTACCCAATATGTCTGACACATCCCTAATGCAACACCAAAAGCAGCAACAATAAAAGCTGCCGTTCCTGCGATACCAATAGGCATCTTCTTATGATCTTGCCAATCCTCGATCTTATATGCTTGATAATTTCTCCTAAAGATTAAATGTTCACAAAGTCCTAACGCAATGTATATAGCACCATAATATGCAATTGTATTCATAAAATTTTCAAGAAACGACTTGAAAAAATAACATGCAAGGATTGAAATAGCCAATGCTGCAGCATTGCCTGCTATGGTCCAACATGGTCTTGGAATTTTTGCTAATGGAGACCAAAGTGCTTGTACAGAAAGTGAAACGGTATACATATTTGGTAAATTGTTTGCAATGGTAGATAACGCCAGAACAACACAACAAAATTGACCGAAACCATGAACTGAATCTGGTACTAATACAGCATACGTCAATCCACCAATTGAATTTTCTTCATACAATTTCTGCCATGTTGGATCATTGACACCACCCATACCACATGCAGCACCAAGCATCATAACAAAACATAATGGAATATAGATCCCCAAAGATAAGGCAATACTAATTTTCCAACTACTTGTATTCCTTGGCATAAATACTGTATAATCGGAAGCATATGTGGCCCATGCACCTGAATAACCAAATACTGCACAACCAAATGATAAAACATTTCCTGCAGTCGTAGGTCCTTTGGTCCATTCACCGTTATCCCATTTACCAGATAGTTTCAATCTAGCAATAATGACAAGAAATATGGCAAGATTAGGGATCCATGACCATTTTTCAAATTTATGGATAGCAGTATAGCCGAAAAATGAAATTATGACAGTACCACATATAATGACTAGACAACCTGCCCATAATGGCAATTCATGACCAGATCCGGAATTAACCATATTTAATAATTGAGCAGAACATATTGTGTTCAAGACACACCAACCAACGCAAGCAATGACGTTAATTAATGAGAAAAAACGACCTGTAATATTACCCATCCAATACCGAGACAGAATCATCTGTCTAATACCTAATTTAGCACCAAAGACAGAAAAATAACCCACAGGGATACATCCGATAATATTAAAAAAGATTACTGTCAAAGCGGATGTACCGAAGTTTAAACCATAAACCATAGGCCCTAAGGCACCAATCGCATATGCAGAAAGGACAAAATTAGCAGAAAACCAAACAATAGTAGGGTTCAATAATGATGGATCAGTTTTTTTGTCATCACCAATTGGTTCAATACCACTACTCTCAACATTCATATGTGTAAACCATTTTTCGTAAAAAGAAGACGTCTCAGAAAAATCATCTGAAGTTTCTCTGACAAAATTATTTTTATCATCTTGTTTCTCAGAGGTAGAATTCCGTGAAGACACTACAGAATCATGACCGTCTAGGATAAGACCCTTTTCGACATCAGTAGCAAAGTGTTCTTGATACGCGTTATCTTCTTTCATAGTAAACTAAAAGGAAATTTAATAGTAAAATAGAATTAAAATAAATGTAACTATTCAGAATAAACTAACACAAGTTCCAAAAAAAAAGTTAACTAATGTCAAAAAAATTCCTTATTTTATTTTATTTAATCGTAATATTAAAACAAAATAATTATTAAATTAAAAGCGTACCTAGATATAATAATTAATTAGCTGAAATTTCTATTGTTTCGGTTTGATTATGTTATTTATTTCCCTCAACTCTTGAAGAAAAACAAAATTAAAAAACGAAATTGGTTAATCAGTAAAAGGAAAAACTGAAAAATAAATTATGTAATAAAAGGATAGAAGAGAGAAAAAACATTAATAAAATAAAATGACAGATATCTGACATTTCTTGCCTATATATATATATTCTGAAATTATAAATTTATGTATGACCAGATATATCAAATAATTATTTTATTAGATATTTTGAATTGTAGTCAACCAGACCGAAAGGAGGCACTTGTTGGACGTGACATGTTCTCAGACATCAAAGCAGAATGAATTCTATAACGTACACTCTAAATTACAACAAGGCGGTCTCATTAATTGAAAACAATAGAACCTTTAGCCAAAGTAGGAATTTATATAAAATAATTATTTCAGCTCTTATAGATTATCTTGACTAAAAACAGGAAGACAAGAGAAAAGTTGGAACACTAGGTGATGTCGACGAGTTTGCTCCGACTAACTCTTCGGTGAATACACTACACGCTCGGTCCCGAACAGAAACGAGAGAGAGAGAAAAAAAATAGCAATCATAATCGACTTCTGACAGAACAAGACCAGGAGAAAAAAAACAACAAAAAACAAGGAAATATATAACACTAAGACATCGAGAGGAGTAATTACATCTGCTGATTGGAATACTGTGTATATTCATAATAAAACTTAGTCTTACTATTTTTTATCTGATATTTTGTTGATGACTGTCGTCACTACCTAGGAAGAAGGGGGAGAGAATATTACACATGTCTCAGAATAACAGAAGAAAAAGTGGATGCCAAATGCCAATATATAAAAGATGTGGATACAGCCACAAATTAAATAGAGTCCAGTTACAGCAAATTAATCCTATAAAATATTTGTTACTATATATCTGTATTTACTCCTACTGATACGAGTTCCAGGAAGAATACACAGTTTAATGGAATCAGAAATGAAACCATATGCAATAATGTTCCTGGACACTAGTTTCTAGTTATTAACTATATGGTAAATAATTAGCATCTCTTGATATACAGTTATGTATTTCATAAACACTCTTTAAGTCAAATGTAAACGTATATATATAAGTGGCCATATAACACAGTTTATGAGTTATTTATTTTACAAAAAGTGAAATAGTTGTAACATATACAACATGTAATATCCTCTAGTAACAATTATGACAATATCGTCTCTGGATTGACCTTATTCTTACATTACCTATTGCTCTCGATTGCTTCTTTTAGCTATCCACTTATCTTTTTTTGTCGTTTCGGTGTGGAGGCGCACTCTTTAAAAACATATATATATATATTTATTTAAAAAAATACAATGTTTTTGCTGTCGCGACACAATTTCCTAAAAGGGATATCAACCCATACATATTTTGTTGAAAAACTGGAAGCTATAAGAAAAGAACCACACAGAAATTGTGGAAGAACATAAATATCCCACAGGATATTTCAGAATATCAGGCCTAAGGTTACCGTTTGGGAAATAAGAATTGAAAATTAATGTTATATTCTAGAATTTTAATCAAAACTACGTTTTTAGTCGTCTGCATGATAAATAAGGAAGTGGTAGGGTCGTTAAGTTGATTATAGATAATGTTGGCGACTGTGGGTTCCTAATAAACTTCCTCTCGAAGACAATTGCATGTCCCACTAGAGTATATCCGTCGCAATAACTAATACATTATTACCAAGAATACTCTTGCTATAAACCATAAATGGTATTAATATTGGATATATATTAAACTTGAAATATTTTTTATTTCAAGAGTATGCTTGGTAATGTATTTTTATAAATAGGTAATTTTGAAAAAAATTCCATCAAATAATAAACTAACAAAAAAGTTCAACTTAGAAAGTTAGATAATATTCATAGCATTATAACGAAACAATTTATTTTGTAAAAACTATTCCATTTTATCTAAGAATTTAGATAGAAAATTTATAAGCTTACATCGAGATATAAATACCCATATATATTATAATATTAACTCAAAAAGTGAAATATCCAATAAATCACTGAAATTTGGTATAATTTCGATAAAATTTGAATTGGACTATATCATGTTACAAGTTAAAAGTGTATATATGTGATATATATGTGCTAAATATTTAGAAAATTAAGAAATGGGAATTTGGTAAATAAAAAAATATGTTCCGAATCATGTAGTTTAACGATTATATTAAAATTATGGAAGTATGAATTTTTTGTTTAATACAAAATCTATTTCTTACTCTTCTTTTCAGCCTTTTGAGCAGCGGCAGTTTGTTCCTTGACAACCTTCTTGACGATCTTTTGTTCTTCAATCAAGAAAGCTCTGACAATTCTTTCCTTGACACAGTTGGCACATCTGGAACCACCGTAAACTCTGGAAACAGTCTTGTGAGTCTTGGAGACAGAAGCGTATTGTCTTGGTCTTAGAGTAGAAACACCTGGTAGAGCAATACCACAGTCACCACACTTTGGTCTGGAAGCTAGCTTCTTAACGTGTTGAGCACGTAGAATACCACCTGGGGTCTTAACAACCTTGATTTTGTTAGAACGGGTGTTGTCTGTTTAAAAAATAAATATATTTTCATAATGTATTTTTTTCAATATGTGTTATATTGGAAATAATAAAGATGAATTTAAAATTGTTAGTAAAACATTGTTTTTTAGTATTATTATAAATAAATCATATAATGTGATCTTCTAGGAATAACAGACGAGTAAAGGTTTTTTTTAATACATTTAAAGTAAAAGTCAGATCCATACATCTCATTGTGGATATTCCATATAAGTGTATGGTTTATTAATACATGGTAACACGAACATACATGGGAATCACATAAAAATCGTATTTTTAAGTAATGATCATAAAATGACATGTAGATACAACTAACATATCCTAGTACTTGTTCTATCCTTCTTAATTCATCAATATTTTTATATTTATGTTTCATATCCTCATAAATGGTTCAATCTTTCTTTTTCAATTGTTAATTAAAAGTATCATTGTTCATTCTCATTGATTTCAAAATACAAATACATCTTCTGAAACGTATATTCGACCTACTCTGATATCCAAAAACAACAACCTTTGTCTAATTCCATATACGCAATCCTATTAAATCACATTATTTTCCTAATTATTATCTCTATTATCTTTGAACATACATGGATTATTTCTTCTGTAAGTAACACGTTGGGCCATCTTTGGTTTATTTATCTATTTGGTTTGTTATAACAAAATGTAATTCTGAACTTTTAACTAGTCTAAAAAGCTCTAAATTTTTATCAACAAGGTCTTCTTTTTACTAGTGTATACATTGAAAATTTGAATAATATTTTGGTAGTAGCGTTCACCACTGCTCTTTGGAAAGGACGATGAGATTGTGAAAGTACTACATTTCCTCACTACGTAGCAGGAAGGTATCGGGTAAGCAACATTATGTAAACTGGGCTATCATCAATCTCCTTAGTTTACACAATAAAGAGGGAGAACAGTCCAAAATTGTTTCAGCACTCAGCACTATCATCGGGACACCGAGAATTATTCACTTTTGCCCGCGTCCCTTCAAAATCTGAACATTTTTTAAATATCTGAAAATTTCAAAAAACTTTCAAGAACGTTTTTAAACATATTTAACATCCGTACATCTGCACCCATACACCATTATATCGTCCAAACAAAACTAAAAAAAGTTAGTACATTAGACATATTAACATTTGACTCATTTCGATAAAAGGTGAACTTGGTACTATCTATATATATGTTATGATTAGGAGTGACATAATGATAGCAAAAATTTAATCATGTGAATGTTTATATGGAATTATTACTACGCATACACATATATCTAGTATCTAAATTATCTATTTTTATATATTTATTCGTTCTCGACGGCAATGACTTCAACCTCGACTGTCTCACCTAATGGCAGAGCAGCCACAGCCACACAGGATCTAGCTGGCTTGTGAGTGTTAAAGTAAGTACCATAGACTTTGTTGAATTCAGCAAAATCATTGATATCGGTCAAGAAGATGTTGACCTTTACAACTCTATCCAGAGAGGAGTTACAATCAGATAAAACAGACTTAATGTTTTCCATAATTTGAGTTGCTCTTTGAGCAATTGGTCCACCAACAGGCTTGTTTTCTGGAGTTAAAGCAATTTGACCAGACAAGTAGATAAAATCGCCAGCTTTCATAGCATGGGAGTATGGAGCTGCTGGAGCTGGGGATTTGGAAGAGTTGATAGCAGTAAGTTTGACAGCCATGTTTGATTGATTGATTGATTGATTGATTGAGATAATCGAGTTATATTTATATGGAGTTATCAAGGATGCACTTTACTGTAAAACAAAACAAAAAAAGGTCAATTGATAATATCGAGCTAACCTTCTTATGTAGCCACATATATATATATAACATAAGTCCAAGTATGAATCTTCGTACATTTGATTACGTAACTGAGACCAGAGTGATGTGATAAGAGAATATTTCCCTTTTCCGACGTCTTCCTTCCCTCATCTCTCTGTCTCTCTTTTGGTACATCCATAATTTGCTCGTGCAGTTGAAAATTTCATACACACATATATTATGCATGTATAGACTGGAAAAACAAAAGAACATAGTAATGTGATGCGAGAAGATATGCACATCCCTGGAAATAACATACGAATCAGTTAAAAGATAAATAGGGTAACCAACAACTAAACCTATTGAAATATATATATCTACTAAAATATATTCAAATTGGTATCTTACGAAATACAAACAATAAATATATAAGTGGATTTATCTGTGTCATATTTTACGTAGTGAACGTTATTATCCTTTAGAAGAACCAACAAAAAGAAATACTTTCTTCCCCCTTAAAAAACTAAAGACTCATTGCAATTTTTTCCCTCTTAACATTATGAGTAGAGCCAGTAAGATAACGTTTGCATTATCTTCTATATTTTGTGTTGTTACTGTAATTGGTGTCCATATTGTTCAAGATATGGAGAGAGATACATTACATCAAGGTCCTATTAAGGATGCAAAGAGAGTGGCTGAGAAAAGAGCTGCAAAGGAACAGGACCAAAAGAAAGGAACGCCGACTGACGGGTTAACTGATATTGCTAAACAGAAGAAACGAGATTTTAATAAGAGTGATCATGAATTACAACAAGCATTGAAAGAAAAATATACGGCTATTCAACCTTTAACTGGGGAAATCATAACACAGGATGGTGAAGTAGTTAAAAGTAAGAAATAAATTATATAGATTGCCCTGTTGATAAAAGAACAAGAATATAAATGTTCGAACTTTTGTATGTAAATAATAATGAAAAAAGATCGAAAACAACAACAATAACAGCAACAGCACAACACATGTTTCTTGTGAAAACACTTATGTAATTATATATGTTACGTCACAATCGACTATTATTGTATCTTTTCAAGTGATAAAGAAGAAGAAACACAATTAGGAGTGCATATGGTAGCTACGATTCAATATAAAACAAGAAAACAGCAGATCGTATATTATTAATACTACTAATCTTGACCCATCATCTCCCCTAAATGTAAGCAAACAATTAACTCCCCCTTTTCTCGAGAGCTGAATAAACTAAATGTCATGTCATTTTATCAATCAAACTATTCTTCTTCTACTACAATCTTACTTAAGATAATCATCTATTGCGTTGTTCTCATTTCATTCATTTTACTCAATCAATATCTCAGCTAGTGTAAAGAGAGGGTCTCAAATTCCTTAGCAGTATAAATAAAGTACGTAATATAATGAATGCGAGAAAAGAGAGAAGACAAATGCAAAAAAAATGAGAGACAGAGAGACAGAAGACGAAAAACAACAAAGCAAAGCAAAACAGGAAAGAAAAAAAAGGAGAATGGAACTATAATAACAACACCCACCCCTACAAAAGCAAATAATACATATTAAAGAGAGAGCATAAACAACAAATAGATACATATCTACACAAAATAACATTAGCGTTAATCAAGGAATATCGATATAAATTAACCAGACATAAAGAAAAAGATATGAGTAGTATAGTATCATCCTCGACAAGTATGAGAAGTACCCCTACACAGTTCGCATATGATGCGGACCCAACAGATTGTACAAATGATAATAGTAACATTAATAATAAGGAAGTTAAAAGAGAAAATAGTAATCGTGATCGACAGCAGATATCTACTGCTACAGTAGAAGCTATAAATGGAACCACCTCTGTAGTAACAACTAAGGTTTCAACTGATGATACATTAAGTAGCTCACCAGGGTCATTCACATCTACTAACAATAACAATAATACAACCGCTTCTAACTCGATATCAGGCTCGAGAGATAATGATAAGAGGTCTGTAGTGATACAAACCCCTAAGAAAGAGAAAGAGTATCAAACAGTATCACCGACACAAGTCAAATGGGAAGATCAAGAACCAAAACAAGATGAAGAGAAGGATGACGAAGAAACGGACAATGAAACACAACAATCAGACACTGTGGAACCAGATTTTGATTATAAATTTGATTCCGATAAAATTGTAACATTATCTACAGACAAATTAATTCAAATGTTAACTGCATTATTAGAAAAAATTATAAATTCAAATGACAGATTAAATCATAATGGTTCGCCGACAGATTTATTATATGACGCAAACAGTAATAATATTAATAATAATAGTAATAATAGTAATGGTGGTACTAATATCATCGATTCCGGAAGAAATCCGGATACTGTATCATTAGTTAATTCAATAATTAGTTTTAAAGGTAAACATGTACCACAGATTGGTCTTGAACAATATTTCCATAGAATTCAAAAATATTGTCCGACTACAAACGATGTATTTTTATCATTATTAATATATTTCGACAGGATTTCTAAAAAATGTAATAGTAAACTACAAGAAGCAATGATGTTAAAGGAACACGAAAAAAATATCGATGAACAAGAACAAGATTTTGAGAATGACAGTCTCGTGGAAACAGAAGATAAAGAATTACTAAGGAATGACGAAAGATGTACAGAGGGAGGTGAACCAACAAAAAAACAAGAACAGCAACAACAGACATTTGTTATGGATTCATATAATATCCATCGATTGATAATTGCAGGTATTACAGTCAGTACCAAATTCTTCAGTGATTTTTTTTATAGTAATTCAAGATACGCTAGAGTAGGTGGTATATCGTTGAAAGAGATGAATCATTTAGAATTACAATTCCTTGTATTATGTGATTTTGAAATGTTAATATCTGTAGAAGAAATGGAAAGATATGCTAATTTACTCTATAGATTCTGGGATAGTGATAATCACAATGTACCGGTTGATGTTGAATGAGAAACATGCACGTATATATATGTGGATGTATCGTTACATACACCTTTACAAATATAATATATGTATGTATGTCATTAAGATCTTTGATATTTTTTCATCAGCACAAAAAATTAATGATTCATTAATTATTAATACACGGAATAAAAAAAACGTATGGGAAGATCTCAACTATTATTATTTTTATAAACAGTTTGTATCATTTATTGCAAATTCATATATATACTATATTCAAGGTATTCACCGTTTTCATGTTCGTCTTTCTGAATTTGCAATAAATGGAATACTAGCTCCATCTTAAAAGAAGCAAGAACAATATAAAATATCTAATTGAGTTTATTCTAGTTTAAAATTATATTAACTTCATTTATCCATTATATCATTATATGTTGGAGACTTGAAAAATTGTAATATAATCAGATTCACGACCGTTATACCAAACCCTAATCACTATCGATATCCTACTCATCTCATCGTTCCATTACGTTCACCCCGCCGTTCGACTATTTATCAATATGGCACATCGTTCCCCATATATTAGAAATCCAAACTTATATTCAAATGGAATGCATCTTCCATTGTATTGACTTCTCTCATTCCTTGGACATTTTCCCTCCAGAGACAAAGCGCGCGGTGAGTTCGAATTATATTCTTTAATTAATTAATTTTAATTAAAAAACTAAGTTAATTTAATTAGAACATATACTTCGAACTCATGTTATATTCGCGGTAACTTCATCAATATTTAACGGATCTGGGCAACAATGGTGTCTATATGAAGATGTGTCAAACTACGTTTTATTTGACACAATTATAATAGTAAAAAAAACTGAAACGTTCCATCTTCTTAGCTAATATCAGCATTTATAATTATATAAAATTCATATGGAGTCATAATTAAAGAATCCCCCACTTTGTATGCCCCTCTCAGAAAGCTGGGCACCAAAATGATAGTTCGAGTCATTTTTTTGTTTTTTTGTCTCTTTTGTCTTTTCCAGAAACGAAGAGATGTACGCACCAAAAATGCTTTTTCAGTTTTTTCGCTCAAACCTGATGGGAGATCTACAAAGAAGTATGTTACTCTTAGAAATACAAATCGTTTTGTTGAGGGGCATCGAGATAATGGAATTGATGACATAAACTAGAATAGAAAGAAGATAACCATGAAGTGAATGGAAAACAGAAATATCTCGTTGGTGACTTCTACTTGAAAAGTTTTCGTGATTGTTTTTTATTTTATTTTGATATATAAAGAGATTGAAATATTGAATTTGTAAAGATATTATTCGAGTATTATCTTCAATTTTCTTTTTGTTTTATTTACAAGCAATAACAAATAAAGAAATAAAGAAATAATAATTAATAAAGCTTCTCTTATATATTCTTTTCTGTTCTTATTATTATGTCTTGTCTTTTATAATATTTCGGTTTTTAGTCGTTGGACGTGTGTGTGTTAGTCGGCTGTTCAGCACTTTTTAATAATATAATTATTATCACTATTAATTCTACTATTTTTGTTTAATTTCAGAATAAAATGACTTCTGGCACTACAAATACAGATTTCGATATCGAATCCTTACAAAAACAAGGTGGTATAGTGTCCGACAAGAAACTTTATAGTAGTCAATCACAAGATTATTTTGTCGATGACACATCTAGTCATGGTTCTAGCGACGATATCATTATTGAAACTAAATTAGGTTTTATCAATAGGTTTGCTGCAAAGTTAAATACAGAGACTAAAGGTATCGAACCTGTCACAGAAGAAGAACAAAATGATTCCTCATTAATAAATGCTGCCTCTATGTGGTTTTCTGCTAATATGGTGCTTGCCGCTTATTCTATCGGTGGGTTAGGTCCAATGATCTATCAATTAAATTTTGGTACTTCTGTCCTTGTCATTATTTTCTTTAACATTTTAGGATTAGTACCAGTGGCTTTCTTTTCATTGTTTGGTTCAGAATTTGGTTTGAGACAGATGGTCCTATCTAGATATTTGATCGGTAACGTTACAGCAAGAATATTTGCTTTAATTAACGTCATTGCATGTGTTGGTTGGGGTATTGTCAACACTGTCGCGTCTTCTCAATTATTTAATTTATTAGGAGAAAATAGTGGTCACAGATGTCCACTATGGGCCGGTTGTATCATCATTATTGGTGCCACGGTTATGGTTACTTTCTTTGGTTATAGAATTATTCATGTTTATGAAAAATATTCTTGGATTCCAAATTTTGCTGTCTTTCTAGTTATTATCGCTAGATTGAAAATGTCAGGTAATTTCAGTCAAGGTGAATGGACTTCAGGCCCAACTACTGCAGGTAATGTTCTTTCCTTTGGTTCCGCTGTGTTCGGTTTCGCAGCTGGGTGGACCACTTATGCATCCGATTATACCGTATATATGCCAAAGAATACAAACAAATACAAGATTTTCTTCTCATTGGTCGCAGGTCTATCTTTCCCGTTGTTCTTCTGTATGATTTTAGGTGCTGCTTCTGCCATGGGCGCTGTAAATGATCCGACTTGGAATCAATATTACCAAACTAATTCCATGGGTGGTTTAACTTATGCTATTTTGGTACCTAACTCCTTACATGGATTCGGTGAATTCTGTTGCGTTATTCTAGCCTTGTCTACTGTTGCTAACAATGTTCCAAATATGTATACTATTGCATTATCTGCACAATCTATGTGGGAACCATTTTCCAAGATTCCAAGAATCTTGTGGACTTTGGCTGGTAACGGTGCTGCTTTAGGTATCTCCATTGCTGCTGTCTACTATTTTGATGCCTTTATGGAATATTTTATGGATTCCATTGGTTATTACTTGGCTATATATATATCGATCGCCCTTTCAGAACATTTCATCTACAGAAAGAATTCCTTCAAAAATTATAATGTTGAAGATTGGAACGATAATAGTAAGTTACCAATTGGTATTGCAGGTACAGCAGCTTTAATTGTTGGTGCGTTTGGTGTCGCCCTGGGAATGTGTCAATCCTATTGGGTAGGTGAAATTTCTCGTCTAATTGGTGATTATGGTGGTGATATCGGATTTGAGCTAGGTGCATCATGGGCATTCATCATTTACAATATAATACGTCCTTTAGAATTGAAATATTTTGGTCGTTAAGTATATTGATAAATCAAACACAGTAGTATCATCATCAGCATATATTCATAAACACAACAAAAAAAAACTTCATTAGCATTTACATTCATCGTTTCATTTTATAAAATCCTTTTATATATTTTAATATCATTTATTAAATCGATTAGAGAAAGACACTAGAGTTTAATACAACCAACCACTTGTAAGAAAATATATGATTTGTCTTTTCATTGTTCCCACTTTTTAAATAACAACGCTGTATTGACACCGCCAAATCCAAAACTGTTTGAGATTGCATACCTCATATTCTCAACTTTTATTGGATTACCCTTAACTAATTTAATTCTAGAAGAAATTGACTCTGATGGAAGTTCCAGTTCTTCTTTAAGGTTTAATGTATGAGGTATTATACCCGTTTGCAAGGATAAAACTGTAAAGATAGACTCTACTAACCCTGATGCTCCGAGAAGATGGCCCATAGAGCCTTTGTTACTAGATATATACAATGGACTATGGTGTGTGGTAGTTGTATCAGATAAAGTTTTGGAAATAGCCATCAATTCAGCAAGATCGCCCACCGGAGTAGATGTAGCATGTGCGTTAACATAGTTTACTTCATCGACGGTGACATTGGCATTTCTTAAAGCCATCTCGATGGAGAATTGTGCACCTTTGCCGTTTTCCATCGGTGATGTGATATGGTAGGCATCGCTAGACAAGCCGCACCCAACTAATTCTGCTAAAATCTTGACATTAGATTGTCCACTGTGTATCCTTTTTTTAGCATGTTCCAATTCTTCAAGAATCATTACACCTGTCCCTTCACTGATGACAAAACCATCACGTCCTTTGTCGAACGGTCTTGAATTTGAAGTTGTTGAGAGACTCTTAAGTCTGTGGAACCCTGCCACAGTTAATGGATGTAACGAATCCTCTGTTGCGCCCACTATCGCCACATCTGAATAATTATTTTTTATGTTATGATAGCCATCCATAATAGAGTTATTACCAGTTGCACATGCAGTGGAGATTGTTTGAGATGGACCCTTCGAATTGAATTTGATCGAGACAGCACCAGCAATCATATTTCCCAATACTTTCGGTATGAACATTGGCGAGGGTTTTTTATTTTTTAAAGCCATCGATATTGATTCTTCATATATATCATGGATTGCTGGTAATCCAGTACCAACCGAAGTGGAGACTCTATGAGGATTAATTGTCTCCGGAAATTGCCTGTTTGTGTCCAATAATCGAGCTTGGTTCAATGCGTGAAACGTTGCCGCAATAGTAGTTTTCATCATGGACGACATACGCCTATGATCCTGGCTAGTAAACAGAGTATTAACTGAATTCCAATTGTATGGTTTACATTTACCGACTCTTAACCCAGTGGGCAAGTGTTTAATGTGAGGTTCGAATAAAGTTTTATAATTAGGTAAGTGGGATATCTCTGTAAGACATTGTTTAGAGTTTAATAGGTTTGACCATGATTCCTTGACAGAGTTACCCAGTGGAGTAATGCAATCGACTCCTGTGATAACTACTCGTCTTGACATTAATTTACAGCTTAGGCTTTCCGTTATAAGGGTATTTATTTTTTGCTTTCTTTCTTTCTTCGTGGGAAAGATAAACATCCGATTGTAGATAAGTAAATTTGGTCGTTCTATGTTACTAATTTTAAAGGCTGTAAAAAAAAATAAAAAGTTCATTAATATAATTTTAAATTGTAAATAAATAAATATATATATATTTATATAAGTAAAATCAATGTCATTAAGATGAAAGTAGTAATGTCTAAAAATAAAAACCCATGTGTCTTATTTTGTTGCATTACTTTCATTTATATGTCAGTCTGCATTAAGATTATTACCAATTCAAAAGATCATCCTTAGCATATATATAATCTTTGAAAATCAATTCCACTTCATCAGTATTTGAATCATATCCGCCAACAATAATTGATTCAAAGTTTTTAACGATAATATCACATCCCTTTTCTTTCAAAGTATCAGCGTCGAATGTAGTCGCAATACCCACAATTTTACAACCAGCTGCTTTCCCAGCTGCAATCCCTGCAGGAGCATCTTCGAATACAAATACTTTGGATGTACTTGGATCTTCTTTATTTACTGGGAAACCTAAACCGTTTCTACCTTTTAAATAACATTCAGGAGCAGGTTTACCTTGTTTAACACTTGAAGCAGTAATAAAATTTTCTGGTCTTTTAATTCCTAAGAATTTAAACCATTGAGATGCCATTTCAAAAGTACCGGATGTAGCTACAGCCCATTTTTCCTTTGGTAATTTATTCATATCATTACAAAATTGAACGGAACCAGGTACTTGAACAGCAAATTTCCCATATTTTTCAGGGATTGCACCTTCCAATTTAGCGACATATTCATGAGTAGCATAATCTGGTGCAAATTTTGCAATTGCATCATATGTACGCCAACCATGAGAAATTTTAATGACATGTTCTGAATCAAAATAAGGTTTATCCTTACCGAAATCTCTCCACATTTCAGCAATTGCAGGTTGGGAGATAATAATTGTACCATCTACATCTAATAGACAGGCATTGACTTTGACAGATAGGGGTTTTTGTGTTAGAGGCATTTTTTTTTTCTTTTAATTAATTTGTTATTAAGATATGTTTCGATTAACTATCGATAGTTCAAGCAGAATATTGTTATGATGAACTTACTGAATTATAAAATGAGAATTAGTACAAATTCCCGAACCCTTAACCTCACTAATTTTTCTTATTTATATATATATTACAAAAAACAAAAAATTCGATGTATAGAAAGATTATTATTGTGAGAACTCACATGAGAAAGGGGATTTCATCACCAAATTATTCTATCTTGTGCACCCTCTCTCTTTGCGACGTTTGTGATACATAATGATACAAGTGTAAGGCGTAGTAAATAATATAATTTTACAAGGGATGACGATCTCAATATAATAATAGTTGATGATGAAAAATTCGACTTGAAAAGTAAAAAGAGAGCAAAGAGATCAAGGATTATCCTCCAATGTTACAGTTAGTTGGTCTATTTCTCTGATGATATTTTTAAGGAAAAAAAACCGCAAAAAAGTGAGAAACTCCGAAGGGGATTGAGGATTTGTTAACTGTGATTATAACTTACTCACTGCGACAGTCGTAAAATGTCGTAGATTACTCTTAGTTCCTCTATAAATTGCTATTCTTTTCTCAATTGAGATGCACTGTGCTACACAAGGCATTCTCTCTTTATTGTTTTGTACGAGTATATGTTGTTCATATTAGTTTTTGTTAGGTTATATACCTTGAATGTTTCTTGAATATTTATAGTCAGTAAAAGAAATAAAATAATATAGAGTATCTCGGTGTTTATACTACTTGTTCGCTCAAAACATTATATATATCGCAATGCTGTATGCTAACAATCTTATTGAACTACATCACATGAATTACAACAATATTCTCCCGGCGTAATAACAAGAACACACAGGGATATTGTTAATTAGCTACTTGGCGACAATATCTTTCTCTCCTCTTCATTCATAAGAGTAAGCACAAACAAAAAGAGGGTTATATTGTCATAGTAGTAGAATTAATACTCTTGTCCCCCCNTGTCCCCCCCCCCCCCCACTAATAATATAGTTTGTTTATGCAATGAAGGTCTCAATTACAATGATCTTTCCAAAATAATAACCACTAACTAACAGTTTTAAACTGCAATGGAAATTTTCCCACAACGGAAGCGGCGAGGAACGGCCAAAGAACGAAAAAAAAATTGAATTCGCGATTTCCTGAGTGAACACCTTTGAGTGAATTTTCTTAGGGGCAAAGGTACATAGTAATAATAATAACACTACAACTCAACGTCGTCGACAAACAACAACAACAAGAACACCAATTTCATTATATAAGATAGAAGTTCTCCCTTAAAAGAAACTGTTATTATATAGTTACATTTAACACTTACTTTGGTCCAATAATTGAATCGCCAATACAATCATATTACAATGAGTCTGTACTCTAAATCTACCGTTGCACAATTGAAGGAACTTCTAACGCAGAGAAGCTTGCCCTTAGATGGTTTGAAGCAAGATTTAATTTCTAGATTAGAAGAAAATGATAAGACTAATATCGATGCCACCGCTGAACCAGTGGCAGCTACCCCAGTAGTTGAGACTGTCGCCGCTGCTGCTGTTACTGCCCCTGTTATTGATGTTGCTGCTGTTGCTGCTGTCCCTGTCTCAGATCTTATCGAATCCACTACTGAGACAGTTACTACTAACACTACCACTGATAATGCTGATGAACCTGTAGTAGAAACCGTCACTAAAGAAACTGTCGTTGAGGCTGTTACTCCATCACCACAACCTGAACTAACTAAAGAAGAAATTACTAAGTTAGCATTAGAACATTTAGGTAAAAAAGTTCATAGAGCTAAAAAATTCGGATTAGAACAAACTGAAATTGATACTCTTGAAAAATCAATTGCACGTATTGAAAAATTCGGTGTTGATATGCAATCTCCTTTGGCTATAGAACTAGGTTTAGTTAAAAAACCTGTAAATAATCAAAATCGTCAACATAATAAGAACAATACAAAGAAAAATAAGCATAACAACAACAGAGGCAGAGTTACCAAAGGTAACAACAACAACAGAAATAGGCCAAGATACTGAACGAAGCAAAAGAAAATAAGAATAATAACTTATATATTAACATTTGTAACTGTAGTATAGTATAAGATTTATACATAAGAAACAACAACTAAACCTTCAAAGAAAAGACTATCCTTCTCTTCTTTATTTTATATAAGAATGATAATCTAACACATTTAAATATTTTATTTTTCTTGATTTCGTTAATAAGTTTTAATGCAAAGATGATATCAATTCACAAAGTCTATAAAATGAATATAAAAGATATATATATGTGTATAGATTTCTGGTAGCAAAATGAGAAAGAAGAAAAAAAGATTAGTTTTCTTTCACGTTTATTAATTAGAATTGATGGATAGGTTGTGGTAAATTACCATTTTCGAAAGAACTTTTCATTGATAAATTAGTCTTTGGTAAGATATTTAATGGTTTTATTGAATTAATCTTTGGAGCATCATTCTTAGTAGAAATTCTCTTAATGATATCATCGAATAAAGCCACGCTTGGTAATTTTTCCATCGTCGTACCATTCGTTATGGTTGGTTGTGGTGATGTTGATAATAATGATGATATTGGTGCAGGTGCTTGAGCAGGTGCTGGAGTTTCATTAACTTGAAGAGAGACAGAGCTTAACATATTAAGACCATTTAGATTGTTGTTGTTGTTGTTATTTTGTATATCCTGGTATTCCAATTTAATTAAAATTTGAATAATATCATTTAATGGTGATAAAACAGAATCAAATCCAAAATCTTTTACTAAAGAACCAATTATCAAATTAAATATTTTGATTTTATTTGATACAGGTTGGATTGATGATTGTAATAAAATTGGATCGATAGATTGTAAAATATCAATAACAATGTCATTAAATAAATTTTCTGTAATCTTATCAATATAATCTTGTGATGAAGATTTAACTCTTAACATACCCAATAAAGAATCCTTTAAAGTCATTACAAAGTATCTTTCAATGACAAGAGATATGGAGGCTCTTATAGATGTTTGACCTAATGTTTCTAAATTAGCAAATTGTTGTGCGTTTTGTGAATCATAGGATTCAATCGTTGATAGTAATGATGTCGATTGTTGAATATTGGATAATAAGTTTTGTTTTAAATTGAATGGAATTCTTGATTGATCAAATCCATTTTTTATATGTTCTGATAAGTTAATCTTAATGAGTGCTCTTAGCATAGATTTGATAGGTTCATGAATATTATTATTATTATTATTATTTGTTAAAGAAGATGAAGAATTTGAAATAGTTGGTAAAGGTAATGTAACCATACTATTTGAAGTTGAACCTAAACGATGATTCAAAGGTTGTTTTGGTAAGATGAATGTATTATTAGTACCAACAGATGAATTTGTCTTTGCAATCAATTGAGATGGAGAAAATACAGGAGAAAATGTAGTAGATGCAGAATGTATCATATTTTCATTAGAATCATCATTATCTGAAGAAGATGCTGAAGAAGAAGAGAGTGAATTATTATTGTTATTCCCAATCAATAAAGTAGCAATTTTATTTGGAGTAGGTTTACTATAATCCATAGAAGAGATCGAAGAAGATGTAGATGTAGAGGATTGGATAGTATTATTGAATCTGATAGTACTACTAGATGTCGTAATAGATTTATTAGTATCAGTTGAACTATTAATTCTACTTAAAGTTTTCTTCTTAGAACGTTTTCTATTTCTTCTAACGGATTGGACAGCAGCAGTTACTAATTTTTCAAAATCTGAAGTTGAACCCCAAGGATAATTAAATTCACTTCTTAAAATATTAGCAATCTGTTTAATATTATCATCTTGTTCAGATGCTTTTCTTTCACTTAGACCAAAATGATCAATTAAAGCTAATCTTCTACTTGAAAATTTTTTCCATTTTTTTGAATCTGTAAAATTTAAAGCATTTCTTATTTTGTGAGTTGTACCATGTCCTGAATTTTTTGAAATTTTAAATTTATTATCGTCATCCATTATTAACTAAATAAATTTAATATTGTTGTGTATGTGTATATGTATAAGTGAAGAGTAATAATAATAATATGAAAGAAAGAAATAAAAAGATGAAATATAGAAATATTTATATTTATATATATATATATATATATAATTAAATGAGAAAATGTGTCTCTTTATATATAGATGGATGATTCAAGAGAGAGAAGTATTTATTAATAATAAGTTAATAAAATGATTTAAAAATTTAATTTCTTCACATTCCTTCTCTCATCATCGATCAACTAATCGTTTTGTTTAATAACAATGAAAAGTAAGTAAAAAATATAAATATATAATCATGTATAATACGTTATTATTGAGTAAAAGAATGGGAGTTACAAAGAAGTAGAGAGAGAGGGATAGAGGGAGGGGGCATATAAAATACAGTCTTACCACTAACCATAATAATAAGAAATAGGTGACTAAAGGTAATGAATGAATGAATATGTAATGCGCAGACAAAGACAGAGGGCAACAACGAGAAAAAGAAACAAGTATATAATGACGAGTGGCAAAACCCGAAATAACAATAAAAAACTGACAAAATTCTTATGAGAGGAAGAAGAGAATGGGAGGGGGCGGTCATAATAATAGAGAGAGAAAGAGCATTAAGCTGAATATTTTTACATATTATTATTGCTCGAATGGATATAGTCACAAAGAAATAAAGTCATCTAATAAAATAGTAATAAAAAAATGGGCCATCTCTGTTTCTTGCTACATGAGTTTCTTAGTAAATGAAGCGAAGGTGGCTTTTTATTAGCCAATCACTATATAACAAAATATATATTATGTACCGTGAATTTGTTCTTTCAACTTCCGAAAACATAATAGTATTAACAACTGAAAATTAGTAATGAATGAGTCGCTTTAATTATTTGTCATAATATAATATAATGAATGGTTGCCGTTGTTGTACGTGAGTTTCTGTATTTTTTTTTGATTTCAACAATTTTTTTTCTGTGTTTTTCTGGAATATAAAATATTGCGCATATAAATACGTATTTACTACTATATCCGTGGTTATTATATGCCGACGGAGACCGGAAGGATTAAAATAAGTATTTATTTCGGTTATGTAACAACGAAGCGGGGCAAAAAATTGTTTTTTTAGACACATAATAAATATTTATTAACCAAACCAAGTCTTTCGTACGTACATCTTTTATTATCGCTAGAGAGAGAGACTAAACTAATCCTGATTATGACGATATTCTTTCGTAATAATGCGTGTGCTTATTTCATTTTATTTTTGTCCCTATTTATCTCTATGGATATTTGAATGGATTTTTTTTTAAATATATGGACAGATTATATGAAAGCAAGAAAAGAAGAGTCTTCCGAACTGATCCGATTAATTTATTTTTTAAAAAAGAGAGGAACCCGGATATAATAAGAACTTAAGAAATGGCATCAATATTATTATATTCATATCTATGTTTATTTCTTGTATAAACCGTTACGTGTTGAGTAATTTTATTTTTCTGTCTCTCTCCCTCTAAGAAAAAAAAAAGGATTCACATCACATGTCTCTTGTCTCCCATAGCAAAGAGATTATATTGTTGAGAATTATTGGATCAGACAGACTCAACTATAAGAACAACTATTGTTATAATAGTATAATGGTGTAGGATGCATATAGAAACTGCACCCATACACTACGGAGAAAAATGGAGAAACAAAAAGAGCTGATTCTTTTTGTTTCTCAGAGATACTGCCGTGGCGATACGATTCCGCTTCTTTTCTTTGTACTAAATTTCTTTTTTCAACAGTATTAACTAGATATATAATTTTTTTGATTTGGTTGAAATGAGTCTTTCGGCCACGCAAGATTCTGGGAAAAGACTCAATTTTATTCTTGTTGTCGCATTCATTTTCTTGATTCTCCAATCTTAAGAATTATTAACTGTGTTTGCTACTTACCATCCTGGAAATTATTTTCTTTTTTTTATTCATTGTAAATGATTATACAATAATAAAGAATTTTACTACTAATCTCTCTGACGAATAAATAATAATCATATGGTAATTGTATTATTGTATTATTGTATTATTGTATTATTGTATTATTGTATTATTGTATTATTGTATTCAACTTAGAAATTAAAAATTCTTTACGAGCATTCATCCCATCATGAGCACCAAATGAATCAAATCGCAGAAAGAAAGAAAGAAAAAAGGTCACTCGTAGTAAAAATGAAATGAAATTAAATAAAATAAAAAAGCAACTTACAATTGACACATAAACGTTCATACAATGTTTTATGGTCGTTCCAAAAAAATATTATGATAATAATATTTGTACCATTTTTTTCTTTCTCTCAGTTGATTCTCTTAAATTACCATACATGACTTACTGCCTGCTATTCACGAACTGTGTCTCTCATATCTTGGGGTGAGATTTACCTTATTAAGAACATAAAGTACGATATTAGGACATAAAGATGGCGGTACTACGAGGCAAACACTATCTTTTAAATCATCATCCCTCATATAATTTTTATTTTACGTGTGTCTCCCCCTTCTTCTCTTTCTTCGTTCAATTTATGATCCCAAGGATATAGTGCGGCGTTTGCCCTTCCTCCTTGTTCTTTCCTGATCTTACATTTGTCTCATCATCATTTTTGTTTGTTTGTTTGTGTTCAAGGGATGGTTACTGCAAGACTTTCTGTGTGTGTCTCCTTCTATAACAAATCGAATTATATGTATGTTACACCCATCCATATTAGCCACACGCACAGACATATTTTAGAAGGAAACAAAAAGGAAACCGTTGTATTTTTTACTCTTGGATTGCCCCGCACCTTGCAAAAAAAGAAGGTGCTTATTTGTTTCTTAGGCGGATCGTTCATTTTATTTTTGTTTTTCTTGAAATTTGTTCGGCCGAAGTTTCTCTTTTTCACTATCTTTCTTCTCCCCATATTTCAAACAATATATATATCGTGACTTCATTCCGTTCCGCGGGTTGTTGGTTGGCCGCCCCGATTATCCTTTTTAATCTGGGCTTAGTCGGAATACCATATCAGCCGTGGCAAAAAGGGAAACCTGAAAGACGCCCCCTCCTCCCCCCAGATGAGCTGAGCTGAGGGGACGGATCCAAGAAGGAGGAAAGGCGGTATCCTGATTTGATCTGATTTGATTTTCTTGTATATACAAAGGACTAGATATCAAACATTTACATTTTGGTTTTGTTTTGTTTTCATAGTAAGCTTTTACAGATCTGAAGTTTCTAGCTATATCTATACACTTCTATGATTCTTGAATTATTATCATATAATTAAATAAAGAAATATAATATTTATGTATTAAAAAAAGAAATATATATTGTTATGTATATGAGATAAAATAATATAATATAGCGCTTATTATTTGATTGATTGATTGATTAAATCTTAAGGAAGGCGAAGAAAAAGATATATCTATTATAATTTACTCTTTTCCTTGAATTGATCCTCCGTAACACCTTCACCCATGGCAGCAGTAGCACTAACACCACCTTGTGCAAGTTTTAAAATACCATCAATATATTCTGCACCTGACCATTTTTGATGCTTCAAAACATCAACACCATCATCCATTTCCTTTTGTTGAATATTTTGTGCATATGCTTTCATACCATCTTTTTGGAAATCTCTTGCAAATGCATTGATTGATAATGCTGTAGTATGAATACCTGCTAATGTAATAAATTGCCAAACATAGCCTAATTTACCTAATCTATCAATAAATGTATATTGTTCATCAACTGACATAGCTTTTTGCCAATTAAATGATGGAGATAAATTATAAGCTAACCATTTATTTGGATACATTGCTTTAACACCTTCAGAAAATTCAATAGCTTGTTCATAATCTGGATAATTAGATTCCATCCACACTAAATCAGCATATGGTGCAAATGCACGAGCTCTCATTACTGCACATTGTGTACCACCTCTATAACGATATAAACCTTCACGAACTCTTGGTAATTCCCAATTGAAGTATAATTCATAACCTAATAATTCTTGAGCTAATTTACGAGCTTCACGATTAGAAGTTTCAGTTAATGGACCAATTTTAGAATTGAATTGTTCAATTAACGCTTGTTTATTAGTAATATTTGAATCATTAGTAACTGCATCAGCAAAAGCTTCATGGAATAATTTTAATCCAGCTTTTTCGCTCCATTCTTTTTCAATTTGAGAAAGTTTATTACCATCAGCACCTTGACTGATAGCAATTTCTAAAGTTTCAGCTAATGAATATTCTAAATCTGGATTAGTGGCACCAACAATGAAATAGTGATCTCTAGAATCAATGGTTGAACTAATTAAAGTAGCAGCCTCAGAATCAGAACGTGCAACAATAACTAAGTTAGAATTCATAACATCAGCACACATTCTAATAGTAACTAATCTGTTAATATGTTCTTGAACAGGAATAACACAACGTCCTGCCATATGACCACATTTTTTGTTGGTAGATGTTTGATCTTCCATATGAATACCTGCAGCACCACGTTCAATAAACATCTTAGTCAATTTATAAACAGCGGTTAACCCACCATGGCCTGCATCTGCGTCTGCAACAATCGGAGTTAAATAATCAATGTTTGAACCCATTTCTTCTAATTGAGCTGGAGATGTAGCATTTCCTCTAACTTCGAATTGTTTTCTGTCATGAAATTGTTGAGCTTTGAATATATGATCAACCTTGTTTGGAACAGTATCCATAGGATAATCTGCTAAATCTGGACCTGGTTCATTTGAAGTAGATGCAGTTGAAGAACATTGCCAGCCTGAGATATAAATAGTGTCTAAATATTTAGCCATTTGAGTAATTTGAACTGGATCCATTACACCAAAAGTTCTTGAAGCTGTGCCATCATCATTATGTTTTGCTAGAACTTTAAATAATTTATCGGCCATAATAGAAGATGGATAAGTGACAGTTTCGAAAGTACCACGTCTTAAAGCAATATCCTTTGCAGAATAATTTCTACGGGTTTGACTCCAACGTGGTCCAGACCACCATTGTTCAATTTCCTTGACTTCATTTTGAAGTTGAGTTTGAAGTTGTTCAAATTCGTTAGCTTGATTATTTGTTGAAATTGGCATGTTTTGGGTATATTTCTTATATCTATTGTTATATTATTGTATATAGATGTGTATATCTATGTATATATATTAGAAAGAGTTAAATTTTAAAATAGAAATAAAGGGAAAGTTAAACAATTGAATGATTTGATTAGAATTTCAACCTCCTTTTTATATTAAATATAATCTGACAACCTTTTCGAATTCTAACACTTGAGTCATCATATCCACTATTCCTCAAAAATAAATATATAAAAAAACAAAGTTAAATAGTTTTAACATTACTCGAAGGATACATAGTATGGATACAATATACTAAATGAAAAATAATCAATCCCTTTCTTACGTGATTTAATATGTATTATAACTGGTACAAATTATATTACTTTGATTTTATTCATGGTATTAAGGAACAAATAAATTGTCTAACAAAGAGAACCCATCCGCATTAAAATTTAACCACAGTAGTTTCGTCATAATCACCATCATTCATTACTAGAAATATTAATTAACCTTTAATTTCAAGACACAAAACAGATATTCATGTTCTATCGAATTTAACAATAGTAATCATATATCATCATCTACGCCTACATAAACTTTCTGCCCCTCTGTATCTTTAAATTAACAGTCATTTGTCTTCCTTTAACAAACAAAAACGATATGTCCGGACTAATGGAAACAATATTTAATCATTTTCGCATGAATGGGATATAATTAAATGGTTGAAATTGATCTTTAGACTCTTATTAGCGGTAACGCTAGATACGTTACGGTATTTCAAAGTTAAATAGTTAGTTCCACTTCATCCTTAGGTGACATTTCCCTTTTTTTACTCATACTTGTGTGACACCTTACGGACTAACGGGAAGTGTAAACATATAATGCATACAATGTCTAATAATTTCTCCTAGAGTGCGCGTGTGACCTTTATCTTCGTCTCGAGTTATCCAAGGAAAAAGGGAAGAAAGAAAACGAGAAATTTGGGAAAAAAGGGAAAAAATTTAATTTTTGGTCACATGACTTACCAAATTCAAAAAAAAATAACGACACCAGCAGGATTTGAACCAGCGCGGGCAGAGCCCAACAGATTTCAAGTCTGTCGCCTTAACCACTCGGCCATAGTGCCTATACAATTTTAATTGAAAATTAAATCTCCTTTTATTGATAATTAGTACTCCGGGTAACCCTTTCTATAAAAGTGTATAATTTGTCTTATTGGTAGTTTGAAATCATTAAAAGTACTCGACATTATTTATAAATAAAAGAAGTTATTACACACTTTGTATTTTTAATAGTGTTGTTACCCAATCTAAAGAAACAGGTAATACTAACAGCACATTTTTGTTTATATTTTTGGCAAAGTTATTGATAATAACTGCTTATCATCTACTCTTAATAACACTCTAATACAATATAATGTAGGGAATATGATACTAAATAAAAAGTTTAAATGGTATACTGACATTATTTACGTTAAAATTTCAAGTTGAAAATTGGTTAATACCATCAGAAGATGCAGTTATTAGTAACTATTTTAGAAGTAGTGTAGATCTTTCAGTTTACATTTTCTTGACAGAAATTGTGTAAGTTAGATTTTATTGGTTCTATAAATTATATACAATATAAAAAATCACTTACAAAAATAAGAAAACCATAATAAATAATATTTGCTTTATTTTAAACATTAGTATTCAGTCTACACCTACTCCTCTCTTCCTAACACTACAAATAATGAACGAATCAAGATCTAATTCTATTATGTCTACTTCAGTACATTTCTTCAATCTGAGGGTTATATTGATCAATCCAAGTATATTTAAAACTGAGCAGAAGCTTGCATAGTAGAGTTATATCTGGATTCGTTTATTGTTAATTGTTATGGGAAGAGGTTTATTAACAGCTTTAATATAAATAGTTAAAGTCAAGCAATTATTATATCTTAATCATTTCTATTATTTGGAAATAGTTTTTATTATTATATAAAATTTTATAGAAGAAATGGATTCTAACATAGAATGCAAGTTTGGAATTCTGTGTCTTTATATATTATTTTGAAGAGAATCTGAGATAGAGTTTTCCCCTCTATTAGTCTCTTCAAACTTTGATTGTTTTAATCCGGACATTTTTAATATGATAATCGATCGGTCTCTTTATATTATATATAAGTTAAATATTGAAGAACATTTAATATTTTATATATATTATATAAGAGCTTCTTTTTATTATCAATGAGTTAATGTGAATAAAGGATTTTCTTTACCTATATTGAAATTAAGGGAGTTATATTACCCTTAATTTATGACATATTTATTTTCTTGAAACTCTGTTTAGTTCTTATTATCTCTAGGACATTTGAGATATCTGTTCCTTCGTACTTTTTTTTAGTTCTTGTTTTGTTTGATCACAATAATACCATTAGTTGGAATATGTGAAAATTAGAACATTAAAATACTTTAAGATTCAGTAAATTATATCATACATTTAACTTAAAAAATCATTATATATCTTCATTTCTGTATACAAAAAAAAGTAAGGCAATCGAACAATCAAAGCTCAAAACTTCAAGATCTACTGATTCAAACCACTATATATTAACTTCTCTTCTTTCTTTTGGGGAGTTAATCGATGAAGAGAGAGAGAGAGAGAGAGAGAGAGAAAATTCATAAATAAACACAATAAGAAGTAGAGGGTGTCTCTATTTTGTGATATGAATATATATGTGGAAAGTCACATTGAAATTTCTATTACCATTAACATTTAAACAAGTAATGTACTAAAAAATAAACATAAAATAGAAAATTGGAAGTTGATCAATCCTCCTCTTAAGGAACTCCGAAGAAAATAAACAAATGTTAATAATAGAGATGGGTAGATAATATTCTGTGAAAAGGAAAAACATTTAGGAAGTCGAGTTTTGTAAGTAAGTTCTATATGCAGTGTTAAGTGTTATATATTTTTGAAAGGTTATAATTGAGAGTATCATCATTGCTTTGTAAGAACTTGGTTTTGGTGTCTAAGTTGTCAATATATACAAGTCATATTTCTTTTTGTAATTACCAATTGGTGTCACCTAAATTCAATTAAATTTAATTTATGAAAAACAGTATTTCCATCGAGAACATAAGATGCTATCAAATTCGATAATAACAAGGGGGGTCACCAGGGCAGGTTGTAGATACTAAAACAAAAGAATTGATATATCGGTATGTTCCCAAAATATGTAAATGAGAACATTAATTAGCACGAGACGTATATTATAGTTGTTACTCTTCCAGGAGCCACCCGTCTAAAAGGAAGAAACAGCCGCCAGTGCCACTGTAGGCATTTTTTATTTGAATCCGGGGTAATGAACATTGACCACTCACATAAACGCAGCCCCCTCTAACCGATAGCAAGGGGCAGAATTAGAAAAGGAGATGGCCGCGATGAAAGACAAAATAAAGAGAGAAAGAGAGAGAAACTATAGGTATACAGTATTTTTTAAAAGCGTGGGGAGCAGCACTCTCCTTGTTTGTTAAGATGGGCACCTAGTTTAATAGAAATAGAATGTCACAAGATAAAGAAGGGGGGCCGAATGTTATTGATGGACAGCTAATCAACAGAGGAAAAGAACAAAATGGAAGATATTATTTATTTATCACTCTTTGTTGTCTCCCCCGGGGAAGGAAGTCGTTACAACTATTACTATTACTATTCTTTCTAAAGATTTGCATTAAACATCAATAATTTTTACTGAAAGCTATATAGATATTTATTTTAGAGAAGTTCAACGCGGAATCGATTTACTGATATCAACGTTATAGCTTTCCCACTTCATATGCTGTCAGTTTGTTTCTTGTATTTATGGGGGGAGTGGGGAGTGGGGAATCGTCTAAGTGGGTGGATTTTAGGGGATGTCATAGCAATATTATTATAATATTGTCGCGTTTTCCTTCACTAACTTAACTTGATGTCTCCCCGGGAAACCAGGGGAAATATGGGGGGTGCTCAATATTTCCTTATATAATATTTTAGTATTAAATTCTGGTTCAAGGGGTAGTCGCATGGGATGAACTTATGACGATAAGTGCTCCGTAACAAAAAATTATGTCAATCATCATACTAAAATGGAAAATAATAACAATTCATAGCCGTCTATTGAGATGGCTTGTTATTTAAAATGTATTTCATTTTGAAACATATATAAGTGTATGGTATATTAGTTCAAATGAAATAAATCCTTGAAAATTTCAATATTTCTTTATTTTTGTTTTTATTTTCTTTGTATTACTTGGTTTATAAAAAACCAAAGATATTTTACATATATACACACATATTATTGTTATATCTTTTTTTAAAAACACTTATTATCTTACAAATCAATTCCTATAAAATATGACTAAGCACGAAAAGAAGGTTAAGGTCTCCACTGTTACCGATAAGAACGGTGAAAAAGTTAAGGTCTTTGAAGATTTAGACAGTTTTGAAAATTTCGTAAAGAATAGTGCTGACGATAATGAATTCGAAAACGTACGTTGTCAATTGAATTATTATCCACCTTTCATCATGCATGAAACTCATGATGATCCAGATAAGATTAAAGAAACTGAAAACTCACATTCTAAGAAGTTTGTACGTCATTTACATCAACATGTAGAAAAACATCTACTGAAGGATATTGGTAATTATTTCCATCAACCTTTAAAATTCAAGGATCATCATAAAAAAGAAGATTTTGACCATATCACTTGGTCTTATAATGATGAAGCTACTTTGAATGATAAACATTTCAATTTGAATATCGAAGTAACTTGTCATCATGATGATGCAATGGTTGCTGTCGATTATAAGACATCTCCAATTGTCTAATTTATTTTGAATTTGGATTAACGAACACCCACTTTTTATTTTTAATGAAACGACCCCACGCCATCTGCAATAGATCAAATAATCTTAATAATAATGATATGAATTATATATTTATGCTAACTTAGCTTTGTTTGTTTGTTTATATGGATAAGTAAATATTTTGTAAATATTTTATTTAATTTATATTTATAAAGATTTGATATATTGAATATACTCATTTAACATATGAACATGATATGACTTTTATTGTTATTTAATTTGAAAATTGTTGTAAACCATCATCTTCATTTTTTTATTTACTGAAGTACTATCATTTGCACTACACAAGATCCGTCCTAAAGCTAACAAAATATAAATATTTCAAAAAAATAAGAATTAAAAGACATTTCATAGAATCATGATTTTGGTTCTCTCATTAAAATCAAATAACCCTAAAAACTTTTAAATATATAATAATCTCTATGAATTAATAGAACGAATGCCACTGATATTTATCAATATATATATGGATGTGTAATGTCTTCAGTACTCTACATCTAAACTCCTAATCTTATTCATTTTATTACCCACATAACAAACGATTATATATATATATATTATCAAGTTACCAATACATTTATAATATGATTCACGTTTAACAATTTTCTTCTCTAACTCCTCTAACTCTTATGTGACACATTGTTTAAGTAATCTAACTATCGCAAACAAAACAAGGAATTCGGTCCTCCTATTATAATTACCTAAACAGGAAATAATACCGCACTTTTTCAAAAAATTTCCAGAATTTTCTTTACTACGAAAATAATATTGTAAACATAGTCGTGCAGAATGAGTAAAATGAATTATTTTCTTCTTTTCAAAATTTTTCTTTTTTTATTTTGGTTTTGGTGTGATTTCTGTTTAGTGGAAAAATTAAAGCCAGATTAGATAGACACACAAATATATATATATATTTACCTCATTAACTATCGCCACCCTCTAAGAATAAGTGCCTTTTACATTGTTGATCCACTACATAATAAATAATCAACATATTTTAAGCGAAAATTAAATAGGAAATCAAAAGTTTACTCTTAAACTTTTCTAAGTTACCTATTTCCCTTAATACATACTCCCTCCCTTTCGATATAATCCAACACTATTTTGTCACATTATTTAGGAATTACGTAAATCTCAATTTCGATCCTTAATATAATCACAAATAAATAATAAACAACATACACTTTTATTACTACAAAAATAAGAAGCATGGCTACTCACGCACAAGAAACATTCCATGCATTTCAAAATGCTGTGGCTCATAATATGGGAAATTTCGATGAAGCTTTAATGTCCGATGATGAAGAAGAAGACTATTGTCCTTTATGTATCGAACCATTAGATATCACAGATAAGAATTTTTTCCCATGCCCTTGTGGTTATCAAATTTGCCAGTTCTGTTACAATAATATTAGACAAAATCCTGAATTAAATGGTAGATGTCCTGCATGTCGTAGAAAATATGACGATGAAGGTGTACGATACGTAGTATTATCTGCTGAAGAGATCAAGATGGAAAGATCTAATCAAGCCAAGAAAGATCGTGAAAGAAAACAAAGAGAAAAAGAACGTAAAGAAAATGAGTTTAGTAATAGAAAACATTTGGCCGGTGTTAGAGTCATTCAAAAAAATTTAGTTTATGTTGTGGGTGTTAATCCCCAAGTTCCTTACGATGAAGTTTCAAGTACTTTAAGATCAGATAAATATTTTGGTCAATACGGTAGGATTAATAAAATCGTAGTGAATAGAAAAAATCCTCATGGTAGTGATAATTCTCATCATCATACACCTGGATACGGTGTTTATATTACCTTTGCATCGAAGGATGACGCAGCAAAATGTATCGCCAAAGTAGATGGTACTTATATGGATGGAAGATTAATTAAAGCAGCATATGGTACAACGAAATATTGTTCTTCATATTTAAGAGGTCTATCATGTCCAAATCCAAATTGTATGTTCTTACATGAACCTGGTGAAGAGGCCGATTCATTTAATAAACGAGAAATGCATGGTAAACAACAACAACAACAGCAACAACAACATGGCGTTGTTGTCGGAAGTGGTTCTTCTCCAAGTAACATATATGGTAAATCTTCCTCAGGAAATGCTATTAACAATGGATTATCTACATTGAATACTTATACATCCGGAACACCTTCTCCTGCATTAGCAAAGGCTCAATTACATCACGATGGCAATCTCGGTAATGCAGTATTGACACCAGCTCCAAAACCAAGTGGTGCAAATCCATGGGGTGTTAGTCAAGCTTCTACACCAGTGACTTCTTTGAATTTATCTAAAAACCTAAGTGGTAATCATTTACCAACTTTAGCGGATGCATTAACATCTCATAATAACAATTCCCAGGTGAATTTACAATCTAACTTTCAAAACAATGATAATGATAGTAATATTACCAAATCTAGTGCTATCAGCACCACCAGCACCAGCACTACTAATGAGAAATCTCATAACAAGAAGAAAAACAACAACTCAACAGTTGAACAAACTTATATTGATCCTTACGATTCTCTTGGCAGTGCAGTGAAATTTATGGATGAAACTATTAAGAAATTTTCTTCATATGAGAATTGTAATATTAAATTAAAGTCAAGTGTTACAAAAAACCCAACATATCATAGTTATCCGTCATTATTTACATGGAATAATGTTGAACCATCTAAGAAATGTGATAGAGTATTAACAAAAAAATTGATAGATATATTAGCTATAAAACCAACTGATTACTCTACATCAGTATTACAATTCTTACAATCTGTTAGTAACAACAATGCTAACAATACCAATCTAACTCCATTACCTTTACCATTAGATGGTGAATTAAGTTCTAGTTCTAGTACCCCATTACCTCAAAGTAACATCAGTATGCAAATCCAACCACCTCAAGGCATTGCCGTAGGTAGAACTATGCCACCATCTCCACCAGGTATGTTCTCTAATGGTAGTACTCCAGATGCTCTCGGGAAAGACAGTGCTACTCCAACTAACAACTCATCCGATCTACTGAATCAATTGATTAATGGCAGAAGTGTCACAGCAAACAACTAATAGTTTGTAAGATTGATTAACAATATATATATATAGATAGATATATAAAAATATAAAAACAAGAAAAAAAAAATTATTAAATTTCTGATCAAAATCCATAGGTTTGCATTATTAACAATGTTAATGTCCGAACGTCATCAATATTATATAGAGGTTTTATAGTTTCCTTTAAAAGAAAAAGATTGGACATCCAAAGTTAATAAAGCGAAAAAAAAGAATATTAGCGTTATCTACATAAAATTAATATTTTGCTAATATTGTTCTATTTAAAACATAATAGCAAATACATACACAAGAACAAACAAAAGGATATTTAAACATCGACAACAGCATGTATAATCTTTCTAAATATCCTAATGATGTTGCACAATTATTTGCGCCACCGCCGCCATTACCTTATAAAAATCCGATAGATTATCCACCCCAGGAAAGGCGAACAATATCTGATATTTCACCAGTGAGTAAGATATTAGAGAAAGAACTCTCTGAATATTATAAACAATTCCCAAAGGGAACTCCAAATCGTCAATTTCAACCACAGACAAATATAAAGCACCGATTACGTCGGAATAATAAACTCATACAAGAGAGACTTCGTCAATGGGATCCTAATAATGATATTCATATGGCACAAACTGATCCATTTCGTACTATATTTGTTGGTCGATTACCATATACTGCTACAGAAGTTGATTTACAGAAAGTATTTGGTAATTATGGGGCCATAGAGAAAATACGTGTAGTGAGAGATAGAGAATCAAATTCTAAAGGGTATGGTTTTGTTGTATTTGTAGATCCGATGGCTGCCAAGACTACGACAAGGGAATGCGGTGTACATAGAGGTATTGAGATTAGTGGACATCGTTGTATTGTTGATATTGAACGTGGTCGTACAACTAAATATTTTACACCACGTAGGTTAGGTGGTGGACTTGGTGGAAGAGGTTATACACAACAAAATCAATCATTACCTCAAAGTCAATTCTCTTCACAACACTCGAGGGTACCATTCAATAGACCTAGTAGATTTACAAGGGGTCCTATACCGCAACATCAGCCATATCAAGATGAGATTCCTCTCGAATCTGTTGCAACAACTAGTTATAAATCTCGTACTACAAGAACCCTGGATAATAATGATAATTCGGCAAAAAGTGAGATGCCAGATTATTAAGTACTGACATACATACATACATATATATATATATCATAATGATACATACATAATAATAAAAATGGTTAATTTAAAGTAAACCAAAGGTATATATTTCGTGGCCGTACGAATATAGATAGATTCATTAGATAATCCTTAATTAATTAGTATATATATATATATATGGATTGAGAGCGATCGCTTCTTTTATCACTTAGGGTCACGCGGTATGATATGTGATGGTTGTACCGTTAAGTGAATGACTCAGCGATCATTGGACTGTTGCAATTAAATCTTTTTATTTTGGCTGGTGCCGTTTGTTGGGGGCTGCTTACTGCGTTCATACCGTGAGATTAAAATCAAAAGCGAAAATTTTTCTTCTTTTTGATCGAATCTTTGAACTGAAAAACAGAAAAAGCGGTTTCTCTTCATATTTTTTGGGATGAGTATTTAAACGTTAGACCTCATCGATGGTCGCTATTTTTTTCCATTAGCTACACTTTGTCTCTCTTATTTTTCAATTTTTCTCTCTTATTGAATCTGATTTGCTAATATTAACAATAGTAATAGTAATAATATTGACTAACTTTGAACAAAGCAAAAAAGGGATCAGCATTATCAACAGCCCCCCCCTTTATTTTAAGTTTATTCTTACATTAAAAAATTACTTTTCCATACGAAATTTTTTGATTTATTTTAATCTTTGGAAAAAATAGCAACCAATTGATCCAAGAATAATGCCTTCTGCTAGTCTGCTAGTCTCTGCTAAGAGAATTAGCACTATGCAATCTCTAAGACAAATTAATTTGAATCTAGCAAGATCTTTGTCTACCCTCACAACACGTGCCGGTCAATCCACATTCAATAACAACAAAAGATTACTAGATTCTTCAAAGAGAGTTGTTTATTCAAAGAGAACCATCTCTTCTATTAATGGTGTCGGTACTTCTGGTACTAGATCCACCGTAGTCCAATTATTAAACAATATTAGTACCAAGAGAGAAGTTGAACAATATTTGAAATATTTCACATCTGTCTCTCAACAACAATTCGCTATTATTAAAGTTGGTGGTGCTATTATCTCTGATAACTTACAAGAACTAGCTTCATGTTTGGCTTTCTTATATCATGTTGGTTTATATCCAATTGTTCTTCATGGTACTGGTCCACAAGTTAACGGGAGATTGGAAGCCGAAGGGATCGAGCCTGACTATATTGACGGGATTAGAATCACTGATGAACATACTATGGCTGTTGTCAGACAATGTTTCCTTGAACAAAACTTGAAATTAGTCAATGCCCTTGAAAAATTAGGTGTTAGGGCCAGACCAATCACTTCAGGTGTCTTTACAGCAAACTATCTAGATAAAGATAAATATAAATTAGTTGGGGATATTAGTGGCGTCAATAAAAATGCTATCGAATCATCGATTAAAGCTGGTGCTTTACCAATTTTAACCTCTTTGGCAGAAACTCCATCTGGTCAAATGTTAAACGTTAATGCTGATGTTGCTGCTGGTGAATTGGCTCGTGTCTTTGAACCATTGAAAATTGTTTATTTGAATGAAAAAGGTGGTATCATTAATGGAGAAACTCATGAAAAAATCTCCATGATTAACTTGGATGAAGAATATGACGATCTTTTGAAACAAAGCTGGGTTAAATATGGTACTAAATTAAAGATCAAAGAAATCAAGGAATTATTAGATTATTTACCACGTTCTTCTTCTGTCGCCATCATTAATGTTCAAGATTTACAAAAAGAATTGTTTACTGATTCAGGTGCTGGTACAATGATTAGAAGAGGTTACAAATTATTGAAAAGATCATCTCTTGGTGAATTCCCATCTACCGACTTGTTAAGACAAACTTTAGAGAAGGATGCAGATGTTGTCTCCGGTAACGAATCTGTCTCTATTTACTTAAGATCTCTTGAAACTGCCAAATTCGTCTCTTATTCAGATGAACCACTAGAGGCATTAGCTATTGTTAAGGAAGATGAAAACATTATTCCTGTCTTAGACAAATTTGTTTGTACTAATGCTGCTTGGTTAAATAACGTCACTGATAACGTTTTCAATGCTTTGAAACGTGATTTCCCATCTTTACAATGGGTTGTCAGTGAAGATGATCCAAACATTGCTTGGCATTTCGATAAGTCTCAAGGTTCTTATTTGAAGAACGGTAAAGTCTTATTCTGGTATGGTGTTCAAGACATTAACACTGTATCACAACTAGTTAGTGACTTTGTTAAAAAGACAACTGCAGCTGCTAACGGTTACAATGCTTCTAATTCAAGCGGCGTATTCAAGAATGGCAAATCTAGTAGAGCTTACTCTACTAGATCCACTCCAAAACCAAATGGTGTTAACACCAAACCAGGTCGTATTGGTTTAATTGGTGCTAGAGGGTTCACTGGTCAAAATATTTTGGCTTTAATTGACAATCATCCACATTTTGAAATTGCTCATGTTTCATCTCGTGAATTGAAAGGTCAAAAATTGAAAGGTTACAAGAAAGCTGAAATTATCTATGAAAATCTACAAGCCGAAGATATTAAACGTCTAGAGGCTAAAGGTGATATCGATTTCTGGATCATGGCTTTACCAAACAATATTTCTGAACCAATTGTTCAAGCAATTGAAAGTGTCAACGGTAATTCTAAGATCCTAGATCTATCAGCCGATCACAGATTTGTACCTGAAACCGAATGGGTTTATGGTTTACCAGAATTAAATGATAGAGAAAGATTAGCCAATGCCAGAAAGATTTCCAATCCAGGTTGTTATGCTACTGGTTCTCAAATGTCCATTGCCCCATTATTGAATCACGTCGATGGCTTACCTACTGTGTTTGGTGTCTCCGGTTATTCAGGTGCAGGTGCTAAACCAACTCCAAAGAATGATCCTAAGTTTTTAAACAACAATTTGATTCCATATGCTTTGACCAATCATATCCACGAACGTGAAATCTCTACCCGTATGGGACATGATGTTGCGTTCATGCCTCACGTTGGTCAATGGTTCCAAGGTATTAGTTTAACCGTCTCTATTCCAATCAAGAAGGGTTCTCTAACTTCCGAACAAGTTGAAAATATCTACAGGAAATTCTATGATGGTGAGAAATTGGTCCATGTTCAAAAGGACGTTCCTTTAGTCAAGGACATATCTGGTACTCATGGTGTAGCCATCGGTGGCTTTAAAGTGAACGATGCTGGTGACCGTGTAGTTGTCTGTGCAACCATCGACAATTTGCTAAAGGGTGCAGCTACTCAAGCTGTTCAAAACATGAACTTAGCCATGGGTTACGGCGAATACGCTGGTATTCCAGAGGATAAGATCGTTCAATAAATCAAATAAACGATATCTGTAATTTATAATTTACAGTAATAGTACATTTACAAACAATACATTAGTTTATTCCGTGATATAGGTTAATAAAATTAATATAGTCTTTTCTATATATACATATTTTCTTAGAGATATTTTTAACAAAATGTGTTACCCTCACTCTGTTTTTAATTTTTTTTAACTAGTCCCTTTTTTCTTTCTTTCTTTTATTGAACTTTCTCTTCTATCACGGAGCCTCCTATTACAACCCTCAGGAAATGTTTAGTTAATAGGTACAAGAGCAGGGAAAGACTTAGGTTCTTATACAATTACAACATAATAGGAGCACACACACACACACACACACATATATACATAGTAGCAATGGCTGAAACTAACTGGAGAAGAATTGATATTGATGCCTTTGATCCCGAAAGTGGAAGACTAACGAGAAAAGATATTGAACCACCATATTCTTCACAAATTACATCACAAGAAGTTTCATCCAAGATTTCTCAATTGCGTTCATTAGCAAGTAGTGGTGATTCCAAAGCAGCCGTAGCATTAGCTGTCAGTGATCCACCATACAGTGGTGACGAAGCTACTAAGAATGAATATTTCAAAGCTGTCCTTGAGACGTTATCTACTGTTAGACAAGCTGATATAGCTGGAATCGTAGGCGACTTGACACCTGTTCAACAGGATGCGTTGGTGAAGTATTTGTATAAGGGGATGTCTGTTCCAGAGGGACAAAGACAAGGTGGTATCTTACTAGCATGGTTTGAAAGAGTAACACAAGTGGCTGGTGTACGTCCAGTATCACATTTTATCAACGATAGAAACACAGTTTAATATACATATAAATATATATAAATTCATATAAAGTGTATCAATAATATATATATAATTCTATGTATATAATTAATGATGACAACGAGAAAGAAATACTAAATTATAAGGTACTGAATAATAACAAGAATTTAGGCAAAAATTAAATTAAATTTTACAAGAATGGTTGCTAAGGTCACGAAAACCCAAAAGAAACACAATCAACAAAGTTGAAATATGTGATTTTACTAAGAATTTAGTATAATGAGCGCGTATCCTAGGAAACGAAACCAGTTCATGAAAGATATATATGCTTCTATGTATATATCACGAAAACAAATGTTAATAAATTTCCTTAGTAACTAAGACACCTCTTTTTTTGTCTTCCTTTGTTAGAGGGAATAATATTACTATGATGGGTTAAAAGAACAAGAAAACCACATTGAAATGCTACCTACATAGATATTATACGGTGTCATAATAACAACACACTTTCCTAAGTAATCACTATGGAGACGCATTTTCCTTGGGGATAATAATAAAATGCATACATATAATTTATTCAGTATAAAAATTATATCTTTCCTCTTTTGAGATATAGAATAAGAGGGCTGGCTTTATTTCTGTGTTTTTTCATGCACTAAAACTACACATACACAGACATAGAAAGTAAGTTTGAGTTTGGTAACTACGCGTTACCGTAACTATCAAGAAAAGATAAATATACAGCAGTAATAATAACAGTAATACATTGACATATTTAGTAATTGGGTTGAAAGAAATAGAATAAAAATTACACAAATGATTATGCAGTAGAAAACATCTATCACCGCTTGTTGGTTCAAGTATTAGCTCCGTAGTTTTTAAACAAAAAGAGAATTTTGATAAATGGCTAAGGGCTTTATTCAGCTGGTCCAACACTTCCACGGATATCTATTTATCTATCTATATTTTCTTGATTGGCTCTACAATAATTTACATAATAAAACTCTTGGTAATAAAATTGATAGGCAGAAAGAGTATAAACGCGTTAAGATTAACTGATTATTTGGTGTTCAAACAGGATTAAACGTGGGGGAGAAGCGACAGACAGAAAGACAGACATGAAGTTAAGATCAGCGGCGTTATACATTCTATTTCATATTAATAATTAAATAAATCTACAGTGCGTATATACTATCAAAAAAACAAAAGGCCTAATATTATCATTACTAATAAAACACTACACTTTCAATTTTCTATCCGCTTGAACCCTTATGAATTATCAGTTCATTAAAGGTACAATAAAACTTAATATTTTGTAGTTGTTCGTCCTTCGAGGTGTCCTGATGATGATGACGAGGATCTTCCTTTCAGCGGAAACCTAATAAGATTCGAAATGTAAACAATTGGGACGCGTAATATTCATCCACACACCTTTTTATATTTGATTAATTAAAAAGTATTCCCTCAATTAGTAATATTAAAGAATTTATTATTATTAATATTATTATTATTACGCGTAATAACATTGGAACGCGTCTCAATATGTTTTTCTCTTGTACGGTGTTTTCTTTTTCCATGGGTGGCAACGGAGACACTCCAAATATATATTAATATTTTGATTTAATAAAAATTACAAAGAAACACCTGTACAACCGTCATAAAACACACACCACCAAGACGCGTAAATAAAAGAAATATTAAAAGTCTTCCCACTGCTGCTCCATCCCTCCCCTCCCCCCAAAATAAAATTAAAGAAAGCGTACAGCCACAACGGAAACTTCTGCACTGCTAATTAGCTAATTTAGTTGAGTGAAACCCTTTTCTAACAATATTGATAGAGAGAGAAAGCGAATAGTAATAATTCAATTCACTCTCTGTCTCTCTTTATTTACATATTATCTTAATCCTTGTTTACGCGTTTCGTGTTCCTTCATCCAAGTTAGATCACACTCTTTTCTCTATGATTCTTCTGTACAACCATCTCCCATTTTAAATTATTTATTTATTTATTTTGTTGTTTGGCGTTTTCTCTTTGTCAGAAATAAGTTCAAACCCCTCGCTTTCAAATCAATGAAGCAAGTCCTCTTACGTTTTTTTATGGGAAGAGAAGAGAAGAGAAAAGGAAAAATTTAATTAGTTGAAGATAATATTATTATTATTAGTATTATTAATAATAATTAACAGTGATGCACAGCAATATATACGGAGAGAGAGACAGAGTACAACAATAATAATAAAAAATAAACAAACTGATAGAAAAGTTTTGGTTCAACTTCATATATAAGGAAGTGATATAGACAAACAACTTCTTAGATCAAAAATTATTATTATTTCTTTATACCTTCTATTATTTATTCCTTCTGTTTTTTTTTATTATTATTTCTTATTAATAATAATACCATCGGAAAAAATATTAATACAAGAGTTTATATTCCATCATTTTCTCTTCTTATAGAAAAAAATATAATATACACATATAAAAATATTACCATCTCAATACAATGTATGTCATTAAGAGAGACGGTCATAAAGAACCTGTCAAGTTTGACAAGATTACTGCTAGAATCTCCCGTTTATGTTACGGTCTAGATCCAAAACGTATAGATGCTGTTAAGGTTACTCAACGTATTATCTCTGGTGTTTACGAAGGTGTTACCACTTCCGAACTAGATAATTTGGCTGCTGAAACTTGTGCTTATATGACTACCGTTCATCCAGATTACGCTACTCTAGCCGCTAGATTAGCAATCTCTAATTTACACAAACAAACTACTAAACAATTCTCTCAAGTCGTTGAAGATCTTTATCGTTATGTTAATCCAGCTACCGGTAAACGTGCTCCAATGATTTCTGATGATGTTTATAACATTGTTATGGAAAATAAAGATTTCATTAACTCTGCTATTGTTTACGATAGAGATTTCCAATTCAACTATTTTGGTTTCAAGACTTTAGAACGTTCTTATTTATTAAGAATTAACGGTAAAGTCGCTGAACGTCCACAACATTTGATCATGAGAGTCGCTATCGGTATTCATGGTAGAGATCTAGAAGGTGCTTTAGAGACTTATAACTTGATGTCTCTAAGATACTTCACTCATGCTTCTCCAACTTTATTCAACGCTGGTACTCCAAAGCCTCAAATGTCTTCTTGTTTCTTAATCGCAATGAAGGATGATTCCATCGAAGGTATCTATGACACTTTGAAAGAATGTGCTTTGATCTCAAAGACTGCTGGTGGTATCGGTCTACATATTCATAATATCCGTTCCACTGGTTCTTATATTGCAGGTACTAACGGTACTTCTAACGGTATCATTCCAATGGTTAGAGTCTTCAACAACACTGCCCGTTATGTCGACCAAGGTGGTAACAAGAGACCAGGTGCTTTCGCTCTATACATCGAACCATGGCATGCGGATATCTTTGATTTCATTGAAATCAGAAAGAATCACGGTAAAGAAGAAATTCGTGCTAGAGATTTATTCCCAGCTTTATGGATCCCAGATTTGTTCATGGAACGTGTTGAATCTAATGGTGATTGGACTCTATTCTCTCCAAGTGCTGCTCCAGGTCTATCTGATGCTTACGGTGAGAAATTCAAGGAACTTTACACTCGTTACGAAAGAGAAGGTCGTGGTAAGACCATCAAAGCTCAAAAGCTATGGTACTCCATCCTTGAAGCTCAAACTGAAACCGGTACTCCATTCGTCGTCTACAAGGATGCTTGTAACGAAAAGAGTAACCAAAAGAATCTGGGTACTATCAAGTCCTCTAACTTATGTTGTGAAATTGTCGAATATTCTGCTCCAGATGAAACCGCTGTTTGTAACTTAGCTTCCATTGCTTTACCAGCTTTCATTGAAACCTCTGAAGATGGTAAGACTTCTACTTATGATTTCAAGAAATTACACGATGTTGCTAAGGTTATCACTAGAAACTTGAATAAGGTTATCGACCGTAACTACTATCCTGTTCCAGAAGCTAGAAACTCCAACATGAGACACAGACCTATTGCTCTTGGTGTTCAAGGTCTTGCTGACACCTTTATGTTGCTACGTTTACCATTCGAATGTGAAGAAGCTCAAACTTTGAACAAGCAAATCTTTGAAACCATTTATCATGCTTCCCTGGAAGCTTCCTGTGAACTTGCTCAAAAGGAAGGTACTTACCAAAGTTTCATCGGTTCTCCATCATCTAAGGGTATTCTACAAATGGACATGTGGGACCAAAAGGCCTACGGTATGTGGGACTGGGAAACTTTAAGAGCTGACATCATCAAGCATGGTCTAAGAAACTCCTTAACCATGGCTCCAATGCCAACTGCTTCCACTTCTCAAATTCTAGGTTACAACGAATGTTTCGAACCAATTACTTCCAACATGTACCAACGTCGTGTCTTATCTGGTGAATTCCAAATTGTCAACCCATATTTGCTACGTGATTTGGTCGATCTAGGTGTCTGGAATGAAAGTATGAAACAACATTTAATCACTTCTAATGGTTCTATTCAAGGCCTACCAAATATTCCTCAAGAACTAAAGGAATTATACAAGACTGTCTGGGAAATTTCTCAAAAGAAAATTATCGACATGGCTGCTGACCGTTCCATCTACATTGATCAATCTCATTCTTTGAATTTGTTCTTACGTGCTCCAACTATGGGTAAGATTACCAGTATGCATTTCTACGGTTGGAAGAAGGGTTTGAAGACTGGTATGTACTATCTAAGAACTCAAGCTGCCTCCGCTGCTATTCAATTCACCATTGACCAAAATGTTGCTGATCAAGCTGGTGAAACTATTGCTGATCTAGAGAACTTACAACGTCCAACTTTCTCTCTAACTCCCGCTTCTTACACTCCAGCTGATTTCGTTCCATCTGAAATCTCTACTGCCAAGCCAGGTGCTATTGATGTTCCATTAGCACCAGCTCCAAAGCCAGTCGAAGTCGCTGTTGAAATTAGAGAAGAAGTCGTTGTCGAAAGAAGCAGAAGCAGCTCCCCAACGCCATCTGATGAGTCCAACAAATCCGTTGAACAACCAGAGACTCCAGTTGTTGCTATTCAAGAGACTTCTGCTAATGAGGATAAATCTGCTGCTCTTGATGCCGAGGAAGAAAATTTTGATATCTACAACTCCAAGGTTATTGCATGTGCTATCGATAATCCAGAAGCCTGTGAAATGTGCTCTGGTTAGTCATTATATTTCTACATTTCTTCTGTTGATAAATTTTCAATTTGGGTCATTTTTTTTCTATCTTAATTTCATATCGGTATATTCATAATCCTTATTTTTATAATCTTACAAACATAAATAAACATACATAATCGAATCAATAAAAAGTATTACAATCAAATTTCAAACGTCTGTAAAGCCACACTAATAAGTATATGTTATTCTCTGTATAGCGGACTCTTCTCTTGTCTTCTCCCATGCTCGGTAAAAAAAACACAGTTTAAGACGTTTATTTAAATAATCGAACTAGCCGAATTGTGCTATGAAGGAAAATAAATATATACATGAAAATAACAATCATAGAAAGTGTAATAGTTAAGCATATCAACTAATTGATACCTAAACAGGAACTAAGGCCTTCCAATAAAAGAATCTCATATATATTATTCTTAACAATGCCTGCCAAGGTCGAAAATCTCTCCGGTCTTTTAAAGAATGATATATCATTAGAGAAGATCAGAGAAATCAAGGATCAATTGATCAAGCAACACTCCACAGTTGATTATCAATTAAGTAAAGTCTCGGAAAAGTACTTCGAGGATCTTCAAGACAGTTTAAAATTACTGAATCTTTCGCAAAAGTCAGTGACCTCTATTAGAGATGAGATATCTGATATTAATAAGTTAAGTAAGGAAAACAGAACATCTATAGAGAGGTACAACGTTATATTTGATGCCACTAAGATATACGAAATGATTAATAATACTTCTACCATATATGAGAAGATTGTTCAATTTAGTCAATTAGTAGAAAAAATTAATGGTATGTTAGCTGATGCGTTGGCACAGGATGCCCTAGATACAGGATGCCCCGATTTACTTCATATCCACTATCTACTCACCATGACTAGGGATTTCCAAGATCAGGTTGCAGTAATGGCCCAAATGTCAACGGACGATGTACAAAGAACAGTCCACAAGTTATTTGGCAACCTCTCACAACTTATCGAAAAGTTTGACCAACTATTGGAATCTCTTATTTATGATATCGTAGAAATAGTACGTTCGGAACAAAAATCACTGGCAATTAGACTTTTCAAGATATTAGATTTGGAAGAGAGGGAAGATCTAAAAATATTTGCTGTAAGAAATATAATTAAAAAGAAAGAAATTGAATTAGAGAAATCGTCGATCAAAAAATTACCTAACAATAAGAATGCAGCACGTCTGGCAGGTAGAGCCAGCCAAGGTACAATCGAATACCCAACTAACGAAGGTTTGTACGCAGAACTTTTGAATGGTACCATCTCTACAAGAACGACTGTAAGGGGGTACAAGAATTTCTTCTTAAATAAGCTCAGACAATCAATAGAAGACATGTTTGTCGAGGTTAGGAAAACTTATCAAGGAGAAAAAACTTTTGAAGTTTTAGAAAATATGGATTGGATATTTAATGAGCTAATGGTAGTAAAAGAACATCTTTCCAAATATTGCCCCGAAAACTGGAAAATATTTAACACGTTCTACGAATTATATTATGAAGAATTGCATTTACTTATTAATGAGCTGGTGGAATCAGAACCAGAAACTATCGTTATATTGGATATTCTAGATTTCGACAAGACTTTCCAGGACACAATGGTTAGTGATTTTGGTCTAGTAAAGAAAGATTTAAAAAGTATCATTGGACCTGAACAGAAAGAGACATTATTTAAGGACTATTTGAATTTGATAATCGAGAAAATGACTGAATGGATTAAGAATCTAGAAAAAGCAGAATTTGATGTTTTCCTAGAGAGGTCTACCCCACCTCATACTGATGTCGACGGATTATTATTCCTTGATGGTACTAAGACATGTTTCCAAATGTTTAACCAGCAAGTAGAAGTTGCAGCTGGGTCCAATCAAGCAAAAATTTTAGTGGGTGTGATAGAACAGTTTTGTGATTTACTAATTAGGAGACAAAAGGATTGGGATAACACAATATCAGGCGAAGTAAGCAAACTATTAAGATATAATATGCTATATGACGAAGATCCCCAAAATATTTCAGCAGATGCCGAGTGTCCAGGTGGTCTATTGGAATATCTAATTGCTGCAGCTAATGACCAAATGAGAGCAGCTGACTATACAATGGCTATATCGAACAAATATGGTGCATTAGTAAGTAAAGCATATACTAAAGAGATTTCGAAACATATGGAATCTGCGTTAGATGGTTTTGCAGATGTAGTAAAGAGCAGTTTGCAAGGGTTACTTTCGATTATGTTCGATGATATGAAGGAACCATATTCGGAAATATTTAGCAAAACATGGTACAGTGGAACTCAAGCGAAATTGATATGTGATACATTATCTGAGTATCTAACTGATATAAGACCACAAATGAGTGCAGTAGTATTTAACATTTTTATTGGTAATGTTATTGATGAAGCCTTCTTAAGATTTGTAGATGCAATGAATGAAGGCCATTCATTTAAGACTAAGAAGAATAAATTTTTGGATGCAATGAAAAGAGATTTTGAGATATTCTTCAGTTTATTCAACAAATTTGTGAGTCCTGATCAAAAGGAGGAAATAATACACCGTAGATTTAGAATCATGGAATATTTCATGGACTTTAGTTGTGAGTCTGCTGATGAAATAATTGAAACTTGGAAAGAGTTTATGATCGAGTATCCAGAAGGGACAATTGACTTTTTAACCGCTATTTTATACAGTAGGAAGGATATAGAAAGTTCATCTAGAAAGAGTTTGATTCAATCGGCTCTTGTTTTTGTAAATGATCCTGATAGAGCTATACGTTTGAGTGAATTGACTACAGATTTGTCATTCATTTCAAGATTTAAATATGAAGCTAAGTGATTATCATATAGTAGATATTGTCTATTTATACATATTTGAAAATGGATACAGATTTTTATTCTACTGTCCCATTTTATCATTATAATAAATATATGCATTAAAATATATCATGGTTCTATTTAAAAATAAAAAACACAGTAACGAAATACTGAGTATTCGTTGCATCGTTCAATAATTGGAAATTTAATAAACCGTCCTTCTTGGGACTCCACAATGCACCGACTTCATTTGTTATTGTTATATCATTGGCATCACTTTTTGTTGTCAGTGTTGTAATTGATATTATATATTTATATTGTGAAGAATTTTGATTCAATTTAGATAAAATTGTATTCTTTAATTCTTTTTTGATCGTTCCATCATTTTCTTTATCCTTTAGATTTTCCAGAGTATCTTTTAGAAGTTTGGATAATTCGGTGGTGTCGAATGGACTTATTTCTACTTTACCATCTTTTATATCAAAATTCGAAGCCATTTTTTGTTATTGTTGTTGATATGAAAGTATATTCTTTATTCAATATCTATGATTTCAGTGATTGAGATTCTTTTGACGTTAATAACCTTTAATTTGTATCATTGCCTTATCATTATATTTGTTGAAATCCCTTAATGGACTTTAGTACTTCATGAATCAATGAATGCTTAGCGCATCACTACTAAGATTATCAGGAAGTACTACAAAAAACAAACAGTAAATCACGTGAATTTTTGAAATTAATCTTTTTATTTCATGTTTCAAATCAGAATGAACTGAAGAGGGTGTGCCACCTTATTATCGTTATAATAAGGTGTCTATACTATACAAGTTAGAAGAAATACATCATGTCTATTTTATAATTTAAATAATGTTATTTTTTGAATCAAACAATTTCTTAGTAACCAGATTGTTTGAACTTACTGTATGTCAAAGATGATTGCAATATACGACAATTTTTGGAGCCTGGTTCTTTATTGTATTCTGCGCTACACAATGAATTTTACTATACGTGGTTATATATGTCTAATCTTATATCCCTTTGCACAAACTTGAACTTGCCAGTTTGTGAAGAGAGTAATGAAAGATATCACAACAAAATATATATAATTGTAACTATCAAAAGTGGGATTGCAATTTTTTCATTCATTCTAAAATAATTGTATACATAACGATATATCACGGACTCCATTGACACTTGTACTTTTCTTAACACAGTTAGATAAAACAAAGAGATAGTGGTTATTAAATTATATATTCATTTCTGAAATACTTGAAAATTCGTATGATTTTACCAAGCTAGCCTCCGGTACCGGCCAAAATTAAGAATTGCATTGAAAGAATTTAAATAATGTTATGTGCGATTGATCAATATATTGCACGATGCGTCGGAGAAAGTGTAACTATCAAACAAGAAGTGAAAATAATATCGTCGTACGGCTCAGAAAATTGTCAAATATTGCTAGCAAAATAATTGCATATTTCATACGTTTTATCAAGAAGAGGAAGAAAAGTCCAGTGCCACTCCATAATGTGAATAATATTGCTTCTTCATATTTTATTATGGATACATAGAGAGTATCTTTCCTTGAAATCAACGAAGTTTGTAACTCCCGTTTTTTTAAATCATATTTCAAACGTAGTTTGTACAAGATGTAAATAATTTGGAGCCTTTCATTGTATAAAATTTGGTGTGGCCTTCGAAGTATTACTCACCAACTATATCTCTTCGTTGAAATTTTCATTATTTAGCGGGGCGGTCCACCTTTTTTTTTCTTCTGGCATTTTTGATAGATGAGCTAATTGACTCATCAGGTTATGATATTCCTCTAATAATAAAATTAGGTAATTCTTGAAGGTAAACAAGTACTCGTAAATCAATTAAAGAGTGGAAACCCTTATATAATTTGTTGTCTGCATTTCTTTCTTTTTCATTTTTGATAGGCTAACCAATATGGGTTGATAACTAATTGAATATATATATATAAAGGGAGATACATTCGTTCCTTTTCTTTTCTTTCTTACAAATTACAAGCTATTTTGTGCTATACTCAAGAATAAATAAGTAAATTCTATAAAACAGTAAGGATATCTGATCTCAATCTTTTCTTAGAAACGATTGGACAATTATTAATTAAACAAACTTCCGCTGCTGTATTTGTAAAAACTCTCGTTTTCCTATAGTTGTATCACAAGATGATGTCACAAACAATCTATTTAAGAAATGCTGCGTTAAGAAATATAACAAAGAGAACAATTCGTCTCTATTCTAACCTACCTTTGAGCGTACCAATCACTTTACCAAATGGTAAGATATACGAGCAACCTACTGGTTTATTTATTAATGGTAATTTTGTTCCTTCCGTTAATAAGAAAACTACACCTGTCATTGATCCCTCTACTGAACAAATGATTACAAAAGTTTATAAAGCTGATAATGACGATGTGAATATTGCTGTGAAAGCTGCTAAAGCCGCATTTGATAATAATTGGTCTACTTCTGACCCTGAACTACGTGCGAAAGTTCTTTTCAAATTAGCTGATTTAATTGAGCAAAACTCTGAAACCTTAGCTGCAATTGAATCCATGGATAATGGTAAGTCTTTACTTTGCTCCCGTGGTGACGTTGATTTAGTCTCTAAATACTTAAGATCATGTGGTGGTTGGGCCGATAAATTATATGGTAACGTTATCGATACTGGTAAAGAACATTTTGCTTATTCAGTTAAGGAACCATTAGGTGTCTGTGGTCAAATTATTCCTTGGAATTTCCCATTATTGATGTGGTCATGGAAGATCGGACCAGCCCTTGTCACTGGTAACACAGTTGTGCTAAAGCCTGCTGAAACAACTCCTTTGTCCGCTTTATTTGCGGCTCAATTGTGTAAAGAAGCTGGTATTCCAGATGGTGTCGTGAATATTATTCCAGGTTCTGGTAGAGTTATCGGTGAAGGTCTATGTAAACATCCAGATGTTAAGAAGATTGCGTTTACTGGTTCTACAGCTACAGGCCGTACAATTATGAAGAATGCCGCTGACACAGTCAAAAAGGTAACCCTTGAACTTGGCGGTAAGTCTCCAAATATTGTCTTCGCAGATGCCGATTTAGATAAAGCCGTTAAGAACATTGCACATGGTATTTTCTTCAATTCTGGTGAAGTTTGTTGTGCAGGTTCTAGAGTCTATGTTCAAGATTCTGTGTACGAGGAAGTTTTAGAAAAATTCCAACAATATACTGCATCTTTGAAGGTTGGTAACCCATTCGATAAGGACACATTCCAAGGTGCTCAAACTTCTCAAAAACAACTTGAAAAGATTCTGGGTTATGTCAAGAAAGGTGAAGAAGAAGGTGCTCGTGTTGTTATTGGTGGTAAAAGACGTGGTAGCAAGGGCTATTTCGTAGAACCAACAATCTTTGCAGATGTTAAAGAAGATATGAAGATTGTCAAGGATGAAATTTTTGGTCCAATTGTTACAGTGTCCAAATTCTCTACAGTCGATGACGTTGTCGCCAAAGCAAATGACTCTCAATACGGTTTAGCTGCTGGTATTCATACTAAGGATGTGAACAAAGCTATTAATGTCTCTAGAAGAATAAAGGCTGGTACAATCTGGATCAATACTTATAATGCATTCCACCAGAGTGTTCCGTTCGGTGGTTTTGGTCAATCTGGTATTGGTCGTGAGATGGGTTCTGCTGCGCTTGATAACTACACACAAGTTAAATCTATCAGAATGGCTCTTGATAACCCAAAGTTATAGAACAAATATAGCATTGATGATGATCACTAAATAAAAGTAAAAAAAAAGAAATACCTCACATTGGTAACATTAACCACAATATTCAACCCCCCCAAACACCCCATATATGCATAACCTGAATGTTTACGAAGTAAAGTCAGGTACTTTATGAATAGTCGTAGGTATCATTAACGAACAATGTATTTACATTCCAATAATATTATATAGTTTTTTATTAATAATTTAAATATCTAATAATAAACAAATTTTAAAATCTATTATATATTTTATTTGCAACGCAATACGATTAACTGAGAAATGATGACCACAAAAAATCATGTTCCACTTTAGTTGTTCATGCTGATGTGGATAGGTCAACTGTTTGAACTTTAAATAAAGCCGTTCCTGGTAAGAACAATTTTGTGACTGTTGCAAAATACACCCACACACCATTATTTTATTTGAAATATTTTGAATTTTAGATTTTTTTTGCATATTTTGATAATAATTTTGAAATTTTCAATGTTTCAACCAGCGCGCACAACAACTTTGAGATGCGTTCAAACAGTTTCACTCAGACGGGGCACCAGTCTGAGTGAGGATTTGCTGCCCTATGATCAAAGGAATAATATCATGGTAATACTAACCAGTAGAACATTCCAGTAAGTGGTTTCCCTTCTAATATCTGTCTGTCGAAAGTTTTGACTCGCCTAATCTTTGAACTTCCAATATTGAATATTGCAGCATAGTAATATATGATTGTAATATAGTAATAAAAGAAGGTATACTTAAAGGAGATCATATATTTCATTAACAAAGGATATTGAAACCGTAACGAAAAAAGTAGCCAATATGGTATGTAGAAGCAAGATGATATGGTTATGACAAGAGTGATTTAAGCAACTATGGGAAACAATGATAGATTTTAGGAACTTATTATTTGAGGAAATATACTTATGATATCAATAAAGAACAAATAAGATTGTGGATCTAAGAATACAATTCAAACGTAAACAACAAAAGAAAATATTATAGCCTGTACTTTATTAGGAGTTTTGTAACCAAATCGTTATGACAGGATAAATACATCTACTATAGGAAACATTCTCAAAAGACCTATATTGGAGTGAGATATCTAAGGTCATCATAATGATGAATATTTTGGCAATAACTGATGAGATTAATTAATTACCGCAATCACTTATGCTTTAAAGCTTATCGTCATAATGGATTTGAATAATTTTTAAAAAAATTCTGAAATACTAACAATTAAATGTGATTATGTTAAATTATAACACACTATGAATATTTACAGTCTGACGCCGTCACTATCCGTACTAGAAAGGTTATCTCTAACCCACTATTAGCCAGAAAGCAATTCGTCATCGACGTTCTACACCCAAACAGAGCTAACGTCTCCAAGGATGAACTACGTGAAAAACTAGCTGAAGTTTACAAGGCTGAAAAGGATGCTGTCTCCGTCTTCGGTTTCAGAACCCAATATGGTGGTGGTAAGTCCACTGGTTTCGGTCTAGTCTACAACTCTGCTGCCGATGCCAAGAAGTTCGAACCAACTTACAGACTAGTCAGATACGGTCTAGCTGAAAAGATCGAAAAGGCTTCTAGACAACAAAGAAAGCAAAAGAAGAACAGAGACAAGAAGGTCTTCGGTACCGGTAAGAGAAGAGCTAAGAAGGTTGCTCGTCGTAACGCTGATTAAACAGGTTAATCTCATTATAATTTTACATATAAAATTTGACTTTAATTTATTTTCTCTAATATATCATTAACAATCTTTAATGTTCTGTGTTTTTCTAATTAGTATATATACAAATTTTTGGATTATAATTTAAAAAAATAAACACTACATATCTATTTTAAACCATCGGAGGTTGACCTTTATTGATATATGTTTCCTTATGCTGTTAGCCTCTCTGCTGTGTATTTTTGTATCACAAGATCTATATGTAGTATACTTCACATTTTTATATTTCACCGCGAAGTTTTATTTACGCAGTAAAAAGTGGTTAACAAATATCAAGATTATATATAACGACATATTAACCTAGACTAATAATTAAAAACAAATCTAAACGTTCAGGAATTCATTATTATTGTTTCTCTGCAAAACGGTAATACAAATCCTTAATAATGGTTTTATTTGGTTTGGGGAAACTGTTTTATGTTATCTTGCTGTTGATAAATGCCGTCGCAGTATTAAGTGAGGAACGTTTCCTTGGTAGAAGTATGTTATAAACTGGCGTGTTGTTATGATGATTGACGTAGAATGTGCTACTAACTGTTGTATCGAGTATTCGTATGAATAACTCTTATGATTTTTGTTTTTGTAAAGTTGGTTTCGGGAAGAATGCAAATGAAGCACCAGCTTTTGGTCAAGTAGAAAGTACAGCAAAATCTAAAGTTATTAAACTAATTGGTGCTGTGCAAACGCTTTTAAGAAGTATGTATCATTTGGAGAAGTTGTTATGAAGGATTAAATTGCTCTTTTTTTACTAACAAAATAACTACATGACTCTTAAGGTCATAATACTTTATCCAGTCCCTCTGATCGGTATAAATATTCTCGTAATCATATATGAATTACTATTGGGTTGATGGAATAACAACGTATTTCGTTGCTGCATTTAACAAAATGAAACAGACATCATAGCGTCTCCTCTTTGCATACTTATTTCCTGTTTATAATTTTGATGAAATAACTATATAAAATGTACAATATTAATACATAAGGAAATTTCTTTAGATTTAAAATATTATCGATATGTTCTTTCTTAATTAAATATATAATTTGTTATATATGAATAACCTGTAATTAAAAGAATTAAAAATAATACAGGTATTATGCAGTAGTTGCGATTTCATGAAGTTTACCTTCAGTGAATCTTTTTATTATTCTTGTTTTCTTAATGTCAGCATCGACAGATTCTAACGAAAGTGACGATCTTTCAAATCTCATCTTCGAACGATCTCTGAGTTGAAATTTAAAGTAATACAATAGGCAATCGTAGATGAATAAAAATTGATTAATATTTTGAACCATGGAAATCCGTTGTTTTCTGAACATATTAATTGTCCAAGCAACAGGGTCGTATTGTTTCTCTGTTGAATCATATTTTTCCTTGAACTCGTACAGGAATAAATCAAAATTTTCTAAATTAGACAAAATAGAATCAATCGTACACCAAGTTCCAGTTCTACCACATCCAGCAGAGCAATGAACGAGAATAGTAGGGGTACTCTCCGAGGCTATTATGTGATTTTTAATTAACTTCTTGATCAAAATATTTTTAAAACAGATAGAATGGATAATTTCAATGGGATCGGATAATGTGCTTAAATCTAACCAATTTTTTATTTGATACTGTAAGACATCATATGTCTTAGTATCATTGTCATACAGTAATCTTATTCTTCTAATTATAACATTTTTGTTTAACTCAGGAGGGTTAAGCTCTTCAATAATATTAACTTTAATACCGTTATAGTTGTTTGATTTCCAATATTGAAAGCATTTTTCAACCCCATTCTCTATGTCATTGGTTAAGGATAAGATTAATGGAACCTTGTCATTTATTATGCAACTGTAAAAATCCTGCACAGTAGATCGTAAGGGAGCTTGTGTTGCAATATAACGAACCTTTTGTGAAACCGATGGTAAGATTGTCTGAGATGAATTTTGAGCCTTCATTAATAACTCCTTCGAATTATCAAGCTCTGGTAGGGTAATGTAGTTTGCATTAATATAATTATCTATAATATCCATGTCCTTTTCCTTAGTAATATCTTGGTTTACCAAAGTATCGTAATGTGAAAATGGGGTAGATGAAAATGAAGATAAAGAATGTTTCTTTAATCTAACCCTCGTATGTTCATATGGGAAAATATCCTTGTATCTATTCTTGGCACCTAGTTCGACACCTGATGATATTACGATCTTTTCACTATCGTTATCCATATTTGTCAAATCAGTGTCTATGTCACTTATCCATTTCTGATTATCAGATACCAGGCAATCCGGTTGTGAGTAGGAACGTGTCTGTTTGAAAGCTGTTGGTCTGGAAAATGGTGGCAAAGGGGGTGATTTTAAAGAGAAGGGGGACGATGAAAATTGAGAAGGTATTGATAGACCGAAAGATGTGTCGGAGTTATTGTTTTTGTGAACTATGTTAGAGCTACACAATGAACCAGAGTGACTATTAGGTTTAGAGTAGCAGGGTGGTAACGCCTTGTGGAGGTCTTCAGTTGAAAATACAGTAGATGATTGGTTACTATGAGTACCCATTGAAGAAATGGAACTGTTTAATCGTCTTTTTTCTAAAATATCCAACTTTTGGAACTGTGATGCAAATTGAATTTTGGTTCTACTCATTAACTCTTGAAACCATTGCGGAATATTTTTATCTATATCCTTTTGAGGGTATTTTGAATGTAATTTTGAATATTTTATTTGAACAGTTAGTTTATCCTTGTACTTTTCATCATTACTAAGGTTAGAACAAGAGCTTGTACTTCTCTTGGGAAATTGGAAAGATGTAAGACTTATAGAATCTTCATTATCCTCTTCAGAAAACTTTTCGCGTTCCAAATTCAAAGAATTTCTATATTTCTTCTTCTCAAAATGTTCTTGAATTCTATTTTGTTTTTCATTAATATTTACGGCACTGATGTACGATTCTAAATTCATTGTTTCCTCATTTTGTGGGAACTTAAATAATTGTGATGGCATGGTCTTCTGTGAAGGCAATTGGAATTTTAATAATGCAGAGATTGGAGATGAAGATGAAAGCGGGGAGTCAGTAATGACATGTTGGGGGCTTGGTGAATTTAAGAAACTTGACGTTGTTGACGTGTTGGTATCAGTTACGTTTAATCTTAAATTAATGTTATCTAGGATACTTGGGCTATGATGACTGTCTGTAGATGAAGTATCGTCTTGTTTCGGATGAGTTGAATTTGCCATCAATAGTGATTCTTCATTAGTTACGAAGTTTGTTATATCATCTGGGAATATATTTTTGAATTGTGAAAATCCACATGATAAGATACCAATTTTAATTCGGTTGTCGGGATTAATACAAGGAGAATAGTTTAATAGTTTAACTGAGATACCATGACAACCGAGTGATATTGATCTATCAGTTTGATTCACATTATTATCATATAAATATATTCTTAAATTTGGATTTTTAAAACTTTTCAGTATTCGTTGTTGTTCGTTATATGGTAAACTTTCTAATAATTTTTCAAATGTAAAATTTTTTCTTCTTAAAAGTGTTGATGGTAAACAAACATGAATAGAACTTTTAATAGTCTCTTTTGAATGTTCAGAGAAAGATCTAATATCAAATAGAATATAATCGTCAGCATCATGTTCATTTAAAAATCTTCCAAGTTCAACAGCTGTTATTAAATTCACATTTTTAGGTTTTGGGAAAGTTTGTTCTTGAGGTTTATAACTTGGGAAATTTGGTAATGTCATCGATTTAAATGTGAGTGGCACTGGTTGTCTAATTTTTGATTGAACAATTGGTACAGATCTGGTTGTTGTTGTTGTTGTTGATGTCATCGCCGTTGTTGAATTAATGTTTTTATTTGGTATCGGTACTGAGACAGCTGGAATATTTAAAGTAGAGCCTTTTGATGTTGCATTTATATTAACGAATGGGTTTGATGAATTTTTCATCGAATAAACACCACTCATATTGATACTATACGAAAATAATGTAATGTATTATTATTATTATTATTATTCTTATAATTAGGTTTTGAACTCTCGAAAGATTAGTTGGTGACTTTAGTTATCATAAGTTTGTTCTTTTCTATTGTATAAGTAAACAAAACAAAAAATGAAATTTTAAAATTTTAATAATCAAAAAATGCATATAATTAAATTTGTATCTAAAAATATAGCGTTTTACCTTTTGTTTGGAGGTCTAATCTATTGTGATATAGATATTAGATTATCACAAATATTAATAAATAATGTTAGTTTGATTCTATTGTCTTTAATTTCAATGAAAGACGCAAAAAGAATAAGATATATTGAATGATATATAATATTATATTGTTTATTGTTATAAATAATTTGATTAATATATTGAACTTCCTAGTTGTTTATCAGTTATTTCTCTCTTTCTCTCTCTGTCTCTGTCTCCATTTATTTATTTTTTGACCTGACCGACGATCAATTTCGATGCTTGTGTAGGATGTAAATTATAGATAGCGATGACGGGATAATAATAATAATAACAATCATTGGCAACCTCGAAAAGAAAAAATGACCTACAAAAATTTTATTTCCAGAGAAAACGGCGTACAAATTTTATATAAATGTATGTAAATATATGTTGCTTATGTGATACAAATGACCTGCCTCTACGTCTTCCGTTAAATATTCTGTACACACGCCGTACGGTACAGAATGGGAGAAAAACAACAACTAAATAGAAAACTACGTAGGAAGATTAAGTTAGATCTTTCCAAACAAATAAACGACAGGAGTTAGTTTACTTGAAAGGAAGAAATCATGCTATTAATGTTATATATATTTATTTATTTTAAGCCGTAGAGAGAAAGAGAATATTATTATATTTTGTGTTGTGAAAATGATGTACTCATATAGCCCCCGTATCTGCGTAGAATAAATCTCAGCCGATAGACCAACATCTTGGCAATAACGTTTAATGAATGTTCTTGCTTTTGTTCTTATACCAGTATCTCATTTTTAAGAACATATTGGGTTATATGTATGTTTCTTTCTCCCATATTTCAGATATTAAGGTTGGTGTATGATATATAGAGATGCTTCAACTATTCTTTGTTTTCTATCACTAATGATACCAAAAATGTAATATCAAGAATGTTGTCATATTTCACAATAGAGACGTAAATTTAATTATTAAGATATATGCATAGTTCCAAGAAAAAAGAGAGATATCTAATTACAATGAACTGATTTTGTCATTACTATTGTTTCCTTTTTTTGAAAGTCTAGCCATATTCTGTTTTAGGTAGATTTAAAATAGATACAAAAAGTTAATAGTAAAGGTGTTTTTTTATACTTGTAAGTTTCGGCAATATATTTATTTACACCCCTAAATGTAATAACCATCCTTACAGTATTTAGTTCTTTGTTGGGTTGCTTTTAAAATAAAACAAAATATAAATATAAATTTGACTATCAGTTTTTAACTTGGAATAGCGGGTATAGATAGATGGATCTACAACCAGATATACTGAAAGAGCAATCAACCCGAAAATCAACAAAATTTGTTGATTCTCGAGGTTGTTCAGGTTGAACGGAACGATATCAGAAATTCATATCGTAGACGGGTTTTATTCTATTGCTAATTAGGGATAATAATAGAGTTGTGGGGGAAGTTGTGGGGAAAGCTGTACTGAATTTTCTTTGTTGGACTTTAAACGTTTTTTTTTTTATCTCTTTTTTCTTGATTTACGGACCGAAAAATTAGCAATTCCGAGATAAAAGGGGGGTAACACAGTTACCGCTTGATTCTGATATTTCCATTATTATTGTAATTGTAATAGGTATCTTACATTAGTAGACCATTTCATATACATAAATAAAAAATTCATGGTAATAGTTAATCCTTCAGAATTATGAAAACTTTATTTTCCATGAATCTTCTATACTATTTGTGTTTAATTGTATGGTAATAAGAACTTATAATTGTAATATGTATATAAAGTATTTGAAGAAAAATCATCTTTTAAATGTACCTCTATAACAGAGGGTTTCAGAATACGCAGAATAGTAAGACCAAAAAAATAAGTAATATTTCATTTCATTATACAGTTTAAGTAAGAAAATACTCAATTAATAGATGGAAATATTTAATTATTTATACTAATATATTTTCAGATTGGAGAATATTGAATCACACCTTCTTCATTGAGCTCCAATTTACATCAACTAGTAAGATACAAATCAAACCCTTCTTCCATCTAATAGTTAAGTTGAGGAAATTTTATAATTTTTCTAAACCAAAAAAAAATATCGGTAGCCAATTCAACCAGAAATTCTAAAAAAACAAATGGACGCGACCGGAATCGAACTGATGACCTCTTCCTTGCAAGGGAAGCGCGCTACCAACTGCGCCACGTGCCCATAATATTTCTGTAATGTATTACGGCTATTTTGATGTATGGAAGCCTAAAATATCATAAACAGTTATATTAATTACTATCACTCATTTTTTGTCAGAAATTAAGAGTAATGTAGAGAATCTGAGATTTAGTATTTGCCTCTATTAGTCTGGTCAAGCTTTACTTTATTTAATTCGGACATTTTTAATACGATAATCGATCAGTCTCTTTATATTATATATAATTTATAGAACGAATAAGATCTAACTTAAATTTTAGGTTCAGAATTCTCTGTCTTTATATATTACTTCTTGAAAATCTGTTTCTCTTATTTCGTTATGGAATTATCACCCAATATTTCTTTCATCATTTATTTGCTTAATGTTTACTCATTACTAGTACATTTGAGATATCTCTTCCTGACATACTTTTTGTCACATATATGTTGAGCAATCCTGAGACATATTGGTTGAACAAATCATATGTTATAATATAGAAAGTAGCAATACTTGGTTATTACAATTTTATGTTTAGTAAGAAATTATTACTAACTGTTCAATATGATTCTAGAACATTCTTTAAGAATGATTAGTAAGCAAGTATTACTAATTGTTTCATAAGTGTCTAGAACATGTTTCTAGAATGTTTAGTAAGAATACTATCAATATTTGGTAGACTGTTTTCCTTTTCCAAAAGTATAAAAGGACCACATATTCTAACTTTATATATATACAATCTTCCTTATATAGACTTACTTTATATAACATAAAATAAACTACAAGATTATACATTTGAATATCTATAACTATGTCCGATAATTTCAACTCGAATACTAATCGTATATTCTCGATTTCAAACTTACGTTTACATCATAATATTTGATTGATTGGTTTACTCTTTTGTGTGCATAGGGATATTTCTTTACTACTCTGTTAAATAAATGTAGCACGTATTACTCCTATATTTTGACAGATATAAATAAAAACCACTTATAAATTAAAAGAAAAGAAGAGTAAGAAAAATTTGCTTTACTTTCACAATTCATACTTAAACTATAACTAACTCTCTTACCCAAACATCGATATTACTAAAAGAAGAACAATTTGACTTTTCCATGTCTGCTTCATCTCAAGTTGTTTGTCAGCTATTTTTCAGATGGACTTTTTTTGCACATAATAATTGATCTTCTTTTTATATATATTAAATAACATAAAAAACTATTTTATGGTATTTTTATAATGACGACGTTAGACATTATATGATTTCTTGTTAATTTAATATCATATAATGTTTAGTGAATGCTCATTATTATATTGAGTAAATGGATAGATTAATTTGACTAAATGTCAGAATTTCAAAATATTATATGTCCAGTACTTCAATTTTACTATTTGTTCAAATTTCTTGAGATGGAGTCTGTCGTAGTAAACTGGGTTATAGTAATCCCATAATTTATATATTTTTAACGAAAGCCGAAACTTTCAAAAAGAAGAAAACACACAAATATTAATAAACATCCGTTCAATGTGACAATAACTAACTCTGTCTATAGCTACAACTACATATATTTTAACAAATATCACATTTATCACATTTTTGAAACATAAAACTCATTAACATTTTAAGAATTAGATAGAAATAGTAGTTTCCTTGCATTGTTACAATTTCAACAATTGTACATTATTTAAGAATCGAATATATATATTTATGTCTATCAATTAATAATAATGATAATAGTAATAATAATAATCGCTTAATTGAGACAAATGAGTATTAAAATATTAAGATAATTCAATTTTATTTGCTTTAAACATATGTGAACAGTAAAAAAAAAGGTCTGGATTGAAAAATCCGATAAAGCAGAAGAATTAAGGGTATTTTCATACTTTTAGGATACGAAGATTTGAATCTAACGATAAGACTAACTAACATACGCATAAAAAATAGAAGGACTAATGTTAATATTTATTTAGCACGATAAGTTTTTACACAAACTACCCAATAAATATAACTAAATAAGCGCTTTTTAACTTGGAAAACAGTAATGATAAGGAACAAAATTTATTAGTATAGTTAACAATCAGCCGTTCAAAATTACCACTAGTTAATTTTATATCCAGTACATAAAATTATTGTTATTAACCGTCTTCTTATTTTTTTTTCCGAAGTATCCCTTACATAAACACAAGATACTAAAATTATAAAGATAATCCTACTCCGGCTAGATCGAACTTGAATAAAAACGTATCCAATAAAACTATCTCCATGTCAATTCCCATGTAATAAATTGAGGAACATAACATTTTTGAAGTTCCTAAGTACTATGTTTCTACTTTTTAACATGGATCAAAAAAAAAATAATACTTCTATTATAATGTGTCTTAAATTTTTTTTAAATTATTGGACTTACAAATAAAAATGAAACATGGAAGACTTACGTGGAGTTTAAGCCGTGCCTGGGGCATCATCTTTGGAAAACAACAACAGCAACAACATTCGGCTTCGTTTCTTTTAAAATCAAAAATTGTTTCTCTGGAGAGCCTAGCATCCACAATTAATTTCTTTTTCAATATATTGCGCGTTCACAAAATATAGGAATCCGGTATTCGCATAAAATATGCAAATATTCATTTTTGCATTCTGAAAACCACAAATTAATTCGCTCTCTCGCGCTGTTTTGGAAACAATCTCGAAACCAGGCAAAAAATATAATGTTCACGCTCATTTCTCTAAATTTCTTTGATTGTTCCCCATTTTTTGCATAAATTATGCAAAACAAAAATCGAAATAAAATAATAAATAAGCACACAGATCCTATAAGGCAATCAAGCCTTAGTTGTCTTAATTTATCGTGATCACTGCGTCCTAATTTTATTTTTTGGGTCTAAAATCAAGTGGTGGGTGCTGTTGCGTGGGATTCGAAGTTACGTGAGAGAAATTATAAAAATCTTCTCACTGAAATTTTTTTGTACATCGTAAATAATTAGTTAATAATAATAATAATCATAACAATAATAATGCAAAATTTTTCAATACTAAACTTTAAGTAACGCAGCATAAACAACACTATAATTCATTTTAATTTTGCTCTTTTGTAAAGGAACCAAGTGGGCAATTAACATACGTATATGTTAATAATATATGTACTCGTTTGTCTGTCTATGTATTAAAAATTCATACTTGATGCATACATAATTCACGAACTTTTGTCTGATAAGGGCCAAAATTAAAGTAAAAGAAAAGAGTGCAAAATGTTATGAAAGTTTACTGAAAATAATTGGTGTGATTCTTGGTTAAATTTTTTCTTTTTCTTTGTTTTTTTCATTTCTTGTTGGATCATCAATGTTGGAAATATTAATATATAAAGAACCTCTTCTTTTCTAATTATTTATTTTTCTATCAATTAGTATTTTATATTACCTTATTTTTATTTTTTTTTTCTTTTAGTTACATTTTAAAGAAACCATCCTATCAAATTTATATACAACCAATCATGGCTGAAATTCAACTAGGTCGTTACTTATTCGAAAGATTAAAGCAAGTCAAGTGTACTACCGTTTTCGGTTTACCAGGTGATTTCAACTTGGTCCTATTGGACAAGTTATACGAAGTCGAAGGTATGAGATGGTCCGGTGACACTAACGAATTGAACGCTGCTTACGCTGCTGACGGTTACGCTAGAGTTAAAGGTATGGCCGCTTTGATCACCACCTTCGGTGTCGGTGAACTATCCGCTTTGAACGGTATTGCCGGTTCTTACTCTGAACACGTCGGTGTTCTACACATTGTCGGTTGTCCATCCACCCTACTACAAGCCAAGGGTCTATTGCTTCACCACACCCTAGCTGACGGTGACTTCGATGTTTTCCACAGAATGTCTGCTAACATCTCTTGTACCACCTCTATGATCACTGACATCGCTTCCGCTCCAAGTGAAATCGACAGATGTATCAGAGCTACCTACATTCAACAAAGACCAGTCTACTTGGGTTTCCCATCTGACTACTTTGAAAAGACTGTTCCAGCTTCTTTGCTACAAACCCCAATTGACCTATCTTTGAAGCCAAACGATGCTGCTTCCGAAGATGAAGTCATTGCTGAAATCCTATCCATGGTTAAGGCTGCCAAGAACCCAATCATCATCGCTGATGCTTGTTCTTCCAGACACAACGTCAAGGCTGAAACCAAGAAGCTTGTCGATGTCACTCAATTCCCAGCTTTCGCTACCCCTCTAGGTAAGGCCGTCATTGACGAAACCCACCCAAGATTCGGTGGTATCTACGTCGGTTCTCTATCCAGACCAGTCGTCAAGGAAGCCGTTGAATCCGCTGATTTGATTCTATCCGTCGGTGCTTTGCTATCCGATTACAACACTGCTTCTTTCACTTACGGTTACAACACCAAGAACATTGTTGAATTCCACTCTGACCACATGAAGATCAGAAACGCCACCTTCCCAGGTGTCCAAATGAAGTTCGTTCTACAAAGACTTCTATCTGTCATCGCTGAAGCCGCTAAGGGTTACAAGGTCGCTCCAGTTCCAGCTAAGGCTCCAGCCAACGCTGAAGTTGCTGCTTCCACTCCATTGAAGCAAGAATGGTTATGGAATGAAGTTTCCAACTTCTTCCAAGAAGGTGATGTTATCATCACTGAAACCGGTACCTCTTCCTTCGGTATCAACTCCTCTGTCTTCCCAGCTAACACCATCGGTATCTCCCAAGTCTTATGGGGTTCCATTGGTTACGCTGGTGGTGCTATTGCCGGTGCTGCTTTCGCCGCTGAAGAAATTGACCCAGCTAAGAGAGTCATTCTATTCATCGGTGACGGTTCTCTACAATTGACCGTCCAAGAAATCTCCACCATTGTTAGATGGGGTCTAAAGCCATACTTGTTCGTCTTGAACAACGATGGTTACACCATTGAAAGATTGATTCACGGTCCAAAGGCTGCTTACAACGAAATCCAAAACTGGGACAACTTGAAGTTGCTACCTCTATTCGGTGCTAAGGACTACGAAACTCACAGAGTCGCTACTACCGGTGAATGGAAGAAGTTGGTCGCTGACAAGGCTTTCAACATTCCATCCAAGATCAGAATGATCGAAATCATGCTACCAGTCATGGACGGTCCACCAGCTTTGATTGCTCAAGGTAAGCTATCTGAAGAGATGAACGCTGCTATGTAAATTTCCTGATGCGATTACCTTTGTTTTCACGTCATATTTACTTAACTACATACAATTTATAAACCTTAATGAAATGGAATGTTTATTCTTTTATTTTTCAATCTTCTATCTATATGTACACTTGGCCATCTTTTATGTGGTCTATTTAAATGCAGAAATGTTGGTTATTATTTACATGATCTATTCATTTATGTATTGTGGGGTTCTATCTGGGTTTCAGAGGTTACATCTGGAGTTTCATCTGGATTTCCGTAATTCCTATTCGCAATTCTAGCTGCAAGCTGTTTTGTGGACCATTCGGAGTTCGTCGGTTCCAGTTCCATTCCCTTTTGTTTCGCATTTTCTAACTCCTCAACATGGAGTAATAACCTCTTCTTTAATCGTAATATCAGTCTTCTACGTAAGAAATTATCATCTTTCATTACAGTCATATTAGGATCGTTATCTATTGTCTTAAGATCCTGGGCAATACTACTTAATAATCTAACAGCTTCTAACTGAAGGTATATCTCCTTAGAATAATCTTTTTTCTGAATATACGTAATGTCAAATTCACCTGCACGAACAGATTTTAAGTATTGGGTTAACACAAATTCTTTACATTCTAAAACGAAACCTACTTTTGAATTTAATTCTTTTACAATTTGAAACAAATATAACCACGACTCTCTTGAGTAAACATTACATTGTAAATCTTTGGAATATTTTCCATCATAACGAGAAACGAATGAGTCACACATATTAAGCATATTGACGACACCTTCAGGTGTAGAATTACACCTGGCTTTTCTAAAACATTTCTTAAATGCCATATAGGCTAAAGCAATAGTATGTCTTGAAATGAAATTTGGATCATTTTCCTTGGCTTCTTTTATAACAGCTAAACTTTTCTCCATATAATCTGCTGACGAGCTTTCTATAATCAGGTTTAAATAAGAATGAAACATATCAATATCAATTATACTGGGATTTGACTCCTTAATTTCTTCATATATAGATATTCCCACTTTATATGATCCAGTTTTTAAGGAGTTATTGAGAAGTAAACCAATAATATGTTTGTTCACCGGATATTTTCTTTTGATACCCCACTTATCAAGTTCAGGCAATTTCAACTCTTTGGACAATGAAGATGTACGTATTAATGACTCATTCCAAACATCACTTGGAGGCATCCTAAAATATTTATTCACAGCCATTAAAAGTGATGAGCTATATTTATCCTTTTTGTGAAGCGTTTTACAAATCTCGAAAAGCAGCTTGTCATCAACTTGGGTTTTACTAATAGATAATAGTAGTTCATTGAATATTTCCGCAAATAAGGAATCTGTCTTAACCTTCGAAGATACCCTAAAGATCCACATCATGGAAACAACATCATATTTTATACCTTTTATAGAGTTCTTTCTCCGGAATAGTTTAAATGCATATGACACATCTACACAATTTCCCAATGCACCCAAAGCTGCATTATACTCAGTCTGGTTAAGTTTATTATCAATGATCAATTTGTCCACAATATTGTAAACAGATAAACCTAGAGTTTTGGAGATCGGTTTCTTTTGGTTAGCTAGACCACTAAATAAAATTGTATTTGAATATTCATTAAGTGGCACATCCACCTTTTTCCTCCAATTGTATATATGAAGAGCCGATTTAGGGGACTGCAGTTCGTCAAGATAATATTTCATTATCGAATTCATGGCAGCAGATCCCTTATGTTTTGCAAGTTTTGCTAAAAATGTAGCCTTCTCTAACTGTCCTCTCCTAATAAACTTTGACACATCATTAGTTACAAGGACAGAATCTCGTAATTGTTCCCCTGTAATACCGAGTATCGTATATATTAATCTCTTGTCATTAATTTTCGTCAATAATAATAGATTATCATCACTTGTTGGTCCTAAATTTGGTGTGGATTCCGTTGTTGTCAAACTAGATTCTAAATTATACTTCTTTATCTTTTTGAATGCAATTGGTTTAGAATAGGCTGTTTTCAGTTTCTTTTTGGTTTTAATACTCTGTTGCTTTTCTAATCGCCTAAAATCTTTGGCAGTTTTCCTTAACACAACATCATGTTTGGTAAGTTCACTAAGCTTCGTCTTAACGCTAGAACCTAAATAGACGTTAGTACAATGTATTGATCGGCTAATTTGAGGGAAGCGGCCTACTTGTCGAAGAGTCACGTATTTAAGATTTATGAAAGACATATTTTCTTCAACGGTGTACGCACCTATAAAAAATATGAACAGTTATTGGATTTTTAATCTTTGGAATCCTGGAGAGCAAGAGAATCACATATTATTGTTCTTTTAATATTTTGCTTTCGATGATTTTATTCGTTTCTTACTTCAGATAAGCAAAAACTTCACGTGACCTTTTTCTTAAGATTAAAAAATAAATGCGCAAGCCCGGAATCGAACCGGGGGCCCAACGATGGCAACGTTGGATTTTACCACTAAACCACTTGCGCGTTTAATACGATATGCATTTATTATAATTATAATAAAGTAAAGACTAAAATATAACGAACGTTACATTATGTAAACGTAAGTTTGAAATCGATTGTTAAACAGAGTTGCTGTTGTTAAACTGCTCATCTTTTGTGCATAGTAACGTTGGACTATGTAGCTCCAATAAACCCAATGTAGGGGGAACGAATACTACATTATGCAGTATATACCATGTGTTATTATATATACGGTAGTGCAGTACACTCTAAATTCTACTTATATTAGCTACCTTCTCCTTCAGATAGGTTAAGCTAATGTTAGCCTTTTTAGTGCTGCCGCTATATTTTAACAGTTCAGAATCCAAATTCTATTCAGATTTACTCTCTTGCCATTTTGCATTCACAAGTCTGACCTGTTTTACTGAATGGACGTACTTTGACAAACAATATAGAAGGTAACGTAATGTATAGAAAGAAGTAATAGTTCAACGTTATATGAACTCTGTATACAAGTATAAGAGTAATCAACTGTACTTCAATAATTAAGGTTAACAACATCTGTGGTTCAAATACAGGTTTCCATCAAAAACATGCTTTGTTTCTGTCAGAAATTAAGAGTAATATGTACAACTCTTAATTAAAACAGTTGAAGAAAAACTTTGATAAGAATCAACCATTGATAAGAATCAACCATTGATAAGGATCAAGTATTGATAAGGATCAGACAAAACAAAAATGAAAGGTGTGATTGAGGAAAGAAAAACCTTTAAAGAAAATGATATAAAAAAGAAACTCTTAATATAATATAAATAAAATATTAAATGTTCTTTAATATGTAACTTATATATATTATATATTAAAAAGAGACCGATCAATTATCATATTATAAAATATCCGAATTAAACAAATTAAAGCTTGCAGAGACTACTAGAGGCAAACCCTCTATCTCAGATTCTCTACAGTTTCATTATTTAACATTTCGTTCATATCATTTATGGGTGAGTTTCATAATCATGACACAATAGAAAATCAAAGATTATAATTATGGAATATTATTTCTTCATTGAAATAAACATTGTTCATTATTTAACTGTATATTATTCTGTATATTAAGATAAAAAATGGAACAACAATTTCAGTCTTAACCCTTCACTAATAAATATTTTATATTAATAATCAATTATACGTATGCTAGATACAAAGAGGTTCAAATATTTGGCAAATGGTTTTACAATGTGAATAAAATACAGAATATGGACAAATTTTGATATGTTTTTCTTAAATTTGATGTGAATATAATATCATATCTGAATTGGAAAGTTATATTTTATAATATGGGTTCAGTAATAGTTATGTAGTACATCATATTATTCTCACAGTTAGGTAATCAAATAAGATGGAGAAAGTAGAGCGATATTTAAATGGTGTTGGTTCCAACAGCCAGCGTTGATTAAAATCATAAATATTCAGTGAAATTTTCTATTCAAAAAAAATAATGTGCATTTATATTGTTATGCCAGATTATTTGAATATAACGGAACAATGATCTTACAAAAGGGTGTTGGATAATGCTAACATTCAAGTTTTTTACAAGTATTGACTAGTTAAATTATACGAAGGATTACCCATGTCTTTTTAAAACGTCTCTTGTTAAAGTTAAATAAAATATTAAAGTATGTTTCCTACTCCGTTACAGAACAGGTAAAACGTTCTTAAATATAGCGTATATTGTTATTTTTATTATTTACAAATTTCGTATCAATACAACGATTCTGAAGAGTACCTATTACTAAAAATTCAGTTTTCCAAGGGGCTGATAATATCATCATCAAATTTATTCAATGTATTTCCATTACTCATGACATTTTCCAAATCTGATATTTCTTTTAGAGCTTCAACTGTTAAATTTGTATAACTATCTTTCCCAATTGCAATATCATCCTCAATTCTAATACCTACGTTTCTAAAATATTCTGGAAACTCTTCCGAATCGGGAATATATAGACCTGGCTCTATAGTTATCACTTGACCTTCTTTCAACTTTTCATAACGAGAAGCCTCTGGTACATCATGAACATCTAAACCTAAATTATGTCCAATGTAATGGGGATACAAACGTTCCACATCCCAATTTTTAACATCACTAATACCAAGATTTTTTAACTCTCGTTTCATATATTTTAGACTTTCTTGATGAATGTCTTCTAACGAGATATCGTTGGTGGATTTGCACAAGTCGATACATTGTTTCTGAACATTGAGGACAGCTTGATATAGATCACGTTGTGGACTTGAAAATTTACCTGAGACTGGCCAAGTACGTGAAATGTCTGAACAATACCCACCTAGAGAACCTGAAGCATCTACAAGAACCATTTCATCGTCAAACATAACATCATCATTTCTTGTATAATGTATACATAATGCATTAGAGCCAGTAGCAACAACAGGTATATATGCAGATTTATCACACCCACCAGAGATAAATTTATAATCTAAAAATGATGCCAATGTTCTCTCATTACGGAATTTCTTTGCGAATGCTTGATTATAGGATTTCCCTGAGATTTGACCTGCCCTTCTCATTATTTTTAGCTCTGCCTCAGACTTAACTTTCCTGACACCAGCTAAAATATTCTTATAATTCTTTGTACTTAACAAACCACCTTCACTCATCATTCTTATGATACTTTTCCTATTATTTGTGAGGGCCCCTTTACGACCATCATTGAAATATACTATTTTGCCACGTCTCAAAATATCTGGTAATTTATTACTTAATTGGTTAATACCAAATGCTTGATCGGCATTAAAAATATCCTGAACACCCTCAATGCCTGTTCGATAACCTTCCCATTGCTCTGAAAATGCATTCTTTTCTTGAACAAACATGGTGAAAGTGAGATCATCGTTTTTGCATGAATGTTTCTCTATAACCATTACCGAGTTTGGTTCATTCCAACCTGTCAAATAGAATAAATCATTGTCCTGTTGGAATGGGTAAAACACAGCGCCAGAGGCGAACTGAACGTCATTTCCTGCAATGACTAAACAGGAGTCATCTTGTAATTGTGCAGCCACATTCAATCTTCTTTGGTAGTATTCTAAAGCAGAAATACCAGGAGTCAATTCTCCAGGATTTAACAAATAAGGTCTAGTCTCATGTATAGGTTGTCCTGTGTATATTGGAAGTCTCTTCCTATTCGAAAATTTTTCAGTTACAGCTGCTGTATAATTCCTTGTCACCAAAGGACGTGATAGAAACATGGGACATCTGGGAACAAATCTCCCATATAATTGAAGATGTCTGGTTATACAATTCATGGACTCTAGTTATTCATATAATAAAACACAATTTGTTCGACTGTTTGGTCTGTTTTGGAATTTGACATTCATTATACCCCAGGGGAATTGAGAGTTGAAATAAACGTCTAAGATTTATAATCCCGAAGAAAGTGAATTAAAATTAAATATTTGGCGCAAAAATTAGAAATAATCATTCAAGTTCAAATATTGAGATAAAATGAGTTATACCTAATTGCTTCATTACAAAAATACGTACATAAAAATGTAATTAAGAAATCTGTCATAACGATAGTATTCAATTGATTAATTTGCACTACTCAAACCGATGTCTCATTGGCTATATATAATTAATTCTTTGGATTGTTACGATTTATTTTTACAATAATTGACCACAAGCCCTAATTTCTAAAGGCTACGCAATGTCACTACAACTAATGACTGCTAAATAAACATCAACCTACATCCTTTACAGTTAACCAATATCTAATGTGTGTGAGCTCTCTTGTTTCATTATGTTTTATAGTACGTTGTTTTTCTACCATATATTTCATTTTCCGAGGGGACGGATGAACGAATCATAGACCTTTTTTGTGAGGGGAGTAAGACCTTAATTTTTTATTTGGTATCACTACTTCCAAAGTTAAATATATCTGCGTTATTTTATATTATTAATATAACCACTTGTTTTGTAATTGTATTAGATAACAATAGTACTATAAGTCACAAAAATAAACTACAATTAGGAGATATGTTAAGATCTACAACCCTTAGAGCCGCCAGAGGACTGTTAAGAAGGAATGTTGGTCTTCAAGCCGGAACACCCGCTACTAAAATTGCAAGCGTAGGAACTTTGAAATCCATTTCTGCTATTAGACACATCTCTAATGAACCAACCAAGACATTTACGAGGTTATCTAATGCTTCAGATAAACAAAGAGACCAAATCTTCAATTACACTTGGGGTTCTTGGTTAAAAAATGACAAACTAGAGAAAGAAAGAAGAACTACCCAATTTTCTATTGAAGGCCTAAGCAAAGTCATTAACAATCTATATATCGAATCAAAGGAAATCTCAAAATTAGATCCTAAAACCTTAGGTTCTATCAAAGCCCATAAAGATTCTACTGTAACTTTGCCAAATAATGTTAATATCAAGAACTTAGATGTTTTAAATGCTAACGAAAAACAAGTTCAGCTTAAAACTATATCCAGTTTCCACGAAGGTAAACACCATAGAATATACAAGATAGATACTAATTTACCAGGAAAGTCGTTGGTTTTGCGTATTCCTTACAATATTGACCCATCCAAGACTATTTCCAATAGAATCAAGAGTGAAGTTGCCACTATGAATTTCGTCGCAACTAAATGTGGTATTAAAACTCCTACTGTTTATATGTACTCTGAGAATTCGGCTAACCCTGTTGGCACACCATTCATTCTTGAAGAGTTTATTGACGGTGAACTTTTGATGAAACAATGGGACCCACTTTGTGACGATGGAACAAACAGTAAACCACCAGAACAATTGAAGAAAGTTATTGATATAGTTGCTGATTTCCATTCCAAATTGAATTCCATTCAATTTAATACCGTTGGTTCTTTATACTTCAAAGAAGATGTTGATTCAAAGATTTTAAATGACAAAAACACTGAAATTATTGATAACAAATGGGTTGTTGGACCAGTCATGGAGAGATCTTTCTGGAGAAAAAAGAATGGATTAAATGGTGAAATTGACACTTATCTAGGTCCATGGAATGAAAAAGGTGGCTCAATTTCAAGCATTATCAAGAATTTGGGTTCAATTGAACACGAAAACGCCAAAGGCCGTGCAAGCCTGATCGATGCAAATAGTTCATCTGAGATCGCAAAGAAGGATGTAATTAATGACCAAATTTCAACATTTGACAGATTAACAAAGATTGCCCCTTACCTATTCAATTTAAGTTTAAAGGATAACAAAACAGTTCCAAACTTGGAAGATTTGTTAAAATCAAGTATATATGATCCCGATTTAGATCCAATGAACATCATTGTTTCAAAGACCGATGGTACTCCATATTTATTAGATTTTGAAGGCTCTGTCGTTAAACCCTTTATTTTACAGAGCTCCCCAAGATTTGTAGAATATGATGGTCCAAAGATTTACAACATCAAAGATGAAATTCCAGATTTCGACAAATTGAGTGAAAATGAAAAAGTTCAGTGCCAATTCATTTACAAAAGAACTCGTAATCAATATCTATGGGAAAATGCTTTGAATGAAAGAAATCCAAACTTGATTGTTTCAATGGCTCCACCAATCAAATTATTAAGAAGTCCATACGCGGCAGCAAACGAAAGGAAAACAGATCAAGATTACCTATTAATTGACGAGAATTTGTTGCAATTAAAACAAATCTGGAGTGAATTATTCAAGAATAAACTTGTCTCTGAAGAGAAATTCCCTCTAGAATATACAGAAGAAGAAATTAAGAAGCACGTTGAGGATTTGGCTAAATTACAAGAAAAACTAGTCACTACTCCTTTCGCAGCCACCCAAGGTTGGATTCCACAAGATATGTTTGATAATTTAGTCAAAAGTGGTTTGTTGATCCAGGAAAGTAATGGTGATTATTCTTTCAAGCCTGTTCTTACTCCAGAACCCACCGAATCTGACAAAGGGACTCCATCGGAAAATAAATAATGAAATGTTACTTCAAAAAAAAGGTAATGACAGTAATTGTCTCCTTTTCTGACATTTAATTTCTTTCACATAATTACTAAATAATTGCTCTTCAATAGTGCCTTACGTCTTGTACATACGTGGTTTAATTTACTAATACATAAACAAAAAAATTGCCACAATAGTAGACAACCTGCAAAATTTTGTCTTCATCCTGTAACCATGATTAATTATTTTGTAAGCGAAGATATTTCACTTAGTTCTTTGATTTGAACTAAACTGTGTTAGACCGAGTCACTTCATCTTTTCATTAAAGTAAGTTCAAATATGTGACTCGGTTATCATTTTATATTTGTAACTATATACGGATAGGGAGAAAAGGTATTTACGTATTAGATGATTTAGATGGAGATGTCTGGGTGCTTTCTCTATTTTTAGAGAACAAAAGTGCGGAAAAGTAAATCCACTCCAGTGTGCGGAGATATGTTTCCATCGTATGTATTTGGAGGCTTCCTCCGCTTATTATTACATACTATAATAGCGTTTTTTTTTCCATATATAAGATAACATTTGATATGTATTCTTTTGGTACAGGATCTGTTCAAAGACGACATTGCATCTGTCAATAATCATGAACCCTTTAATAAACTTCTAAAAGTGCACGAACTTTGACCATAATTCATTGAATTTATTTATTCCTTATAATTGACCTTATTTACTATGAGTAGATGATATAATTCTTTTTTTATAACTCGTAATACGGAAACGTGGCCTTTAGCATCACGATTATTTTTCTGGTACGGCATAGAAAAACATTTACACGTGAAAATATTGCGCTCACTGTGGTGACCATCTCACCCTCACAATTTTGAGTGTGGCTGCGGCCTTTTAGTGGAGAAAGCGACCGATTTTTAAGCTTCGAACAAAAGACAACTTGGAAGAGTCAATATTTTTTTATGAGTAATATCATACTTGTAGTGTTGCAAAATGCTCAAATTAGCGACGTTCAGAACAGCTTGCTGATGCTCTCAATAAGCATATATAAACAACAAACTTTTCTTTGTTTTTCTTGTCCTGAAATATCCCTTTTTCTTTGTAGATTTTCATCCAATTGGGAAATTTTTTCATTATATAATAGTAAGAACAATCCAAGGAACAAAGACAAAAGTAGTTATTCTTAAAAGAAAAGACAACATCGTCGTTCATATCCTATTTCAATTCCACTGTACATCATTAACAAACACCAGAATAACGCAATGTCTGCTTTAAATATCGAAAACTTACAAAACACTTTTCAAAATGCTGTAAACCTAGGTGGTTCTCCAGGTGCTGTTTCTACTTCCCCAACTCAATCTTTCATGAACACTCTACCAAGACGTTTGAGTACTTCTAAGCAACAAAAGATTTTGAAGCCATTCTCTACTGGTGACATGAAGATCCTATTGTTGGAAAATGTCAACCAAACTGCCATTGAAATCTTTAACAAACAAGGTTACCAAGTTGAATTCCTAAAGGGCTCTCTACCCGAAGAAGAATTGATCGAAAAGATTAAGGATGTTCATGCTATCGGTATCAGATCCAAGACCAAATTGACTGCTAAGGTTCTTGAACATGCTAAAAATTTGGTCTGTATCGGTTGTTTCTGTATCGGTACCAACCAAGTTGATTTGAACTTTGCTGCTAAGAAGGGTATTGCTGTCTTTAACTCTCCATTCTCTAACTCCAGATCTGTTGCCGAATTAGTTATTGCTGAAATCATCTCTTTAGCCAGACAACTGGGTGACAGATCCATCGAACTACACACTGGTACTTGGAACAAAGTTTCCAACAAGTGTTGGGAAGTTAGAGGTAAGACCTTAGGTATTATCGGTTACGGTCACATTGGTTCTCAATTGTCCGTTCTAGCTGAAGCGATGGGTCTACACGTTATCTACTATGATGTCGTCACCATCATGTCTCTAGGTACTGCTAAACAAGTCTCCACTTTAGACGAACTCTTGAATAACGCTGATTTTGTTTCTCTACATGTTCCAGAAACTCCAGAAACCAAAAACCTGTTATCTGCTCCACAATTCGCTGCCATGAAGGACGGTGCTTATGTCATCAACGCTTCAAGAGGTACAGTTGTTGATATCCCATCTTTAATTGCTGCCATGAAGGCTAAGAAACTAGCTGGTGCCGCTATTGATGTATACCCAGCCGAACCACGTAAGAATGGTGTCGGTGCCTTCTGTGATGACTTAAACAAATGGACCTCAGACTTGATTTCTCTACCAAACTTGATCATGACTCCTCACATTGGTGGTTCCACTGAGGAAGCTCAAAGTGCCATTGGTATTGAAGTTTCCAACTCCTTGTCTAACTACATTAACGAAGGTAACTCTGTTGGTTCTGTGAACTTCCCAGAAGTTAGTTTGAAGGCTCTAAATTACGACCAAGAAAACACCGTTCGTGTTCTATACATCCATCAAAATATTCCTGGTGTTTTAAGAACTGTTAACAATATTTTATCCAACCATAACATTGACAAACAATTCTCTGACTCTCATGGTGACATTGCCTACTTGATGGCTGATATTTCTTCAGTTGATCAAAGTGATATTAAGGAAATTTACGAAAAGTTGAACCAAACAGATGCTAAGATCTCAATCAGACTATTGTATTGATTTGGGGTTGTTTTTTAATGCTAATCTCTCTTCAGCTTTTTCTTTCTCTGATTAAATATCACCTCTTTTTATGTCATCAAGCAACTTATCCACATTTTTGTGGTTGTATATATCTATATAAACGTTCGAAACTGGTTTTCAACAAACACACACTCGATAAATTTCAAATTCAACATTTCATAATAAAATACACATGCACAGAAATTTCTTTTACTTCTACGGAAATGGACCTACTCGTCTATCTATGTCTATATATTTGTAGAAAATAGATTTTGGAAAAAAGTTCTTCAGATCTGTTAAATTACTATTGGAACACCTACCAAAAATTCTAGTTACTACCGGGTAGATTGTCTTTTACCTTATATACTTTAAAAATATAAATGAACAATGCTTAATAAATGGTTGTAAATAGGACAGAAAACCCTTGAAGAAGTATTCATATAGATACCTGGTTAAATATTAAAAATGAATGAGTTATTAAACTTCGCTTGATTCTATATGTAGCTTACCCTACCAAAAGAAAATACAACCCACAGACGCACTTATTGACGAAACAAGCAAATGATTTGATTTTCTCAATTAATCCAATTGAATCCACCACTCCTCATTTCCCCACGTAGGAAGGAATCACACTTAATCACAAAATTAACCATTAAGAAACCATGTAGCTCATCCGCTTGAAATCACCTCTTAACCCATTCCACTTCATTTAATAATGATACGCAGCTTCCTTCCTAGGATTTTCCTTTTCCTCGAGGGGTAAAGAAGAGAAAAACCATTGGAGGAAACAATTTACAAGACGTATTATCTTGAATAAAAAAAAATATTTCGCGTCTTGATTCATGATGATAACAATGAGGTGTACGGGTGCATGGCTGGTTGATTCTGATCAACTTGCATATGGATGGAGACATGCTCAATCACTCGAAATTTGTAAAATGGGATCAGAAACGTTTCAGAAACGGTTTGGAAAATAATGTTCATTTCTAAATGCATGTCGATGCAACCATCATAACTTTAAAGGAACGAAATGCCCAATTTAAAGATAATACACCCTCTGAGGTTACTCTAGCATATTTTTTTAATCTATTAAAGTACCTTACAATAGTAATTATAACTTAATTTTGAAAACGATTGTACACATTTTTAATGAAAGGAATAGTAATAGCTGTGATCCTTTGACAACTACTATTCTAATCATCTTAAAACAAAACTAATAAATGATATATCGATTTCTTAAACAAATAATATAATACTTACTATTTTTTTTAAATTTTTACTATATATTTTACATGACTTATGAAAATCTACCTAATGCTTCATCAACGAGATCCTTGTGATCCTCTGAAAGCTCATTGTTATGTATCTTAGTCTTTCTCAAACGAAGAGCCTTTTCTTTTTCTAATTGTTTTTGTACTCTTACCTTTCTTTCATCAACAACATTTTGAGTTTTCTTACGTAAGAACGAACGAAGACCTGAATTCTTCCCCTTAACATCAACTTTCACCGATGGAATATCCATATTTTCCTTCTTTATCTTCTCTGTACCAATTGTGACATTGGCCAAATCCTTTGCAGATAATCTAGTATTAGATGCTGTCTTATCAACAGCACCTAAAGTATTTGGATCCAATGTAATGGTATTAGCAGGTAATTTGTCCAACAAACTTCTGACTTCTTGTTCTTGCCTTTGTTTAGCAGTTTCATATGGATTGATTTCTAATGCATCATAATTAGCTTCACCTGCACCTGGAATAATTAGATTAGTCATACCACCTTCATGTCCAACACCTAATAAATCTTCAAATGGTACAAATGTCATATTATTAATCTTATTACCTGCAAATAAATGGGTCATATATGGTGTGTTTCTATTTGGGTTACCACCCATGGAACCGAAGCATGGCTTAGCAGCCTTACCTCTTTTTAATGCATCCTTCCATAACGTTAAATGCGGTCCTCTTGCAACCGCAAGAACACCTGTGTCCGATATAGAAACATTTGTACCTGGCGTTGGTAAGTTTTCAATACTATGTAATTCTTGGAAATTTCTAATATCCCATATTTTTAATGATTTATCTTTTCCTGTAGTAGCCATATAATAACCACTTCTATCAATGGCTATACTATTAATAGGTCCTCTAGCGGACAATATTCTAGCCAATGGGTCAGGCATAGATGGAGACCATAAAGTAACAGTACCGTTACTATGACCAAGATGCATGACAGCATTCCATGGATTCTGTGTCATTGCAGTTGTTGGTCCCAATTTAGTTCTCGTCTCCGTAACTAACGCACCTGTAGAGACATCCTGGTATTTCAACCAACCAGTCTCACCAGCAGTTGCCAGTAAGAAATGATATGGTAAGTATTCTAAATGTCTAACATCAACATGTCGTTTCAAACGATGTAATTCCACACCTTCATGATCATATATAAATGTGTATCTCTTTTGTGCAACAGCGAAAAATTGTTCATTTTGTAAGTATGTAGCTGCATGGCAGGTTTCATTTAAATTTAGTTCTGCACGTAGTTCACCTTTTCTCCAATCCATAGAAGCAACATGTCCCTTACGACCTGACATTAGCAAATGAGTACCTGTTCTTGAGTAGTTAATATAATATGGCCCAAATTCATTTAATTTTAGATCTAGAGCTTTGTTTGCAGTTGAGATATCAACATCCTTCACAATCTCATGTTGTTTAACTCTGAATGTCTTTTCCATCTCTTCTTCTGTCTCCATGTAACCAGATGATTCTGGCAATAGATAATCAGTGGCAGCTGCATCTGACACAGTTTGGGCATATTGTCTATCCATTCTCTTTAAATTTGCCTTAAGTTTCTTGTCTCTACTCTTCTTATATTCTTTTACATTGTTTTGACTTGGTCTTTCATATTTCTCTTGGTTTTCCCTAGGTTTTCTAATCCTTTTCTCTGGAGGTGCCATCTTAAAATGTATGCTATTTGTTTGCTGGGTTGGTTTCTATATTTCAACTCGTATACACTTTCAATTGAAACTTCAACTTACTTTATATGTTGTGATGTTCATCGATTAATTAATTATATAAATTTCACATTGCTCATCGGATTTTGTTCTCTGCAAAAATTTTCAGTAAATATTCACGTGACTAAAAAATATTTTTTGTATAGCCACATATAAGATACATAACGTAAGATCCATGATCTGATTGAAAAGTAGTGTATATGTTTAAGAGACGTAAATTATATATTATAGTCTTACATTACTTAAAACTTTTGAAATATACCAATTACAATTAAAACTAAGCAAATATCGGAAATAAACATAGCTAAAACGTCCCAATATTGCAGTAAGGTAACAACTTTGCCCTTTATGTTTTTGATTGGTAGGATACCTTCTGGTACGATAGATACCATCTTTACTATCTTACTGTTATTGTCTAACGTGTTTACCTTATTGTTTCTTTCAATATTTTGAAGTCTTTGGTAGTAGATGGATGTTGCTACTATTTCAAATGCTGTAAATACCATAAAGAAATTAGTGGAATCAGTAACATTACTTAGAGGACCTAGAATGGAGCTATGGTCGAAATCTTCACCTCTTGTTACTAGATATAAAAATGGAACCAGCACAATCCATTTTAGTAGAATAGTCCAAGCCTTCAATTTACTCACTAAATAATTATGATAATTTAGCATGGCAGGATCGACAAGTGGTGCCATAGGAATATCACTTGGTATTTCACTAAACCCATTAGCATTAGGTACACCATTTTGTTGCATTGAACTCAATAAGGAAAACAAATCTGGAGTGGAGTCGGAACCCTCTTTTTGCATTGAGGCCAACTGCTTTAATAATTCTACCTGTGGTGTATTCTCAGATTCTGATACACTTTTTTCATTATGAATATCGTCATGAGAACTGGTAGTTTCAACCTTTCTTTCTGTTGGAAGGACAAATTCATTTTTTGGATTATCTAATGGTGATTCTGTATTTAACTGACTATCGGCTTGACCTGTAATTTTGTTTAATCTTGAAGTAGCGCCACCATTAGAAAATTTCTTTTGTCTTCTTTCTCTAAAGAGCTTACGCTTCTCAGCTTCACTTATATTACTCATAATATACTATTTCGTCACGTATCAAGGTAGCAAGAGTATGCTTTACCTTGTTTTTGTAGACTTGAGTTTATAATATATTAAATTGTAGAATCGTCTTAAGCTTTATTTGACGTGTTAACGAAACCAACGAAAATGAATGTAACTTTTTTAAAACTAAAAACTTGCACGTGATTTTTGAGGAATAAACTCATACTAAGATTATTGCAACAGAACGATGAGTAATCATAAATTGGGAGATCTCTTGTTAACAAACGACCCTTAAGTCCAATTTTAACAAGGTTAACATTAGTATCTATTTTAGAGACCATTACTCCTAAAATAAGCACCGAGAGTTATTACCCTCCTGATTAAATTCCTTGTAATTGAAACATAAATCACATCCATTGATATCTCATAATCTATTATAATGGCTAAGTTAGAAAAAGTGAGAAGTAAAGATAGAAGGAAAGTGATACGAATAAATAAAAAGTCCAATAAAAAACATTTCAAGTGTAAAATTTGCCAGAACAATGAACATCGAACTAAAAACTGTCCCAGGACTTTGTGCGAACACTGTGGACAAATGAAAGCTCATCACTCTAATATCGGAAGTAACTCTTTGTGTTCTAACCTTACAGTATCGACGAAAAGACAAGAAATAGATATAGATGAAAGTGAATTTTGCACTACTTGCCAAAGTTATGGACATGTCATTGACAGATGCCCGTCTATATGGAGAGCATATGTGACAAGACCGGTACCATCAGAAAACCCTTCCATATCAACGATACCAATGCATACGTTATTTTGTTATAATTGTGGTGAAAAAGGACATTATGGTGATGATTGTCATATAGATAAGCATACAGAGAAAATGAAATATCAAAAAAGTGCATTTTCAGGTAAGAATCTGCCTAGTGTGTTGGAACCCATATATTACAATAATCTAAATTCCATAGATAATAATGTACAATCAAGTCTAATTTCAAAACAAACACATAAAAAGGTTGGTCATTTCTTCCCACCGCCCTATAAAAATTTACGTGAGCCAGAGTTTAGTGAAGAATTTCAATTACTTGGTTAATTTAACCATTAACATAATATAGTCATTTATAATAATCATATAGTATAAGTCATCGCTACATGCTACATTTAATGTGTATAAGACATGTACATATCCTTCATTCAAATAATATTGAAATAATATTTAATTGTCTTAGTCGGAGTGAACATTGTCTCTCTTGTAAGTAATTGATTATATATCAACTATTGATCACTAAAAAAATACGAAAAATGTATACTAAACGTTATTGATATTTTTACATCCCACTACAAATATTCTGAACCTCCAAGTTTATTTATTTCTGTCATAACTCTCAGTTCTTCCTAATACAGACAGAATCAAGTTTCGCGTCATCACAATTTCGTGCAGTCAGGTGGGAGGTTCATCTAAATGGAAAGAAAGCTTTAATCTCAACTTGAATTTCAATTTTTAAGACCATATATGTACATTGTAACAATTAACTTCCGAATGGATTCTATTTATGGCCGATACTAATGTGTAATGAATCCATATTTGCAATTCAATTACTCATGAATGAATAAATTGAGTAAGGTGTGTAGATATTATAGCAACGTCATGAAAGGATGGAATGAATCTGAGATATTAATTGACAGAAAATCGAAATTTCAAGGTCGAAGCTGTGCAGTGACTGATCAATCTAATGTTCCGAAGTTATTAGACGAACTCATTCAAAATAACAAGAGTGTCTCGAAAGCGTCACATATGCATATGTATGCATGGAGAACTGGAGATATTACGAAAAAGATTGACAAGGATACCAAAAAAAGCTCGAATCGCAGCAAGAAACAAAATAAAGAGGATCCTGTCAGTATACAAAATATACAACAAGGTTGTGCAGATTGTGGAGAGTCAGCTGCTGGTCAGCGACTTTTGACACTATTGGAGAGAGCAAATGTAGTCAATGTTTTGGTAATCGTTACTAGATGGTATGGAGGTACTCCTTTAGGATCTGCACGATTCAGACATATTTCATCTGTTGCAGTTGAAAGTTTGAAAAATGGCGGATTTCTTCCTTAATGAATAAATTGATAGACTTTTAATAAAACTTAATTTTTAATTAATGGGAAGAGGGAATATTCAATTTATATATAGATATAGATATATACAGGAGGAGTTACCCAAGTGGTATTTTAACTTACTTAGAGTTCGAAAATCAGATAAATTTATATGGATTCATGATACCATTTGAATCATAATGTTTCTTTAAATCCTTCATCATTTTAATCTCTGGCTCACTCTTTGTGTATGAAATATAATTTTTCTTTTGGAACCCTAGACCGTGTTCTGCACTAATTGATCCATGCTTAGAGGATACATATTCATAAACAAATGGTTCCAAAGTGCATTCAATTTCCTTGGAGTATAGTCTTGTAGCAACGTTCAAATGTAAATTTCCATCACCAACATGACCGTACCCTACAGCAGCAATGACAGGTTTTGGAGCACTCCCTAACAAATCTGCCTCAACCAATTTCTTGTTTACTACTTCGACCAAAGAATATAGATCCTTTAATGGCAAAGAGACATCATATTTATATACACCCCCTTGACATTGACTTGATTCGGGGATCATTTCTCTCCATTTCCATAAATTCTGTAATTCAGTTTCATCTTGAGCAATTGTACCATCAATGACGATCTCGGATTCCATAGCGCTCTCCAAGAAGGTCTCCAATTTTGCATCATCATGAGCTTTATTGGAGCCTGAAGTTTCGATAAGAATATAAAATGGATATTCTTCTTCTAAGGGGAAAGGTGTATCCTTTTCAATATGTTTTTTGGTCAATTGAATAGATCTTTGATCCATAAATTCAAAAGCAGACAAGATTTCAGCCAATTCCTTCTTAGCCTTAACAAACACTTTTTGAACAGCTTCATAGTTTTGCACTGCAAGGAAACTAACATTAATTGCTTGGGGTTTTGGTTGAGTCAAGATAGATACACCAGTAATAATCCCCAAAGTACCTTCAGCACCAATAAACAATTGTTTTAAATCATAACCTGTATTGTCTTTACGTAAAGAATGCATACTACTAACAATATCACCATTAGGCATGACTACTTCTAAACCTAAGACAGAACCATGTAGTGAACCATATCTTAATAATCTTAACCCACCTGCATTTGTAGCGCAAACACCACCAACATGACAGGAACCCTTAGCGCCCAAATCCAATGGGAAAATGTGATCATGTTCTCTTAAATAATTATCTGCATTTTCTAAGATCACACCTGCATCACATTTTAAGATCCCACTTACAGGGTCGAATTCTCTAATTTGATTAAGATTATTTAAAGAAAGAATAATTTCATCAAATACAGGAACTGATGCACCTACAAGATCAGTATTCCCACCTTGAGGTACCACCGCTAATTTTTCTTCATTACAATAATTTAAAATTAACGAAATCTTTTCGACAGATTTTGGTTTTAATACTAAATGAGATTGACCTTTATATTTTTTCATCCAATCTTCGTTATATAAATCCAATTCTTGCAAATTATTTCCCGTGCCAGTATACATAATTTCTTGCTTTGATAAGATTGAATTGAAATATTCTAAATCATCAGAACTTAATTTTTTATAGTGATTATTTCTATGAACATTTGGATAAACCTCAGATGTCAATTTGACAGCATTTGGACCATTTGAATAAGAACGAATACTACCAGCACAATTAATTGGAGTGAAAGTTTTTTTAATTGAATTACAATTTGATACTAAAAGAGATGATGATAGTCTCACATTAGGGGAGCACGTTAATGATCTCTTAAATACGGACAATAACTTGCAGTTTTTCACTGCAGTTCTCGATAATTTCAACATTATTTCTATAGATCTCTATATATGTGTGTGTGTCTACTAAAGTTAATAAATATATACATATATATTTATTTCGATGATCTCGATTAAAATATCACCAATAGAAGATGTAATATTATTTTCAATTTTTTTTTATCCTTGAAGATTAGCGTAATCCCCAGAGGAGTCAAATTTCGACCAAAAATCAACAGAAGCATAGCGAGCACAAGTAATTCAAATGTCCGAACTCAAAATCATATTCCACGAACACGATTCAATAATTTGTATTACATCATGCTAAACAATCTTATACTGATTCAATAAAACTTAATAGTCATCCTGTATACCCATAATTACATATACATACATACACACATAAATAAATAGATGGTACCTTCCAGTAAATGCATCCACATACCGTTTATAAACATTAATAATAAGAACAATGAAATGAAATAAGACTGTTTGTAGTACAAGGAAGGACCATATATATGCAATGATGGTTATAATATATTCTCCTTAAAGACTCGGCCGAGAGAAGCAAACGAGATCATGCATCAACCCAGACCCTAACACAAACCCTAGGGTTATTCTAAAGAAAGTTTCCACTGAGTGTGTGCTTTTCTACACATACAAACTAATAAAAATGATACGATAACTATCAAGTGTTTATTTTCTTTGTATTAACGTCATCTTATATTTACATATTACTGTTATATAGCAAGTAATACTAATTGTATGTTCAATCACCTATTTGAAGTTGTTAATATACTATGAGAACCTTCTATTATTATTCCTTCTTTTAGGTTCTATTTGTTCGGGGGGGTTGAAGAAACGAAAGTGAAAGAGAGAGAAAAAGGGAAATTCACCATTATTTCGTTTCGTTTTTTGATTTTAAGGCCACCCACCACTCTTTCGCTTCGCTCCCACTTTATCCTTTTGGCTTGTTTTTCCCTCTTTGGTGGAGTAAGGTGGCAAATAATTTTTTATAATTTATATATATAAATATATTTTACATACGTTATCAAGAATATATTAACAATAATAGTAATAATTGATTTGTTCTGTTTAATACTAATTAATTATAATTAGTGAAACCAAAGGTTATAAGTTATTTGTCTTATTTTGAATTACGGGAAACGAAAGCTAACGCTAAATCAATAGATAAGAAAATAAAATATGGCTGCTGAAGAACATAAACCCCTTTTGGATGCATCTGGTGCAGAACCTCGTGAAGAAGATGCTACTGCTACTGCTATCTTAAGACGTAAGAAGAAAGATAATATGCTATTAGTAGATGATGCTACTAATGATGATAATTCCGTTATTGCTATTAACTCTAATACTATGGACAAATTAGAATTATTCCGTGGTGATACTGTCTTAGTTAAAGGTAAGAAGAGAAAGGATACCGTCCTAATTGTTCTTATTGATGATGAATTAGACGATGGTGCTTGTAGAATTAATAGAGTTGTTAGAAACAATTTACGTATTCGTTTAGGTGATTTAGTAACAATTCATCCATGTCCAGATATTAAATATGCAACTAGAATCTCTGTATTACCAATCGCTGATACTATTGAAGGTTTAACCGGTAACTTATTTGATGTGTTTTTAAAACCTTATTTCGTCGAGGCTTATAGACCTGTTAGAAAAGGTGATCATTTTGTCGTTAGAGGTGGTATGAGACAAGTTGAATTTAAGGTTGTTGATGTTGAACCTGATGAATATGCTGTTGTTGCCCAAGATACTGTCATCCATTGGGAAGGTGAACCAATCAATAGAGAAGATGAAGAAAACAATATTAACGAAGTTGGTTATGACGATATTGGTGGTTGTCGTAAACAAATGGCTCAAATTAGAGAAATGGTAGAATTACCATTAAGACATCCTCAATTATTCAAAGCTATTGGTATTAAACCACCAAGAGGTGTCTTGATGTATGGTCCACCAGGTACTGGTAAGACTTTGATGGCTCGTGCTGTAGCTAATGAAACTGGTGCATTTTTCTTCTTAATTAATGGTCCAGAAGTTATGTCTAAGATGGCTGGTGAATCCGAATCTAATTTAAGAAAAGCTTTTGAAGAAGCTGAAAAGAACGCACCTGCAATCATTTTTATCGATGAAATCGATTCCATTGCTCCAAAGAGAGATAAGACCAACGGTGAAGTCGAAAGAAGAGTTGTCTCCCAATTATTGACTTTAATGGATGGTATGAAGGCTAGATCCAATGTTGTTGTCATTGCAGCTACAAACAGACCAAACTCTATCGATCCAGCTCTAAGAAGATTCGGTAGATTCGATCGTGAAGTTGATATTGGTATCCCAGATGCCACTGGTAGATTGGAAATTCTACGTATTCATACTAAGAATATGAAATTAGGAGATGATGTCGATCTAGAGACTTTGGCTGCTGAGACTCACGGTTACGTAGGTGCTGATGTTGCTTCTTTGTGTTCAGAAGCTGCTATGCAACAAATTCGTGAAAAGATGGATCTGATCGATTTGGATGAAGATGAAATCGATGCCGAAGTGTTGAACTCTCTTGGTGTCACTATGGATAACTTCAGATTTGCTCTAGGTAACTCTAACCCATCTGCTTTACGTGAAACCGTTGTTGAAAGTGTTAACGTCACATGGGATGATGTTGGTGGTCTAGATGAAATCAAGGAAGAATTGAAGGAAACTGTGGAATACCCAGTTCTACATCCAGATCAATACACAAAGTTTGGTTTAGCTCCATCAAAGGGTGTATTATTCTATGGTCCACCAGGTACTGGTAAGACTTTGTTGGCTAAGGCCGTTGCTACCGAGGTCTCTGCTAACTTCATATCTGTTAAGGGTCCAGAACTATTGAGTATGTGGTACGGTGAATCTGAATCTAATATTCGTGATATTTTTGACAAAGCTAGAGCTGCTGCTCCAACTGTGGTCTTCCTGGATGAATTGGATTCCATTGCTAAAGCCAGAGGTGGTGCTGGTGGTAGTGACGCCGGTGGTGCCTCTGATAGAGTGGTCAATCAATTATTAACCGAAATGGATGGTATGAATGCTAAGAAGAATGTCTTTGTCATTGGTGCCACCAATAGACCAGATCAAATCGATCCGGCTATTTTAAGACCAGGTAGATTAGATCAATTGATTTACGTTCCATTGCCAGATGAACCAGCTAGATTGTCGATCTTAAGTGCTCAACTAAGAAAGACTCCATTGGAGCCAGGTCTAGAGTTATCTTCTATTGCTAGAGCTACCCAAGGTTTCTCTGGTGCTGATTTATCTTACATTGTACAAAGAGCAGCCAAATTTGCTATTAAGGACTCTATTGAAGCTAAGAAACTAATGGAGGCTGCAAAGGTGAAGAATGAGGACGTAGAAATGGGTGATGATAACGAAGAAGTGAAAACAGAAGAACAACAACCAGAAGAACCAGAAGAAGACCCTGTACCATATATAACAAAGCAACATTTCGCTGAGGCTATGAAGACTGCGAAACGTTCTGTCAGTGATGCTGAATTACGTCGTTATGAAGCTTATTCACAACAAATGAAGGCCTCTAGAGGTCAATTCAGCAACTTTAACTTTGATGAAAATGCTATGGGTACCGACTCCAATACTTCTAATCCAACAGGTGCTTCTGCCCCAAGTGGTACTGGCGCGGATTTCAATAACAACGCCGAAGATGATGACGATCTATACAGTTAATTGATCATATGAAATTTTGGGATTCATTTTTTCTATATTATATTACATTACTCTTCCAACTGCGATATATTTATAAATATATACATACATATACATACACCTTTCAATAATTAAAAGTAAAAATTTCAAAAGAAAGATAATAGAGTTGGTGAACAGTATAAAAAGAGTATTACAATATTTGAGAGTGTCATATAATTACTATTGATAATCAGGAAAAAACTAAAATATATATTTAAAGAAAGAGTCTTTAAACACCGAAAGTATCGACATCCGGGTAGTAGTAAAAAGCCAAGGCAATTAAAGTGTACATTGCCAAGGACATCACACCTTCCATCCAGTTTGATTCACCATCTAGAATCAAGTAATTGGATAATAATATTGAAACGAATAGAATGGCAGTTTCAAAGGTGGAAAAATTTAAGGTCATTGGGACATCGATAGCCCAACCCACTAGAACCATGAATGGTGTAACAAACAAAGCTATTTGTAAAGATGATCCAATAGCAACCCCTAAAGCAAGATCCATCTTATCCTTTAGAGCAACCATCACAGAGGTAACATGTTCTGCAGCATTACCTACTATAGGAATCAAGATCAAACCAATAAATGTCTTGGAAAGACCGGTAGACTCTACAATACCATCAATAGTGCCAACTAGATAATCCGCGCATACAGAGACCATGATAGTGGCACCTAGTAAAAACGACATTGATGATCTGATGGTTAAAGAATGAGGCGGTTTGGTTGATATTTGACTTAGTACTTCCTCCGTCTCTTCCATTTGTTCTTCAAATAAAGCATGGTGAGAACCTAATTGGAAGTATAAAAATAACACATATACAATCAATAAAATAATCGAAGTACCTCTACTCAACTCCAGGATTTTTTCATCAATTAAACTATCTTCTTTACCTGTTGGTAATGTAGCCTTAAATGCAGCTGGAATCAACAAAGATGCACATGAGATAGCAAGTAATGAGGACATAGTCTGAGCAGCAGTTTGGTTGAACGTTTGTTGAATTCTATTCCAGCCACCAAAGAGAAAACAAAACCCTAGTACTAATAGCAAGTTAGATAACAAACTACCTAGCATAGAGGCTTGGACAATTCTTACTTGACCTTCTCTCAAAGCAATGACAGAAACGATTAATTCTACAGCATTGCCAAATGTAGCATTTAACAAACCACCAACAGTACTACCTGCCTTTTCCGCTAATTCTTCAGTGGCATATGCTAGAATAGCAGCTAAAGGAATAATGGCCAAGAAATTAAAGACAAAAGTCCAGGTATGAGAAAGTTCAAAATAACCCCATACTATACCCAATGGAACAAATAGCAAAAGCACATTCAGTGGTGAGGAAAATAAAACGTAGTGTAAATCAACTTTAAAGGCAGCGTAAGTAGATAATGTTGGTCCACTTCTTCTCCCATGTAGGAGATTATCAGCAGTAATCAATGGCGTTGTGGCATCCATTGTTCTTGTAGATATTTAAACTGTGCAGATATAACAATGAAGATTGCGTATATTTAAAGATAAAAATTGTACTCATTTATATATTTTACAAGAACATAGACTACGGTGTATTTATATCACTAGCGTATAGAAATAGGGGAAAGAGAAGTTCTATATCAGGGTCTGTCTTTGGTTTTACCATTGCCTACGTTCTTCCGATTCGTTCGTTGTTAGGTGAAAAATGCAGAAATAAATAAACTCAAATTGAGTTGAATTGAACAACAATGATAATAATAGAAACAGAGAACGGGAGAAGGGCGATGTGTAGGAATATACGGGCATTCTTTTCGTTCTGTCAGAGTATTAGGTAGGAATATCATCGATACAGAAAATGACTCGTATCATGCCATCTCCGTTTGATAGTGAGTTAGCTATCGGTGATTTCGTCTTGGCTTTGCGACAATAACAACTGCAAATATGATCTAACGTCAAAAAACGATGCTGCCTGTTTTTTATTGATTTATATAGGGTTACCTTGAATATTATTCTATTACTGTCATTACTATTTTGATTATATATCTGCTGCTGTATATATGCCTACTACAAATACTGTCAACCCCCACAGAAATTGTGCTCCGACGATATATGCACTCTTGACACCAACCCTTTGCCATAGGTGCATTAATTTTCTCAGTAGTCGTCTCTTATTATTTTTGTTCGATTCAGGTAAGGAGATAGTACTTAGACCCAGTAATGATGGGTCATTTAAGTAGTTTGGTTGGGAATTGATCTGACTTTCGGGTGTAAAGTAATCTGCCATTAATGCATTTTGAGGACGAGGAACATTTTCTGAATCAAGTGCTCTTGAATATAAATCAAAATAAAAATGTTCTGTTTGATATAATGCATTATTTTGTCTGTTCGTATGTCCCGCATTATCGTTTCTTCCATGAGCACTGTTTGTTCCATAAACGTTTTCCATATCGTTCCAGAATAATATCAGAATATTAACAATGTAATCTATCGCTAAGAAAGGGATAATTACACATAAAAAGAAGTTTAGCAAACTATGAGATCCAAAATAATTTACTACATCGGTAAATAAATTTTCATGCCCTCGAATATATATGAAGTAGATCGAAAGAATAAAACTTTCTCCGATGGTAAGTAGTATATTACCCATAAAAATTAGATATGCTCTAAAATATCGAACAATTAGGTATCTGTTATTTTGGATCTCACAATAGTATCTAATACGATTTTGTCTCTCAATGAGAGATCTGTTAATGGTATCAGAACTACTATTGTTGTTTTCTAAATCATGAGATGCCGTTGTTGTTTTCTTAATACTCTTGGTTTCATCATTGAAAGTAACCCAAACAAAGCCATTCTTTCTATTAAATTTAGGTTTGAAGTTATTGTTATTAAACATTTCATGTTCCAAATCTAATGAAGTTAATCTTATTGAATTATCCTTGGGATCAATTATCAGAACTGAATCAGAATCTGGTTCAACCTGTACAGACGCTATATTCTCTGAGATAGAGGTACTACGAGATCTGTCACCATTTCTATCCCTAGCGGTAGATTTGTGTTTATTCGAATGCATTCTCTCTGATCCAATGGTTCCATAATTAATATTACTGTTTCTATTTGGTAATACATCCAGATCAGAAGAATAAACATTTGATGAGATTGTAGATGAGATTCTTCTTAATCCAACACATCTGGATAATGTAATATTATTCCTATTCAATAAGCTTTCTTCGCTTTCGGGTGTATTTATATAATCATTATCGGGTATAATGTTTGGATCTAATGAATTGCCAAGTGTCGAGTTTAACTTAATTTCTTTATAATATGGCATGTTGTCTAAAATTGACAGTATCAGTTCTGCTAAAGCCCAATTTAGACCGAAAATATACGATTGTCTAGGTATGATATGCCATAGCGGTGGTGCTGGTTCTATAGGATCTATAACATTATCTGTTTGTGGACGATGAATTTGGTCCTGGAGTTGAGGATACGCTAAACCAATTAAAATGCATAATAAAAATGAATCATTCAATGGGAAATCAAAAAATAAGTTGATTAGAAGAAATTTTGGATTGATATTGAATATGAATGTCTTCAAGAAATAAAATAAAAAGGGTGATAGAAATCCTAATAAAGATGTTCTGAAATAATCTTGAGCATTTGGCGTAAACATATTCGGATCATCATATTCTGTGGGTAATAGATATGATATTGCATATATTAGAACAAATATACTAACAATTATACATACCAATATAGCAACGATGGAGGATCGATTTGAACAGAATAGTGGCATAAAATAGGGTGCGGCATGGTCTATTCGGGCCATCTTATATAGTTAAGTGTGTTTTTATTAGATAGCTTGGAATTATGATGAATTAATAGCTTTCAGAGATTTGATATATAGTTAAAAAAGTGTTGTTATGTTCTTATAAATGAGATTTAGTTTCATAGGCATTTATCATATGTAAATATGATAAGTATCAGCTATATATTATCTATTAAATATTTTTCTTTGCTGGTAATCCTTATGCGGAGAAGTATCAAGAGCGACGAAAGTCATATAAAGAAGAATAAGGCAAAAAATCAAACCCTGAAAGACAAAATAAATCTGAAAATTGAGACGTCAAGAGCAAGGGAAAAGTCCCTTTATGAATCAATTGAAACCAATTACTGTTAGTCGACTTACAAGATCATAGTTTTCAAACACTTCCAAAAATATTTGCATATATATATTTTAATGAATGATTAAGTTAGAATGGTTATAACGATACAGAGAAAAAATTATGTAATTAAAGTTTTTTATATTTTAATAATTAATTTGTTTAATCGAATAGACCGAAACCCATGTCGTCATCGGATTCTTCAGCTTCTTCTTCAGCAGCTTCTTCAGCAGCTTCACCAGAGGCAGCAGCGGCACCACCAGCGGCAGCGGCACCACCGACAGCTGGGCCAGCAGCGTGGAAACCAGATAGGATTTCCTTTAGGTCCTTACCTTCTAGAGCCTTGGAGTAGACATCAGCCCAGACCTGTACAAAAATAGGATTTAACATAAAATAAAAACAAAAATGTATCATATGATTGAACATTTTTATTAGATAATTAAGTTAATTCATCTTGTTAGTAAATTTTATTCAAAATATTATATCATATGTCATTTCATAAATATTATTTGGAAACGGTGGGATATCATCGAGAGGTTAGAAACTAAAAAAAAAGAATTAGACTTGCACTATACCAAAGTCAATACAAAATGGTTAATCATACAATGTACGACTAAATCGAATTATAATGCCATTTAGTCGAATATAACGATATGAAACAATAAAGTTATGCAGAAATCACATTCATTTAGAGTAATTAAGTCTCCTGATACATCCCAATAGCCAATTATTATTCATTTCAATTTTTAAAATTATTTAACAGTAACACATGGGTATTCTCAATTGTTTGCGTTATGTTCAAACAATAATCGGATAGTTCCAAGGACTTCTTTAACTTCATTTAGGAATTTCTTCTTGATTATTCTCTTTTAAGGTTAGATATTTATGCTCCCTTGGATGGATGAGTAATTGAAATAGTACTATTATTTCATAGAATATAAGTGTAATAAAACATATTTATGACTGAAGTAAAATGGATTTATTTAACATACGTTTTCAACGTTGGCACCAGCGGCCTTGGTGACAGCTAGTAGGTTGTCAGCGGAGACTTCAACACCAGCATCGGCTAGGATGAAAGCAGCATATGAGATGATAGCGTCAGACATTGTTATTATATGATTTTTTTGCTTACGATTCCTTTAAATGTTAAAATTAGATGAAGGCATTTTAAGTATTAAAAAATTTCAACTTCTCTTTAACTACTATTAACTATGTGAGTAATTAACGATTCAGTATCACACATAGTAAAGTTAACATATTTTGGAATTACCAAAGGAATGAATGATATTATCAGTTTTTGATGAAGCGAAGTGACAAAGTTCATTCTTTTGGGTACTCCTTCGGCACATTCTAACTGTTGGAAGAACTTACTCTTCCCGACCGAAAGGAAAAATGGTCTCTTTTGAAATATTTTATTAAATATTTCTGTAAAAACATAAGAAAATATTGAGATGTCTGGGTTTACCTAATATGTCTGGGTGTTTAACAGTCTCAAAATATATTCCAAGAAATGGTTTACGGGCTGGAAGACGTCAGTAAACAGGATTGAATGTGATACTGGTAGTAGTAGTAGTAGTAGTAACAGTACAATTCCAGTAATGATATCGTTTTATTTAACATTAATTCTTTTCAATAATTGTAAATATCATGTTACATCCTAAGGTACGTATTTAAGGAAATAACAATGTACATATATATATANTATATATTATATAAAAGAAAAAGATGTGATGATGAATATATCTTTAAAAAAGGGCGGAATATTTGTATCGATAATATGAAAAGAGAGAACAAACTATAAAATGAGAACTCATGTTTAGTTATTAATGAGAATAATATAATTTTATGGCAGCTAAACATGACGGTCTTCATCTCCGTATGCTTTCTTTTTTCAATTGTAATGAGTTAATTTTTTATTTTTTTGAGTAGAATACTAAAGTAGAAAACAAAGTAAAAAATCTAATGATTTATTCATGTAATTTGTTTAGAGTATCTTCCATATGGTCCAACTTGTCTCTCTGTTCTTTCAATTGTTTTTTTAATGTCTTTAATAATTCTTTTTCGTGTTGTTTCACATAGTAATCTTCATTGACTTTTTCTCTCTTCGTGAAACTGTCACCAGAACCAATAGGTCTTTGGGAACCAAGAGAACCATCTGTATAAAATCTACAGCATAACAATCCTTTATTGATTTTGATTGAACGAGTCACTAGGGAACGGGAACTGGAAAGCATTTTGATTAAGTTGTATGTGTTTTTGTTCTTTGTGTGTCTTTGATTTTCTATATTGGTGAAGAATATATCTCGATGATTCTAGTTAATAAAATGTACCGGTAATATTATTTCTGTATATACGTGTTTACAGGTTCGGTAAATTGAACAGTTATATATATACCCTTTTTTGTTATTATTATTATATTAAGTTACTTATAATTATATCGATTAATAAATACTAAACCTACAAATACAAATTGATAACTTTCGTTAAATGTATCTAGGGCCATATATTTTCTTCTCTGTTACTTCCAGCCAATTAGCCAAGTTTTCTCTTCAAAATTATTAAACTACTGCCTTCTGTATTGGATAATAATATTAGACCAAACCATTGGTATAACCTTGTGACCTATTATTCTTGACTATGTATTTTACACCAAAATTCTTACTTTGTCCTAATAGCCGGACTTTTTTGTTGTGGTACGCATTTTTCTTCGCAAAATTAGTAGGGTTCGCCCTTTGAATTGGTGCGAGGAGGGCAATTCGTGGATATGTCGCTATACATTGAAATGACGACCTATGATTGGTCCACTGCTTTATTTTTCTCCTAGCTCTACCCAGATGTTTAGCATTAAAGAACTTGATATAATACCGAAATATTTAAACGCGAGAAGAGGTTCCGCGGCTATTCCCCTGTTCAACCTTTACTTTGTCAACCATAATCATGATACGTCTAGGATGTATGGAATTTTGGTGGGATGGTAGTACTTATTTTATTGATGCTTGGTTTTTATGTCATGTTATGTATTTTTGGTTAATTATTTAATGTTAAATGGACAGAATGGGATACATAGGTAAGACCTTGGAATTCAGAAACCTCAACTTCAACTGGTCAACTATTTTGATGTTTTTGCTTTCTTTGCTGGTGGTTCATTATCAAGTTTCAAAGAGGACTGACTAGGAGAAGTAGCAAGGGCTTTTCCTTTCAACATTGGTGTTGTAACCTCTTGGTGGAAATCCTTGATGATAGAATCAACATCATCAATATTTAATGGTCTAATATCACCCATTTTCTTAATCTTTGCAGTAACTTCCTTAACTTGGTCGTCTGTCATACTCAAATTCAATTGATCTACTCTAGACTTGATAGCATTCCAACCTGTGAGTCTGTTAGCAAAATGAATATATCTCTTCATACCGAAATCTTGTGGGTTTAGAATTTCATATGTAGATGGGTTAGCTAGGATAGCCTTTGCATGAATACCAGCTTTATGAGTGAAAGCACAGAAACCAGTGATTGGGTTGTTAAATGGAATGTTGACCTCGACAGCTTCGGAGACCAGATTTTCAATGTCTCTGATTTTATGTAACTTATATTTGGACTTAACATATTCTGGAGCGGCAACGATCATCCTGGCCATTAGACCACCTAATGGAGTAATACCATTTCTTTCACCGATACCTAGAACACATACATCAATCAACTTAGCACCACCTTCTAAGGCGCAGTACGCATTAGCAATGGCACAACCAGTATCGTTATGTAAATGACATTCGATGTCACAAGAAACAACACTTCTTAAAGTTCTGACCAATTCGTAAACTTGTCTTGGATTAGCACAACCCACAGTGTCGGCAATACCAATTCTATTTACACCAATCTTATCAACAGTCTTATAAATATTCAATAGATCGACTAGATCACTTCTAAAAGAATCTTCAGAAGAAAATCTGATTTCGATACCTTTAGATTTAACAAATTCGATGACTTCAATGGCACTCTTGGCAATATAGTTCATATCCTTACCGTGAGAGTATTGTCTTAGAAACTTTGATGTACCAATGACAACATCGACACCATCGACACCAGTTTCTACAGCAACCCTAGCATCATCCATGTGACATCTGATGTGAGTCAAAATTTTGGCTTTTAGACCTAATTTACAAATGGCTTCACAATCCTTACGAGATTGTTCTGAAGCAACAGGAGAGGTCAATTCAATGTAGTCAACACCGAAATCATCTAAAGCTTTAGCAATTTCTATTTTCTTTTCAGTATCGAAGAAAGCATTAGCAAATTGTTCACCTTCTCTTAGAGTAGAGTCAATCAATTGGAAACTGTTGACATTAGATAAGAAATCAGCAGCGTGAGAAGCATATGGATTTTTCTTAGCATGTTCAGTATTAGCATTATTATTTGTTTCGGACATTGTAAATAATGTATATATATATATATATCGGATTTAAAAATGTGGTACGTATATCACAAATTCTATTCTGGCTGGATACTTTTTATTTGAAAATCAAGATCAAACTTAATAATTAAAAGAAATGTTGGAAGTAAGAACCCCAGATAATAAACAAATATCAATATACTAGTGCATATATTTATATAAAATTGATTTAATTTAATAAGTGAAATTTTTCAATTAATTGAAAAGGAAAAAAAAATCTTACGAAGAAACTAAAAGGAAATATTATTACTAAAGCATCGCACCTATTATGACACATACATAGTATAGTTTTGTTAGTAATATTGTCTATAGAAAGTTCATCTAAAGAAATTGATTTTTAGCTACTAGAGCATAACGTTAATAGCTCATTTCTCTTCATTGTTTTCTCATTTCACTTCGCAAATAACGTACTATAACTTCCACACAAACACCTAAAAATATTATTTTCTCATATAATAACATACTGAAAGAAAACCAAAATAAAATGAATTTAAAATTACGTGTGACTGCTACCAAAATATTAGAGCAGACTAGGATAGATCCAGTCAGTATATTCGTTGGATTAGTATCCCTTTAATTAATACCTTAAACTCAGTTGTTTAACAGAAAATGGGTATTATTACGTTCAACTCTTGGTACTAATCACTGAGTATATTAGATTCACAAGTTACTGGTTCTCTTCAAAGATTGAAAAGAACTGAACTGTGCGTACTGTATTACTGAGTCATCTTATTCAGTTCTCTAATTAATTCAATTTTCCCTTTTCCCTATGACTATTCCGCACATAAATCACAAGATTAATCTATGGTGTTGTTATTTTTTGGCGGGTTTCGTGAATTCCGCTGGAATTAAAAAAATACGGAAAATGGGTGTGAACATTGTGGCAGAAGGAGAACCACACATAGTGACTAGGCGCTTAATAGTACCTTTCTTTACATCGGAACTTTGTTTTTCCCGATGGAAAAATCAATGTAATTTAAACATTCAATATTGAAAGGTTCGAAATGTCAAGTTTAATTATATGGAACCAGCTCATGTATTATTAATAAGATTGTATTGTGAAGATCGATTTAAACTTATTTGAAGCAGTTGGGTAACGTCTGGAACTGATGGAATAACTTACCCCAGGAGATCGATTTAACATAGAATTGATTGCTATGTTATGTATTGTCGTCCTGAGATCTCTACCATATATTATTAAATTATTTTCAACTACAAGAAGGAGCATAATTCCACAGAGATGAAAAATCGAAGGAACATTAAGAAATAAATAAAAATGGGTATATACAGTGTATTTTCTCTATAGGTGATGAAGTATTACCATAATTCAGCAATCGTTGATTCTAATCCTCTTCCAGGGTCATTCTTCTATCAAAGAGAACAAGATAATTGTACTGATTACTATTTTACTCTTAGCTCGAATAAAAGTCTTGGTATAGTGAATTGGGAAGTTCCTTCTTGATGATCGAATTTAAATCAACTCATGTGTCTATCTCTATATCATATGATATAATTTGTATAGCTAATTTGGAACGGCGCTCATGCAGGAACTCCTTCCATAGGTAAGAAATTCACGAAGTGTAAGAAAACCACGCTAGTAAATGAAAAAAATTCGAAGAGCGAAAGAATCTCACCGAACAATAAAAACGAAAAAACTTAGAATTAAGGCTTAGGAAAAAGCGGATTAAGTAAAGGAAATTCAATGTGGGGGTGGTGTTAAATTTTGGACATGGTGATCTGTCATAAGCTGACATCACTTATACAATATATTGATATTCATTCTGGAATCAAAAGAGGATTCACTAATATCTTTGATAAGCAAGTTTCACTGCTTTTCTGATTAATTATTTTAAAAGGAACTGAGCTGCATTATTTTTGTTTTTAGAAAGCATTATACCAATTTCTCGGAGATAATCGGATTGTAATGTTAACAAGGAGATTTGTTGGTAATCTGTCAAATATCGCAACAAAGGGATCCATATTAGAGAGATATTTAAATGATCCCTTGAAGTTGGTCATAATACCGATAAATAAACATAAATTGTTTGTATATTGTAAACATCATGATAGTTTACAGAATAAGAAATCAAGGATTCAAACAACTGAAAAATGGGTAGTGAATAAATTTACTTCTTTATGGTTAAAATTGGTAAATTCTCCGAAATCGTATAACCAAAAGATTGTCAAATGGGTTAACCAAACAATAGATAGGATTCCTTGGCCTGAAGCATCTCTACTGACAATCCCCGGAGAGAGTTATATATTGAAGCGATTATTGCATGATGAGGGTCAAGACATATTACAACATTCTCCATCAAGACATGTTACAACAAAAGAATATAAAAATTTGAAACCAAAACCAAGAATTCAACCAATTAATTTATACTTCCCATTAACTGATTCGTGGAAATCAGATTCGATATTGAAAGAATTACGGACGTTTTCTGAAATGGGAATTACTAATTATAAAAAGAGAACTATGGTATATCTGTCATTAATTCCTTTCACCTTACCAATTGGATTACTTCCAATTGTACCTAACATCCCAGGATTTTATTTAGCCTATAGATCATACTGTAGTTATAAAGCATATATAGGTGCAAAACATTTAAAATCCCTTTTAGATCACGGAACAGGTTTTAATGGAGATAATAAAATAAATTTAAGTGAATTGCCAGATTTTACAAATCTGATCAATAATGAAACATACCTTACCGAAAAGAGAGTAGATGCATTAGTCCAATTATTGGATATAAAGGAAACTCGTAATATTCTACTAAAAGCCGTTAGACAGGAGACGAATAGTCATTCATGACCAATGTTCCTATATTTATCATGCTTTGGAATACCATTAAATGGATTCTTATAGAGTTCCTTTTTGTTGTTGTAGTTGTTTTTGTGACTATGACATCCGTGCATTTTTTACATTTATTATAACATCCGTACATACCACATATTAAATATTCAACAATCATTAAGTTTCGTGTGAAATTCTCAATCTCGCCTCTTTAAGTAAATCGTTCATTTCCATCTATAATTCTCGGGCGTAGTAACAAAAAGCCGTAGAATAACAAGATTTCACTTGTTATTGCGCCGTTCTCTCCATCCCGGTTTCCCTCCTCGTCCGCCCCCTTGAGATTAAACCAAATGCTGTATAAATTATATATGAATTCCTCATTTCTTAAGTAGTATCCACCATTTAATATATAGGTGTTATATATATTTAAAGGTCTCTTATTTTAATTATTACAATTCTTATCCTTGTTCAAGTTCAAGAAAACCACACTAATCCATAATGAGAGCTAAGTGGAGAAAGAAGAGAACTAGAAGACTTAAGAGAAAGAGACGGAAGGTGAGAGCTAGATCCAAATAAGCGATCGATTGAATAAATGATTTAGTTTGATTGACTGTTATTGTTAATCATTCATACTTCTTTTTTTATAAATTCAATCTTATTTTGATACGTCTAGTTCTATAATAAACCTAACTGTCGATTCATTACGCTGGGCTTCTATATCTGTATGACTTTATACGTTTATATATATATTAAAGTATAGTTTAATAAATTAACAATTTTCGCTTAAGATTAACATAGTTTAATATTTTTATTTAAGTAAAACCTTTTTTAATTATTTACTAATTGCTATTCGTATTATTGAGAGAAGCACTGTTATTCAATTGCAAACATGGAAGCATTTCTATTAGAGTGTTGCATGATATACAATCATGAAACCCATCCTTTTCAACAGAGCCTCTGTTTTGAACTAAATTACAATGCTCCCTGTTAGTATCGGTAGCAATATTTTCATTATTAGTTTGCATTGTCGCCTCCAAATAGTTGACAGGTATAGGATTATTATAATATAATTCATACAATGCTCTTTCTGTGGCGCCTAATGGGTGGGTCATATATTGAAGATGATTTGTATCCTCCCCTACGATCTGTTTTGGTTTTAGCCGTGCGGCGCGAGGGTACATAATGGGAGTCCCTGTCACATCAGAATTATTACCTGTTGATGTAAGCATAAAGGATAAACCATCGTGATCGAAGGATAGATTATCTTCTAACTCTTCATTATTATTATTATTATTATTATTACCATCAATATCCTTGTTGGAATCTATATCATAAACCCATCTTATAAAATTTTGGATTACGCTACCTTTGCTCTGAACAGAATTGTCGTCTTTCAACTTATAGAAAGAAGAAAAATGTAATTTCTCTGTGTTCAATTTAGATGTTATACTTCTTTTAGTGTTGTTGCGGTCTCCAGTGAGTAATTGATAAGGGTGTACCCCATCAATTGCCATGAGTGTGCCCCGATGCGAGGAAACACCAGGTTTCCATCTGACTAAAGATTCTTCCATTCTTTCAACGAACTTATTTTCTAATCTACAACTCCTTTTATCTTGCTGAGCAATCACTAATTCTCTAAAGGTAGGAATATCTACACCCGGGACACTCTCGGTTCTTGTACTTTCCATTATGAATATAAATTATATTACTTGATATTGATATTTATCCTTTATTTGATTCCTGTTGACTTTCAAGATCAAGTATCAATATAATTGTAGCCTTTTTAATGATATTGGTAATTTAATATTACATCACTATTATGTACTGTGGTTTTGTTGTTTGCACTTGGGTTGACACTAAGTATTAACAAATAACTTAAAATTTTGTGACGTTTTATAAAAATATTTAAGTTTAGTACGTTAATATTTACCTACGAATAGAAATTAATGAGTAAATAAACAAAAAATTGAAAATGATATTATTCAAAAATACCAAAGATATATGTATATTATTAATAATTATTTGCTTTATAAATTATTCGTTTGGATAACCGTTTCCTGACGGAGTCCTAGTGTCATTGCCGTAAATTTTCTTTTTTGATTGATTCTTGTTGAAGGAAGAAGAAGAAGAAGAAGAAGAAGAAGGAGGAGGCCTATTATATGGAACTCCGTAACCATTTATCGGAATATTATACCCATTATACATGGTATTCCGCTGTTGAGGTTGATAGCTCATATATGGAACGGGGTTTTGAAAATTATAACCATTAAGCGGAGGTGAAAACATTATCTGTTGCATATATTGTAGATCTACTGTTCCTAATGGATATCCTTGATATTCATTATGCGTCGGGTAAGATGGATACATTGGATTAAGAGGCATTCCACCTGAGTATCCAGTATCTTGTCTACAATTATAATTATTGTACTTAGAATTCTTTATGTCGCTAGTCCACTTCGAAGGTTTTGATTTGTAATATTGAGGCGAATCATTAGTACCTATATTGGGTATCGATCCTTCTACCTGACCCCATATATGCTCTTCTATATCTCTTTCACTCTTCTCTCTTGTTAAATTAGAATTTACTTCTTTACAACTTTCTTTATAATCATCGCAATCTTCATCATGACTATTTATATCTTGGTTATCATTAAATATTTTTAGTTTTGTTTCTTCGTATTCTTTTTCCTTTTGCAGTCGTTGTTCTTCGAGACTACTAATCGAGTCCTGACTTAAATTATTTGATAAAACTTCTACAGTCTCTAACTTCTGAATACTTGGGATATCCTTCTTATTTTTATCATTTTCTTCGATAGATAATCGTTTTCCACTTCTTTTCAAAAGTTTGACCTTCTTATTTTTCAAAATTAAGTTTTTGGCCGACAATTGTGTATCAGAATCATTAGAATCATTCAGTGTAACTTTCTCTAAAGTTGCTGATAATATTTCCGTACTAAAATCCTCTTGCTTCAAGTCTTTAAGTAATGGGAGTTTCATAGTCATTGGTGCAATTGTATCTTTATAAAGTACAATGGCAGGAGTTTCATCTTTTCGCAATATAGTATGCTTCAGTTCGTGGTAATCGGCAACCTTATAAGAAAGAAATCTGTGGTATGAGTTCATCGTATCAAGATTAACAGTTCTTGCATCTGAATCAATAAATCCTGAAATATTACTTTCTAACTCTATAATAAATTTTCGATCAAGTGGTCTTGTAAATAAAGCTAGTAGGAGAGGTGTTGCTATACCATTGGTACAATATTCAGAAGTATTGTTATCCGATTGACCATCATTTTGGGTGGCATTAGTATGGTATTCGATTTTGTTGCTCATTTTGATCTAATTGTTCTTCCACCTTATCAAATAATAGGTATCCTTCAGAGAGCAAATAATCTTTCCTTTAGTGGTGTAGTAGTTTCAAAAAGTAAAACGTGCACCCGGTTACTTCTTCTGGATACTAGTATTTAGTTTCAATTTTGTGTTTGTTGCTAGTCTCGAAGTCATATATGTATACAATTTGAATATTTTTCTTTATATCCTAAAACTATGTTCCGATACCAAAAGCAACAAAGCGAATTCAATTTGCAATTATAAATGACACACATTGAGATAGTTGCTACAGTTTAACACTGACAAAACACACATACTAGTTCAACAATTCATCCTAAGTCAACGATTCTAAGGTATACTCTAAACAAAGGAAGTCATATATCAAGTTAAGATCTAATGTCTTCAAAAATATTGGAAGACATCTTCCAAATTTCAACAAACCCACAGAATATCCCGAAGGGTTACTATTTGGTAAATTTTGCAGAACAGGGAAATGCTCAAACTTTAGATATTAATAATACTGATTCTGCTCTTATATATCAATTAACAGAAAATGAGTCCTTGGAACAGCCTTTCAGTTATTTGAATGAATGTTTTTTACGCTGTCAAAGGCAAAAAAGGTTAAATAAAAATAATTCTGAACTGGATGTAGTGTTCAAAGAAATTGATAGACTTGTTATCGGATATGGTTTAGTCGCATTCCAAATCCAGGAGTTTGCATTAAATGGTAATATAACTACTTATATTGCTCACATCCTTCACCGATTCGACTCCTATTCCGATTTTTTATCGCAGATCATCCAAAGGGCAATAATCGAGGATTCGCTAGCTGATTTATTAAATAGCTTTTTCCCAAATATACTACAATATATTCACAGACCAAATGCCTTGTTTGATCTAAATGATTCTGTTAATTACAATAACACCCTATCTGTATTTGAATTATTTGTTAATTTTAAGCAAGTTGCAAGCATTTTTACCACAATAGATGGATTTCTCCCTCACCATGAACTGTTAGCCAACGAATACGAAAAGAAAACAATTTTGGGTCCAATTTTGACTCTTTCTCCTCTGAATATCAATGTGGCTTTAAAAAACTATGGGGAGGTGCTTGAACGTTCCACGACCCATACAAACATGATTCACGAATCTTTGCAAGCGGAGCATAAAGTAGTTCTCGATAGACTCTTCTTTATCTGTGATAAAATTATTAGAGGCTCTGTGGAATCACGTACTGATATGGTATCGTACTGGGGACAAATTGTGAATAAAAATCATTTGAGGAGAGCAGATCATGCTGCTCAGAACAAGTTAGCATCCAATGCATTTATGTCCAATATCACTTTAATTTTAACCAAATTTTCTCAGCCGTTCTTGGATGTATCTTTTAATAAGATTGACAAGATTGATGTAAATTTTTTCAATACCTTAAATCTATTCATTGATCTTTCGAATGAGACTCGTCTAAATTCCGATTTTAAGGAAGCCGACAAATTCTATGATGACCACAGAAATGATGTTAAACCAAATTTTATATCTGATTGCTTCTTTTTAACTTTGACTTACTTGCATTACGGTATTGGTGGTACATTGCTATACGATGAGAAGATCACCCCTCAAATAAAGAGAATAAAAGAGGAAATTGAAAAAGTGAAAACATTTGCTGCCTCTAATTCCCTTCTTTCCAGTTTTGTTGATGCAAAACTAAAACAACTTGAAAAGACACTATCATATACAAAGGCATTAAAAGATGCTCTTAAAGGCTTCTTTTCGAACAAGTCCTTGCAATTAGAAGTCTTCGACTTCATATGTGGTGCATCGACATTTTTACTAAGGGTGATCGATCCTAATCATGATTTCCCTTTCAAGACAATCGAACTACCACTTATCCCAGATCAAGTGGGTGTTGAAAATGTGGATAATGCCGATTATTTGAGAATACATGCGCCTGTACCATTTAAATATTATCCCGAATTTGTTGTGGAAGGTCCAATTAACTACTCGTTATACATATCACATTATGGTAATTCTCCAATATTTAGAAATCCTAGATTACAATCTTTCGTAGAATTAGGAACTACAATTCTACGTTGTCCCGAATTAGTATCTAACCCTCACTTAAAAGGTAAACTAGTTCAATTATTTAGCGTGGGTTCTATGCCACTGACTGATAACTCACCAGGTTTTATGATGAATATTTTCGAAGAAAACAGCCTGGTGAACAAAAACCTTTTGTATGCACTACTTGATTTCTATGTTATTGTGGAAAAGACAGGTTCCTCTTCTCAATTTTACGATAAATTTAATAGTAGATATAGTATATCTATTATTTTAGAGGAAATGTATAACAAGATCCCAAGCTATAAGAATCAACTAATATGGCAATCTCAAAATAATCCAGATTTCTTTATCAGATTTATTGCACGTATGTTAAATGATTTAACATTTTTGCTAGATGAAGGTCTAAGTAATTTATCCGAAGTACACACACTTGGTAATCAATTGAATGACCCTAATTCTATAAATCAACCAGAGGATGCCACAGATGAATCTGCAAATGATATGCAATCAAGATATCAAGCAGCCCAAAGACAGGCTAAATCCTCCTGTGGGTTAGCTGCAAAATCGATGACATTGTTTGAATTATATACTAAGGATATTTCGCAGTGTTTTGTCACGGCTGAAGTTGTAGATAGACTTGCCAGTATGTTAAACTATAATTTGGAATCCCTTGTTGGGCCCAAATGTGGTAATCTAAGGGTTAAAGATCCCGAACAATATTCGTTTAATCCAAAGGAGCTATTAAAAGCGTTATGTTCCGTTTATATCAATTTAGCTAATGAAGATAATTTTATAAAGGCTGTTGCAAGGGATAGTAGATCCTTTAATGTTGATTTTTTCAAGAGAGCTATTGATATTTTAGGTAGAAGGACAGGCCTTGTATCCGATGAGTTTTGTACTAAACTCTTTGAATTTGTGGACAAGGCAGAAAAGACAAGAAAAGAAGAGGAGGAAGAGGATATGGAGTATGAGGATGCGCCTGATGAATTCTTAGATCCGTTAATGTATACTATAATGAAGGATCCAGTGACCTTACCTACCTCCAAGGTTAATATTGATAGGAGTACTATCAAGGCACATTTATTAAGTGATTCAACAGATCCTTTCAATAGAAGTCCATTACGTTTAGAACAAGTCATTCCTAATGAAGAATTAAAACAACTTATTACAGAATGGAAGGCAAGTAAAAAATCCCAAAAATAAAATCATATTTATATCAGCAATATATATATATGTAAAGCCCTTTTTTGGTTGATATATTGAGTGTTAATATTATATTATATATAATCTAGAGCATTGTTCTTGTACATAAAAAGAACAACTTCGTTTTCTTGTATCGAAGAAAAGATGATACTGATAGTATTATATTAAGGAAATAAAAAAGGATGTATTATACAAAATTTTTAAAAAAATATATAACTCTTAAGTTTGAGATAAAAGAGATATCCTTGTTTTAAGCCTTGATAGCGTACTTTCTTTGTGGGAAAGCAATTTGCTTCTTCTTTTGCTTTTCAGTGGTTCTGGAAGCTTCGAATTTGGTTAGAGCTCTTCTTAGGGCTCTGGTCTTCTTGGCTCTTAGATCCTTTGGTTGGTACTTCTTACCCTTGTATAGTTCTCTGACAGCAGCTCTTTGTTGTTCGTTGATGATGGTTAAGACACGAGCAATGTTCTTTCTGACAGTGTTGATCTTTGGTAGAGATGGCTTGGATAGCTTAGCAACCTTTAGCTCAGCTAATTCCTTCTTTAGGTCTAGCAATTGAGATTCTAGTTGTTCCTTAGATTTGGTTCTTAGTTCGTAACTCTTAACACCGGCCTATAATAATAAACAATAATAATGAATAAATAAATAAGTAAACAATATTATCAGAGACATTCTGTCTTCTACCAAACTAAATCCTTATAAACAAAGGAAGATAGGTCTAAGTCGAAGACAAAACAAAACAGAAATAATATATCATGGAAATATTTAAACATTAAAAAAATAATAGTTAGTAAAATTTATTCGGTTGGTTATAACGTCATGGAGATTGTTATTTGCATAAACATTCATTCAAATATTTTTGTAACTTGGATAACTGTCGATCCTCCAATGGGATATATCTGAAGTTATCTTTTAAATGACAAAAATGCTATACCAAAATTTGTAATATCATCTTGAAGTCTTTGCGTTTCCCCTTTGTCTAGTTCATTTATAACATACCATTTTGAATCGATAATTTGTTGTACACTTTCTTTCAAATAATGAAAAATCGATAAAGAAAGTTGAATTAACAGTACTAGTTCATATATACTAATCAATAAAAGCTATATGAAATAATTTTTCAATATCATGAAAAGAAACTTTACTCACTATGCATATGGCTTCTCGCAATAGTTGTCAGTTAGCGCATCGTTCATTCCATAAACTATCACGACATGAAAAAACAGAAAACATTTAAAAAATTTTTGGTGTAAAAATTGGCTCTCCAAATTTATTTCTCGGAGCGTTGACCGGTAATGACAAATAGAAATTCTGAAAGAAAATTGAAACTTTTATTTTATTTAGAAATGCTGGAGGTACGGGTTGACCCTATTATGGGAATGTACGGATGTTAATGTTGCTGCCAGTCATATTTCAGAGATTCAAGACGATGACGGTTAAGATTTGTTAATATATTGATATTTACCAACATAGCAAGAACTTACACAATGAAACTCGAATTCTGAATGGGTTTTGGTATTTCGAGTTATACAATCAAGTGATGATATCAGTTTCGTTATACTTCTATAAAATGTAAAATGCCATGCATCTCTATTGAAATGTGAGCCGATGTAGTTAGTTGAATACATAAGTTAATATACCGAATCTATCTACAAGATTTATAAATATACATCTTTCAAAAAGAAATAGATGAGTTATCTAAGTCATTTGTGTACATCTGAATAATTTAGTTTTTCTTCTAAATTGTTGATAAAAGTATATTAGAAACAATAGTTATAGTCCGTACATATATATAAACATGCAAACACTATTCTCCTTTTTATTATAAAAGAAGAAATTGAAAGAGGAAGTAGTAATTGTAATAATAATAATAGTAGTAGTAGTAGTAGTAATAATAATAATATATATATAGTATCATAAAAAGTTACGAGATCATGATTGATTCTTCAAGTTGTTACTCAACCATTCCAGACCTTCGTATAGACCTTCACCAGAGGTAGCGCATGTAGATTGAATAAACCAAGGACGGTTCTTGATAGCGTGTAGACCCAACTTTTCAGTGATTTCTGCAGCTGACATAGCTTCTGGTAAATCTTGTTTGTTAGCAAATACTAACCAGACAGCATTTCTCAATTCATCTTCATTCAACATTCTTTGCATAACTTCTCTAGCTTCACCAATACGAGATCTATCGTTGGAGTCTACAACAAAGATAACACCTTCGGTATTTCTGTAGTAATGTCTCCATAGAGATCTGATTCTGTCTTGTCCACCGACATCCCAAACTGTGAAGGAAATGTTCTTGTATTGGACAGTTTCGACGTTGAAACCAATGGTTGGAATGGTAGTAATGACTTCACCTAGCTTCAATTTGTACAGGACGGTAGTCTTACCGGCACCATCAAGACCCACCATAAGGATACGCATTTCCCTATTACCGAATAGGTTACTAAACAACTTGGAGGCGAATAGACCCATTTTTATTCTTTCTATATTTTCTATGCAACACTTAGTATGATTGTCTTTTAAAGAGAAACTCTTCTTCTATGATTAGCTGATATAAAATAAACTAACGAATACAAAACGAACAACGTCAAATACTAAAGAAAGAAACCCCTGTTTATGAATAACAAGAATGAATCAACAACAACCTTAGGTATATTGTGTGTATAACGAACGTATGTATCGAAAACATCTATCAATTTCCCATTATTTATCGCACCTCCAGCCATTTTTTTCCGTCTCTCACATTTTTTCTTCTCTTTTCACGAAACTTCGCCAATATTTTTTATTTTTATTGCCGAGTATTTTTGCCTCTTTCGGTTAGGAAGCTACAGCAGTGACGGTTATTAATGATTATATTTATATATATAAATGACCAAGATAACAGGTGGAAGTGGGTCAAACATTCTTTAAACCGACGATGGATCTTGTCGAACAATTATGTTACTTGCTCTGAAAATGTAACTATCTGTTGGGATATCTCATGGCAATAAAAATGTGTCATTATTTATTCATCTTAGGTGTCACAACCGTGGATAATGACACACCATAATGGTTCAACCAAAGGAAACTTTAACCCATTAGCACAAACACACATATATAGCAGAAATTCTTAATTATATATTAGTAACTTTTATTATTTAATTTGTTTTATTCTTCTATTGAGTAGCAGGGGGATGTGTATCGTCGATGTAATGCAACAGACAATACACTCTATGTATCTATCGAATATGTTACATACCTATGTATATATATAGCAAAAGTAGTAATAGTAATGACATTGGTAATAAAGGCAATGAGTATGAATATACTTTCTTTGATGAGCTTTATTTTACTTTTTTTTTTAAGTTGAAAGGGGAGGGTATATGAGAAAACAAAAAGATGTGGTTAGCTATGCAAATAATAAATGTGGTGTTTCACCATGCAAAAAATATTAGGTTTTATGAAAAGAAAGTATGAGATAGTCAGCAAAAATCAAGAAAACAAAAAGAAAATCGTTATCTTGTCACCGAAATGAAGGAGGAAATGTTGCAAGAAAGGCGAACAAATAGCATGCAAAAAGGTACGATGGTAATGTGATAAGTAGGTAGATCAACATAAACAACAACAATAACAACTAAGGACACCCATCAATACAGGTTCATTCTTTAAGCTTGGCTATTTACCAACGTTCACTTTACAACCGGCATATTGTTTAAGACCTCTGATGAATACAGAGTAAGTCACTTGATTGTTATCTTCTTCCCAGAAAAACTCTGTTAGACGAATATGCCAAGGTGGATAACCTTGTAAATCTAAGGATGGTCCAAAATATAACAACAGATCTGGTTCTTGCCCTACAAGTTGTTTCAATTCTGTATCGACCAAATCGACCGTTATATCATCGACGTTCAATTCCTTATTGGAACAAAGTTCAGCCATTGTTCTTGTCAAATCAACGATAGTTTCTCTACCGTCTCTATTCGATAATAACGAAACTTCGATGGCAACTTTACTCTTGATATCACCTTGTCCCTTCTTATTGTATAACACTTTATTAAAATGTGGGATTCTTATAGCAAAATTTGGTACATTTGCAGGTCCATAATAAATGGAAAGATGTTCATAAATGGCGTTACGTAGTTCATCAGTATTTTTTTGTAGGACACCATCATAATCATACAGAGATAAATGTTTAACTCCTGCAGAAATGGTCCAAGATACCAATTCGCTAGCATCATTCAGTATGCCTTTTAGACCACCACCTACATCACCGATTGGTTTTACCTCTAGGATTGCAGCTAATCTAGAAGGAATCTTATTTAGTTTCACCACGTCCTGTCTAATCAGTTGAGGTGTATTTGATGGATTGTATAATAGATCTAATATCTTTAGTTTACTCTTATTATATTGTAATTGACCATATCTAAAGATACCAAACATAAAGAATAATATTGCAAGGACAATCTTATAGAAAGTGAATTTAAAATAATTAGTATTTTCACTTTTCCAAAAAGTATTAGATGATACTGCAGTAGTAGTAGCCTTATTATTATTCTTATCATTTTGACTCTTAATAGTACTAGAAGTATTTATGTTTCGATTATCAACAAAAATAGATTTAGATATAGCTTGTACAGTGCGTCTTTTAGTATTTGCACTACCACCTTTCATTCTACTAGCGGCAGGTGGTGGAATATGGAAGCTAGAACCCGTTGAACCAGTCATATCAGCATTGCCATTATCAACAACAAATTTTCCATTACCATTCAAATATTTGGTTTTAATAGCATGAGCCTCTGTCATCGTCATTTTATTGATATGTGAGTGTGTGAAAACTCAACCAAAATCAAAAGATAAAAAAAAGAGTCTAAAAATAAAAACAATCAATATCCTGTAATATTCAAGATATATGTATATTGTCAATCAACAGAGAATAACTACCTAGAACTCTGTTTAAAATGGGGAAACCCAGCAATAAGTCGATCAACAATCACTAACTTTTAAAAAAAAAAAATCACTCGGTTAGTCCTTCGTAATCTACTAGAAATGTCTTCACCTAAAACTAGTATATATATATATATATATATATAGTTATATGCGCTTTTCTTTTTGAGGTATTGTAAAAGTTTGCTTTTAGTAAAAGAGGAATGCTTATACAGAACCCTATCTCTTTAACCAACTTAGATATATATCTTATATATATGCCTCATAGAGAGAGCTAGTTCTCCGATGACATTTTTCTTAATTTCTAAAAATCTATCTGGATCGAACTTCACTATGGACGGGTTGTAAGGTACCCAATATTCACCCATTTGTTCTACCGAACTGGCATCTCACCGCTGCCGCCAACACTCGCGATTGCCTCAAGACACACCACACAGCAACAGCAACAGCAGAAATATTCGATTGAATGGCTCGCTGTCCTTTTTTCTCTTGCTCTCTGTGCTTCATTTTAACTGAAATCAACTGAACAGGGGAAAAAGCGGAGAATTTACTAGATTCCCCTGCTCGTGCAACATGATGTGATGTCGAAGGCGACGGATGATCCATCAAGGAAATCGTGGGATATTACTGCTGTGGATGCCATCGATGACTTTGAATATGCACATGAACGAATATTTTATTAATGGAAATATATATATATATATATATATATGTATATGCTGCCTGGCTAGTATTATCCCTTGGATATGAAATCAGGGGAGGGACTACGGTCATAATCATTGCCTGCATCATCGCTAGAATCTGAAAGAATATCGGGTGGCCCACGACTCATGATATTTAGGTTTAACCCATCACCCAGATCGATATATTCAGAGTTGAAATGTTGCGAATGTGTGTATCCTTGCGATCTTGCCGAACCACTGTTTGTGTCATTATTCATGATTTGGGCCATATAATCATTAATCTTATCCATTTGTTGACGATCTTCACTATAGTTCAATGAACTAGAATTATGATCTTCATTGTTGCGATCATCTAGATCTATAGATGATCCAGGTGAAATAGAGGGTGGGCCCCTCTTATATGTGTTTAAACCTAATCCATTACCTAGATCCAAATAATTATTATCTGGATTAGTATTACTACAATTAGTAGCAATACCTATACTCTTATCAGATGAGATTGGAATGTGATTAATGTTTGGTAAAATATCATGATGACTATAATGTTGACTGTTCCGATCTTTACTCTTAGACTCTGTCATCATATATTTATCAAATTCATTAACTTCAGGTATTGGTCCTCTTAAACTACTATTCTGTATCGAACTTTCATTGAATCCACTAGAATTTAATGTAGAACTAATCTTTAATTCATAACATTCTTTACCATAATCTGTATTTAGCGAAGCACAATTGTTCATTCTATACACAACATTATTAGTGGACGGCGTCCCATTACTACTACCTTGAATAACACTTATTGGATACCCATTATCTATCGTTTCTAATTCTCGCTCGAATGGTAACGTTGAGGTAGGTACATGAACCACTGCACGCTCTTCTTCTTCTCTTCTGATTTGTTCATTCCATTTACTCGAATCCATGGCATTCTTGGATTTCTTATATATTTCATCAATATCTTCTAATACTAAACCTTTAGTTTCATATACCATGAAATATACTGTGATAACACCTAATGCATTTAAACTACCCCAAATGAAAAAAATCTTGGAACCAATATTAGAAGTATGATCCTTCACATCAACAATATAAGGTGTGATTAACGCACAAATAAAATTTACTAACCAATTAGTTGCTGCACATATAGCTGCACATTTGGCTCTTATACCCAAGGGATACAATTCACCTGAGACAACCCAAACAACACCACCCCATGTAGCAGAAAACGCAGCAATAAATACACAAATAAATGCAATCATAATCTTATCAGCTTTAATGTCATCAATAGAAACACCAACAATACCAATAATTAAATTAGAGATTGCCATAATAATACCACCACATAACAGAATTTTTCTTCTACCAAAATATTCAACAAAAAACAAACCTGGAATATTAAATAGTACATTGACAGCATACGTGGTTAATGAAATGATATAACTATTGTGAATACCAGTGCTAGCGAAAAAATTCACACCATAATAAAAAATGAAATTAATACCAGAAAATTGTTGAAATGCTTGAATTGCTATTCCTGTAAACATTCTCAGAGTTTGTTTGGGCCTCTTTTCCGTGGTTCTAAAACAATCCAAGATCGAAGAAGATTCTACAGACGCTTCATAATCATATGTAGCTTTAATTTCCACCAATTCTTCTAATAAACCTGAATCATGGACCGGAACACCTCTTAAAAAGGATAAGGATTTAGCAGCACTGGTCAAATCATCCTTCAGGACATAGTAACGAGGTGAATCAGGCAGAAACATTACACCAATACCAAGAATTGTATTCCAGATAAATTGAAGACCAATAGGTATCCTATATGAGGAGGGATCCATCTTATTCTTAGTCGCCAATGCGACTGCACACGAAACCAAAAGTCCCCAAGTAATAGCCCATTGATACATAGAAATGATGGAACCTCTCAGATATCTATTAACCGTTTCTGCTTGATATAGAGGAACAACAGCAGACATAATACCGATCCCATAACCTGATACAACTCTTCCTGCAGTTAATAATGTTAAAGTTTTGGATGCAACTTGTAATGCGTTACCAGTGGTGAAAATGACTAACGAACTAATTATGATTGGTAATTTTCTACCATGTTTGTCTGCAATATATGGTGCAGATAACGCACCAAAGAATGTACCTAATGCTAAAAATGACACTACAATAGATCTTTCCTTGGTGCTTAATGAATGTTGATCATGTGTCATGTGTGTCAAAAAATAAGGCATTTCTGAAACACTGTTAATAAGACCTGTATCGTAACCAAATAAAAACCCGGCTACGGTAACGAATGCACCAACGACAATCGATACTATATTAGATTGTGGCATGGCCGGCTCTGAAAACATATTTGATAAAGAGGAATGCGTACGAGTTAATACTTCACCTATCGGGAGTTCATTATTTTCAATATCATATAAACTATCATTAGGTATTATTTCTTCCGTATGGTTTTCTATTACATTATTTTTAATATCTTTATCATCCATATCAATTGGAGTAATTGGATTGACCTGCATATCACTAGATCCCACTTGATATTCATCATCATCTTCGTTATGCTTATGCCGTATTCTTAATCTATTTCGTACTTTAATTATGGCATTATTTAGAAGATCTTTTCTTCCTTGCGAACTTCCTATTGTTCCTTCTTCTGTTCCCATTATATGCTAGTGATTCCAAATATAACTCAGCAGGGATCCTATGTATAATTTAATAGTAATTAATTCCTCGAAAATTTTTCTTCCTCCCCTATAATGCTATCTCTTTTTTATAGTTCTTATGGAACTTTAGATGGAATCGTTTCAATCTATTGCGAATCAGAAATATTAAAATGCACGTCCTATTCTCCAAATGTGTTGAAATATGCTGCACTTCACTTCGCACGAGTTCAAAATAGGAATGAAGAAAGTATTATTTGTTATAGTATCTATTATCACCGCAACCTCTGTAGCTGATCCACTGACAAAAACTCTGTTATATGGTAATCTGTCAACGTGCCTTAGCTAATCCTTTCCTACTTTCAGTTCTTTTCATTCAACATTTCTTTATTGTCATCAGGGTCCCCCGCGATCTTTATTTTTTTATAAATATATTTTACGTATTTATGCGTTTATCCCACGCTCGGGGACCAAAAATTATGCAATGACAATATGGGGAAGGCAAAACATGCGTATACAGTTAAAAATAATAAAACAATATAATCAAAGTAAAGTTGCGACAGTTAATCTTGTCAATAATTTACTCAAATAACTTAATTTACATGTCTTTCGCTTCTTCTTTCCTAAAAAGAAAATAAGTTCCTATATAAACATATATATCTATATCTATATATATTGTTCTTGTTTTTTAAAGTTGCTACTTCATCCAGAATTTATTATTGAATTATGAAGATGTAGCTTCAGCAATACCGATTAATCTCTTTACACCTGTTAACCAGTTACCACCTTCGTGAGCATGATTAGTGGCAATATCAACATGAACCTTTTTGGCTTCCTCATAGTTTTTAACCTTCAAGAATTCAATTAACTCCTTCAATTTTTCAATAGTTGGCGCAGTTAATAAATCACCCTTTTGTAAATGACCAAACAGAATGTTTAATCTCTTGTCACAGTCCTTCAATTGCTTGGTATAGGTTTGTGGTATCAATGGAGTAACACGTTTTAGTTCTGCTTGCAGAAATTCAACGATAGATTTGTATTCTTCTGGCATAACTGCAGGTTCAGAAGCTGCAACAGGGGCGGCAGCTTGAGAAATAGGAGGAGCAGATGGAACTGGAGCATTAGCGGCTGGAGCACCAGCAATAGATGGTGCACTATTTGCAATAGAGTTCAACAAGTTACTTGCATTTTCAACTGTACCATTGTCGTGGTTCTTCTTTCTTGGATTCATTGGAGGAGGACCAACTGGTTGTTGCATTGGTGTGTGTGAAACAGAAGAATCCATACCTCTATTCATTGGAGGAGGTGCAACAAACGATGACATTGGTTGCTGCTGCTGCTGAAGATTAGCATTTTGTGGTGGTGCATATGGGTTCTGTTGTGGGCTGTATGCATTTTGTGGTGGAACTCCAGCAGCATTAATATTACTTTGAGGTGGTTGCACAAAACCCATGTGTGGAGTAGAGGTCTGAGATGGACCATATACACCTATATTTGATGCAGGTGCAGAGTTTGCAGGTGGGGCATATGGATTAGCCTTTGGTTGGAAGTTACTTTGAGGAGGTTGACCCATCATTGGTGGTGCAATGTTCACAGGAGGGGCATTCTCAGTAACCTTTGGTGCATATGGATTTGATGGAATCTTTGGCAAAGGTGGAGGAGGAGTTGAGCTATCGGTGTTACTTAGAGCAACTTGTGATGGCTTTCTTGAGTTTCTACCCATTGATGGAGGTGCACCTACAGAAGCAGAAGATGTTACTCTTGAAAGTGGTGGAGGTGGCATACCATTATTAGTAGTATGTGGTGATGAGTTGTGGGAGCCTTGCATCATAGGTGGTGGGGCTATAGAGACAGCCTTAGCACGAGCCTTGTCCTTTTCTACCTTCAATGGTAAATCGTTCCAGCCATCATTAGCCTTTCTGTTTAAATGTGGAGTTTGACCAGATCTCACACCATTCATGGTTTGAGGTGGTGGAGCAAGTTCAGGCTGTTGAGGAGTGTATTGATTATGGGCACCTGTTGCTGTTGCTGATGGTGCATAAGGATTTTGTGGTTGTAGGAAAGATGACTGTGGTGCTTGAGCCATTTGATTATTACCGCCGGCAACAGTAGCTGGAGTAACCGGAGCATATCTACCAGTTGGAATGGCTTGATTCATTGTGGCTTGACCATAAGCAACATTTGTTGGCATTTGTGATTGGACACCATAATTAGTCTGTTGTGGAACAGGGGTAGTTTGAGGCATCTGTTGTTGTTGTTGTTGTTGTTGTGGTTGAATACCATATCTAGCAGCTTGTTGAGGAACTTGGTTAGTAACTTGTGGGTTGGTATACGCAGTGGTTCTACCCTTGGATTGCTGAGTTCTACTGGTGACGGTTCTAGTCTGTTTACCAGATGCGATTTGAACACGTTGCTTTTCAGCATTAACTTCTTGATTATCACCTGGTAGATTTTCTAGGAAAGCAGCAGCCAAATCGAAATTACCACTGGCAGAAGTCAAGTTAACAAATTCCATGAATTTAGAGATTAATTCTTCACTGTTAATATCCAAGTTACCACCTAGGAAACTTGACAAAACGGTGAATTTTTCAATGAATTCAGTTAAACATTCAGAATGAGCTTCGTAAACAGTCTTGTTTTGTTCTTTCAAACTATCTTCCATTGATTTAAATTCTTTCAACCAAATTGAGGATACTTTATCTAGAGAGTTAGCAGCAAAGAAAATGATCAGAGCATCTTGTCTCATATTCTTTTCGACCAATTTATCACCAAGTTTAACTAATAGTTCGTTTCTCTTAGATTCTTCAGTCTTGAAGTAATTGTATATAGCCTTGACAGTGTATCTCCATTGTTGGATATCCAAATTGTTGATCATATCCTCGATATCTTTCCTTTGAGTGGAGTACATAACTCTGGACAAAGAAGATTTGTTTGCATATTTAGTGAAATATGTATTTTTCACAATCTCTTTCATTGTAGCATCTGTAGAGTCCAAAGCGATCACTAGAGCCTCTAGTAGCATGTCGTCATCCAAACACTTGGTGATAGCGCTATCTAAATTACCTTTAATCAAATCCTTGGAAATGTTAGATTCTTTACCTTCTTTCAATTTGAATTGACCAGATGGCGTGAAATCAGTTTCCAATTTATTGAAAAACTTTTCATCTTCATCATTGTTTTTCTCTCCAGAGGCTTCAACTTCGTTGTTGTCATCGAATGAAAAAGCATCCTTTAAGAATTCTTCTTTACCATCCATTGATAATTTTTCCAATAGAGTCCAATCTTCTTCATTAGTCTTATTGACAGTCTTCACCAATCTTACATTAATCAAAGGAACGAAATCCTTAGTCTTCAATGCATCATTCAACACCTCATTAGGCTCCAAACCTTGAATGGTTGGTTTAGAAATCGAGACACCTTTCCCGTCAGGTAAAATTTGAACAAGTTTACCCCCGAATGCCCAGTTAGCTGCAGGAGATTGATGCTCGTACCATTTAGGTGTTTGTAATTCCAACACTGTTGGTTTCTGGTTTTGACTTGGTTCTTCATTTGAGACGTTGTTCCAGAATTCAGATTCAGATTCTTTGATCTTTTGTTGAGTTTCTTCTTTATCAAAAGTATTTTCCAAGTTTTGTAAAGTTTGAACTTGAATCTTTGCATCAAATGAAGCCGAGGCAAAGATATCTGGAACAGCAGGTGCAAATTTAGTCTTAAAACACCAATTAGTTCTAGTTGGGAATTGCGATAACAATTTACCTTCTTCAGGGTTCCATAATTGTGCAGTATTATCACGACCGCTTGAAAGCATCAAACCAGAATCCTGAGCACACCAATCCAAGGACAAGATTCCTTTGCCTAATCCAGTATTCATTACTTTCAATGGTTGATTGGCGTTTCTTAAATCCCAAGTGACGATAACAGGGTCTGTATCACTTCCTGAAGCTGTAGCAATAGTAGTAGAACTTACAGGATGCCATTCCACAACGGATAATAATGGTTTTGAACCTGTAGTTTCCGAAGTATAATTCAAATGTAATACTTCCTTTTGAACTTTTAAATCCCAAATCGAAGCATAAGGATTGTTCGCACCAGCAGTAGCGAAGACTCTAGTATTATTTCTATTCCATGCAACCGATTTAATCTCATCCATGGAAGACATAGCAGTCCCCGGAGATGTTGGAGTATATGAAGAAGCAGTTGATGGAGTAGAACATTGATTAACATCCCAAATGTATAATTCATTATTGTTACTACCTGCAGATAATAATAAATTAGTTTGTTTTGGATTAAATCTTAAAGTATTTACTGGAGAAGTATGTTTCAATAATTTTGTTACTGAAGAAACGGTAGTTTTAGAGTCATTCATTGAGAACAATTCAATGGCACCATTATCTAAAGCACCTGCAATAAATTTATTATCAAAGGACCAATCTAAATCATTAAATTTAGCATCCGTCTTAATGGAACATACAGGTTTATCAGAGGAAGTTGATAATAAAGACCACAATTCAAGGATACTATCATTAGAGAAGTCTGCATCCATTGTACCTGAGGCGGTACCTGAAGCTAAATACGGAATCTTATCATGAGACCAAGCAAACGTCGCTGTACGATTGTATTCAGCTAATTTTACCATCTTATTAGAATAATTAACTTAAATTTCTTCTGAATATCAATCTATCTATTCCTCAATGTGTTCGTCTCTTCTTCTAGTGTAAAATAAATACAATCAATTGCCTTAAATATATTAGATTTAAAATAGATCAAATAAAATAATAAATCAAATCACGATCAATAGAAAGAAAAAAAGGGCAACAGTTGAAAGTTTCCAATAAATCAGTTTTCTATTTTTTCTTGTTATATGTAAGAAGTAAATGATAATTGAAAGTTCAATATGTTATAACTAGCAATAACATTTATCAACACCAAGCTACCTTCAAATGTTAGAGAAGGTTTATTATATTTATTTATTTATTTTTACATTTTTACATTTTCTCTCTGTCTCCTTTGCCTCTCGCTTTCACGCCTTCCAACTACAAACAGAGAACTACCCTTTCACGCTCAGCGCACCTCCCAACGGCGAACGAAATAGATAAATTCCCACCATTCAAAATAACGCGTGTCCTCTCTCTCTTTGTCTCTCTGGCCCCGTTGCTATTTACTCGACGCGAAAGAATTAAAGGAAAGCATTCTCTTCTCAGTTTCTGATGTTATGGGATAAACGACTGTGACATGACATGGTATGATATATACTACTTATACTACTTCCATTACTTGTGTTATTAGTCAAACTAAACAAGTGAATAGTTAATGTGTTCGCTAACCATTAGCATGATTGAGAGATTGTTTACAAATATATGTATATATCCATATATCTATGTAACTCTGCTTGTCAATCAAACATTACACCATCGAGTATCGATATTCTCATCCTTTATGTATATGTAACTTGTGTTATAAAAGTTGTTCTCTCTCTCTCTCTCTCTCTCTCTTTCTTCATATCCCTTTATTTTTTACTGTTTTGTATGTGAAAACTAAATTTGCTCCCGTCTTTGCGAGGCAATTTGCTTTATAACATAATATATAGTACGCTAATATACTAATATAAAGTAGGTAAATTAGGTAAATATCATATATTGCCATTGTTATTTACAACAGCGACAACATATACTTACACACACACGTTCAACAATGAGTGAACCGGTCTCGGAGTACTATAAAGAGGCATTGGAAGAATATAAAGAACAACAAGCCGAAAATGATTTAGATGATTGGGATAAGAGAATTAACGATACAGGTTGTTATGTACAAAATATGGCATTACAATTATGTCACGCAGATACAGGAGATTGGGGGAAATGTTTTGGAGAAATGGAAGCCTTTAGGAAATGTTGGGAACAGAATGGTAATAGAGAACGTGTAAACACTGTCGATAGAGAATGATAATACATGTATATATGTATATATACTTGGGGGTTTCCTTCTATAATATTCTATGGAATTCGATTAATGTTTTTTTTCTTCAAATAATTTTTCATTAAATTTCCCGCCTAATCGCCCCTTCAAATCATTGAATAATATATACTTCTTATATATATATAAATGGAATAATGAAATAACGAAACAATGAATTAGTTAATTGATACTTTCTGAGTTAATTTATATTTACTAAATCATTAATCTGAACGTATACCATACCACTATCTAAGCTACGCTATGTCCAGACAAAAAACTTTTATCGATATTTCAATTGGCGGCCAATCAAAGGGTCGTATCGTCTTTGAATTGTTTAATGATATAGTTCCAAGAACTACAGACAATTTCTACCATTTATGTGCCGGTGATGAAGGGATGTGCAAATCTGATCCATCAATCCCACTATCATACAAGGATTCTCTCTTCCATCGTGTGATCCCAGATTTTATGCTACAATTTGGTGATTTCACAAAAGGTGATGGGACCGGTGGTGAAAGTATATATGGTGAAAAATTTGAAGATGAAAATTTCACTATGAAACACGATGAACCATTCCTATTATCAATGGCAAATGCAGGTCCAAACACAAACGGATCCCAAGTGTTTATTACTTGTGCTCCAACTCCTCATTTGGATGGGAAACATGTTGTCTTTGGGAAAGTCATCCAGGGGAAAAGAATCGTTCGTTTAATAGAAAAGAATCAAACTGATAAAGAAAATGATAAACCTATTAGAGACGTTAAGATTACCGATTGTGGTGTTTTGCCAGATGATTACATAGTCCCTGAAAACGCTGAAGAAACACCTGTTGATGAATTCGGAGATAATTATGAATCTTCATTGAAGGATGACACTAAAGTCGATTTGAACGATTTTATGTCTGTATTGACTGCAATTGAATTTGTTAAAAATATTGGTACTGAACAATTCAAGAAACAAAATTATACTGCTTCTTTGGAGAAATATCAAAAATGTGATAAATTCTTAAAGGAATACTTCCCAGAAGATTTACCTGAAGAACGTATGAAGAAGATAGATGGCTTGAAAGTTGCAATCCCACTAAATATCGCTTTGGTCGCATTAAGATTGAAAGAATATAGTGTTGTGTTGACTGCAAGTTCCGAGGTCCTATATGCCGGTGCTGCAGACGACGTCTCAAAGGCTAAGGCTCTATACCGTAGAGGTCTAGCATATGCAGCTGTAAAGGATACAGACATGGCATTGGCTGACTTGGAGATGGCAGCAACATTCCATCCTCATGACGCAGGTATTCAAAAGGCGATTAAGGACACAAAGGAACAAAGACGTTCTCAAGTCGCTGAGCAAAAGAAATCTTTGTCTAAGATGTTTTCTTAAATAGCTTATGTAATTTTTGCTTTTGCTTTGACATATGTAAAGAAAGTCTGATTATAAAATTTAGATATTTTTTTTTGATGTCGTTATTATTCTATGTATGCGATTAGATATTCATAGTAACTTATTTTCACTCGAGAGCCCGAACAGAACGAAGACTAATTCAATTTGAAAAAAAAAGGAACTCTTGGCTATCTACAAAGAAGATGAAGAGGACGAAGATTTAATGATCTATGCTAATGTTGGAAACGTTAAATAACATTCATATTTTTGATCGAAGTATTATCCTGAGAGGTACATTTTACAATCCAACTTCACAACTTCAAAGACTGCACATTTTTTTCTTCTCTTAAATATAAGACATATGTATCGCCTCATCGGTAGTAGAACAACAGCCATTAGAAGAGTTGTTGCAACATGTAATTCAAGAACTAGCATACACACATCGTCAATAATATTAAATAAACAGAAACATGTTAAACCTCCACGGTCTAACAAAGTATTAACTATACCCAATGCTTTAACAATTTCAAGAATAGCAGCAACACCATTTATTGGGCATTTCATCATAACAAACAATTTGACTCCAGCACTTGGTATATTTGCATACTGCTGTGTAACGGACTTCCTTGATGGTTATATAGCAAGAAAATACAATTTGGGGTCTATGGCTGGTACGATCTTAGATCCGATGGCTGATAAACTATTAATGCTTGTTACTACCGTGGCAATGACTATACCTTCTGGCCCTGCAATTATTCCTTTACCACTTGCATTCGTGATTATAGGGAGAGATTTTGGATTAGCCGTGACTGCATTTATATTAAGATACACATCATTGAAAAAAGTTTACAAAGGGGTTACTTGGAACTCATACTGGAACTTTTTCAAATACCCCAGCGCTAAGGTGAAACCATCTCAAATTTCTAAATGGAATACTTTCTTACAGATGATATATCTAGGACTAGGTGTCGTAGTGTTAATAAAAGACGACAAAACAGACATAGAAGCTGAAGAAAACGACGAGGAAGATAAGGATAATAATGTATTACTGGCTAGTTTTAAATGGTTAGGATTCATCGTGGGTGGGACTACTGTATTAAGTGGTGCATCCTATGCTCTGAGCAGAAATGCAGTTAAATTCCTCAAGATATAACAGTGCACTATCTCGTATATAAAACAAAATTTATCTAAATATAATTACTTATATTTGATGTCATATATTCATTACAACATATTTCTTCTACACATGAAAATTAGTCAGAATTGCTTTCTTTGAAAGTGTTAAATGCGAAGAAGCGATGAGCTGAGAAAATCTTGAAAATTTATTACATAATGATTTTTCAAAAGCATGTATTATAGGTACAATTAATTGAATAACTTAACTAATTTTCATCCAAAGTTAGCATCTCAAGTAATAATACCATCATCAAATAAAGTTACCAATATTATGAGTGAAAATTATAAGTCATTTAGGGATCTGTGTGTTACCAGAAGACAAATTGAAAACTGTTCGTTTTCACACTGGTACCCACTTTTTAAAGCTTATACTCCAAAGACAGAGATAATAAAACCCGTACCAAAAGAGTTTGTCCAATACTTAGAACAAGATGGTATTATGCTACCTTCTGAACAACACACTTCGTCATTCTATACAGGTCCGATTGAGGAAAATGAAGAAAATGAATATAGTGACTGGGAAGAAGAGGAACATAATTCGAGTGACCTTGATGATTACAATGATGAAGAAGATAAAAAGCCTCAGAATCCTAAGCTAGATCCAGTGGTAGATTTTCCTGAATTTCATGATAAACTGAAAGGTATGTTGGAAAAATTAGGTGCTGTTGCACCTAAGTTGAATTGGTCTGCACCACAGGATGCCACTTGGATATTACCTAATAATTCGATGAAATGTACAGAGGTGAATGAACTTTACTTAATATTAAATGCTTCAAATTATATTATGCATGATTTACAATATGCCTTTGATGATTGTCAAGATAATGATAATAAAATGGAAAATCCAACATTTGAACTAATTTTAAGAAAATGGTTCGATATAAATCCGGCATTAGAATTTAGAGTATTTGTTAAAGATAAACAAATTGTCGGTGTATCACAAAGAGACTTAAATTATTACGACTACCTAAAACCATTGTCAGACACATTTAAAGATTTAATAGATGAATTTGTGGAGGATATTGTGATTCCAAAATTCCCCGATGATAGTTTAGTCCTAGATATTTATATCCCAAGACCATTTGATAAAATATTTTTAATTGATATTAATCCATTTGCTAAAAAGACCGATCCTTTGATGTTTTCTTGGAATGAACTCATAACTAAAGAACAAAATGAAGAAAATGATTATGAATTGAGATTAGTCCTAAAAAATAATACAGGTAGATTTGCATGTAAGGAACACTCCGAGAATCAAGTACCAGATGATGTTGTACAGGCCAGTTTAGATCCTAATTCGATAAGGGAGTTGGCAGAGAAATGGAAGGAGTTATTAGCTATGCAAGACAAAGACGAGAAATAGCGAGGGATGATAGAATGATTAGAAACGTTTCTTAAGATTTAATAATTTTTATATTTATAGAGGAATATATTTATAGAGGATATTTATAAGCATAATTTAGTTAGTACACATACTTTATTATATACTTACCAATTTACCATGTGAAACTCTTTTCATCGAAATTGACATTTATTGAGATATTTTTTGCAAGTTCCTCAGTCATATGAAATCTAATTTTATCATTGAAACTGGAGGGACCACATGTCAAGATATTCAAATCTGTTGGTTGTGAAGATTGATTTTGAGATTTTGAAATTCGAGAGGCTATCAATTGCCCCAAATCGGGCCTAGCTTCAATATATTGGATTTCATAATGAGATTTAGCGTAACGGTCATTCGTAGAGGTAGCGGAACTACCAGAATCTGTTGCTGTAGTGAATTGCAACTTATCTTTAAATCCTTTCATTTTTTCATCTACTGGGGTATTATTAGACGTTCTTGCTGTACAAATGATTTCTACGTTACAATTCAATTGAGACAACAGAGTCAATTCCTGATGAAACCATTCCACATGTGAAGGGTTATTAATGATCCAAGTCAAATTATGAGAGAACCCTTCAATATTTTCAGTCTTTTGAGCTGCATGATACAATTCAGGATACACAGCTGTAATTCCCAGACCTGCACATATACCTGAATAATTCTCTGTAATAGACGTTAATTGTGGTAATTGGACACCATAAGGCCCCTCCAATAGTACTTTACAAGTGATACTCTGTTTACCACTTTTTTCCAACCTCTTTAATAAACGTTTAGTGATACCTTTATTAACTTTGAAATAAATTATTAAATTACCTGGTTGGCTTTCATCTATTTGTGGTTCACTTAAGATTGTAAATGGATGGGATTGTAAAGAACAAAACCAAGGTTCATTTAATCCAAGGAAGTACAAGTAAACAAACATCCCAGGTTGATATTTGAAAAATCTGGGTTTTGGAATAGAAATTTTTATGACACCATTAAAACAATCCGTCAAAGTTGCATTATGAATTCCACCATTGATGACAATCCAACCAAACCTTAAAAATCTATCACCGGCCCATATACCAACAAGGGCCCAAACCCAATTCAACCAACCGAATGATGCAATGTGGTAATACAAACCTACGATAAATATTACATTCATAGCTTTATGGAAAAATAAGAAGAATTCGTAAAATCTATCTCTAAAGATCTTTTCACTATGAGAGCATAAAACAAACATCATCACAGTAGCAGCAATCCCCCATTGGAAATATTCCTGTGAGATGTAATGATGATATGTAGAATACCTTTGAGAATAAACTGTCCATAACACTGCATGTACCAATACCAAACAGGACGCCACGTATGCACACCATCTATGGAAATAATTGAAGGAACCAATAGAAAACCCAGATAATGCAATAAAGGGGTTATTTCTTATACCAAACATGTAAATAACTGGAAACAAAGTAAGTGCCATTTGATCTACTCTATAATTTAACATTCTAGCATTAAGTCTCCATTGATCAGGATAATTTGGATGTGGTAAATGAATATCATAATCCATCCCACAAAAGATAATTGTTAAGATAACAAAAACAGTTACAATCAAAGCGTCCAATCTAGTTGGGAAATTAATTGGAATACAACGAAATAAAAGAAAAGTACGTTCTTTATAATGTTTACCCACTGAAGGGATCGCAACATTTCTTTTAATCCAAACATTTTGGAAAAAAGTTTTAAATCCAATCATTTTTCTATTAATATTAAAAATTGTACTAATTAAAATGATTGTAACCCAATAAAATATCAAACCCCAACCATACCATTGAGATCTAGTGACAAACAGAGAAGTCTGTTTATATTTTGTCAAATAATAATCAAATGTAGTTTCGTCAGGAATCAATGTCCCTATGACTCTAGTGGTAGTGTCATTTGATATGATAGGTCTTGTATATAAAGTACCATTTTCATAAATTTGTTGTAATTGCTCAGTGGTGAAATCAATATCACCAGATTTACATCTCAATCGTATATGTCTCATAGCATGTTTCAATGGTGTTTCATGATCAGCACCATAATTGACACAATAAGTTAATGTTTGTAACCAATTAATATCTTGACAAAGACACGAATATTTTTTATTCGATGTGCAGTTCCATTTAAACAACGCATTATATTTCAGACAGGCTGTAGCAACTGATGAATCCAAAGAAGATAGTGCTATGACTCCTGAAAGAAAATATACAAACCAGAGCACAGAAGGTCCTGTAATGAATCTCATTCCAATATGAATTTTATATATTTTATATATGTATATTGTTTAATCAAAATATAAATGAAACATTAACAAAGAGGGAAGAATTGAGTTCGACACCCTTCAAAAGTATAACTAACCCAATCTTTATATATAATTTTTTTTGTCAGGATACCTTGAACAACCAAGATCTAACGAAAGAAAAGAAAGAAGAAAAACCAAGCAGCTCTTCGAACTTTAGGTAACTACAAGTTACAATGTCTGAACAGATTAATCATTGCAGAAGAGCATATATCGGTCCGGGGCTAGTCAATATCAACATGGCTAATATATCTGCACCTTATAATATCAAGCATTGTAGCCACATATCAAACGTTAAAATAAATAAATATATAAACAAAGTACCTAAGACGAGATGAGTACCACTATCACTTATTAGTTCCACCTTCTTTCTCAAGGAACATGACAAACCTTCAAGGATTCTTCCAGTTCTTCCAGTTCATCTGCTCTGCCTGTGTCTCTTTTACCTAATTAACTGCACTGTGACACTTTGAACTGCACACAGCGGCACCCTCAACAGGCGCCACATCAACAAAATGTGCACAACGAAGCAGAAAAGTAGCCTTATCACCAGTAGATGTATGCTTTCTTTTAATTTGCTCAATCGAACTGCCCAGTATGAAATGTGAGAAAAACAAATATTTGCTCATAGGATATTTGTTAGTGGTTCGTGTAACATGATGCTATCACGTAATTAATATGGACAGTCTACTCATTATATAAAATTATATAAATGGAAATAGGGCGTTGTGAGTTACCGTAATCTTAAGTAATTGGAAGTGATTAGTTCAGTGAAGAATGTTTCAACTGTAATATGTACTGGTAATCAATATCAGAATCTGAGTGAATGAAAGGTGAATTTCTGTCATTTCACACACATATGTATAAGATACACCTCTATTTTGGTGCAATTGTCACATATTGCACCCTTTGAGGCAGACGAGACGCGCCGTAAGTTCTGCGTCTTAGGGAATCGTATTCTACGCACATAGTTGTGCGTATGTAAGTATTTACTTGTTTCATTGCATACATATAAGTCTAATAGTACGATTAATTATGTCTCCTTTTCCTGCCTGCTTGAAATGTCGCAAATTCAACTAGATATGTTTATGTGCGACACCATAGTAAGAAGAATGTCACACAAAACAAAACAAAGAATATATATTAATATTTTAATGGTATTTACAACTCATACGTTACAAGAAACGTACTGAACAACTCATTAACTGTTTATAATCGTAACAAGATTAAGAAGCAACCCACAATAAAAATTATGGTTCGTTGTTATTTTATATTATTAACGTTAATATTACCCTTTTCTTGGTCAATACCATTAATTAAAGCCAATGAACAAGAAACGTTCAAACCGTCAACACCCATTTTTTGTTCTAAGGACTCTAATTGTCCCGAGGAATGGCCTTGTTGTTCTCCATACGGAGAATGTGGTTCCGGACCAACTTGTGTTGGCGGTTGTGACCCTAGGTATTCCTTTGACGAAGATAGCTGTATCCCATTGCCGGTATTGGTGTATCCATTTAATGCTGTATTTCATCATGATTTTCTCTCAAATAAATTTAAAATTACCTCTAAGAATGGGAGATATTCAACTGAAAATGATAATAAGATTAATAATAAAGAATCCATGTTCGAAACCCCATCAAAAAATATACCTCTGGAGGCTTCAATGCATAAGAAGAGATTCATTCATCATTCCAAATTTTTAATAACTAAAAGTGATAGAGAGGCTCAAGATATGTTATATGATTACGATTTTATCTATAGTGGTAACACTAAGATTGATGACGATTCAGGTGAAATATTGTTGACTATGCCAAAGTATAGTACAGGCTCATTAATTGCTTCCGCTAGAGAATTCTTATATGGGAAAGCCACTGTATCTTTAAAAACTGGTAGATCTCAAGGTGTTGTCACTGCAATTGTTTTAATGTCTCAAGTTGGTGATGAAATAGATTTTGAATTTTTGGGAAATCAACCGTTTGATGCTCAAACAAATTGGTATTATCAAACAGAATTGGATTATACTAGAATGCAAAGACAACCAATTTATACAGATTCATATGAAAATTATCATAAATATGGATTTGATTGGAATGAGGAAAGAATAATATGGTTGATTGATGGTAGACCAGTTAGAACATTATTTAAAAAAGACACTTGGGATCCCATCACAAAACATTATAAATATCCACAGACTCCATCAAGATTAGAGATTGCCATATGGCCAGGAGGTGATAAGGATAATCATCCGGGGACGATTGAATGGGCTGGAGGACCCATTGATTGGGAAAATTCTCCTGATATTTTACAATATGGACAATTTTATTCAAGAGTGAAAGAGATCCGTATTGAACCTAAACAAAATGATTATTTTAATGAAATTTATAAATGTATCACTAGAAGAACATATCAACGTCAATTTGATATTACGGAATTATTAATGACTACATGTAGTTACGACCATGATGCCGAACCTAAATTCAGTGAAGATTCTTTGGAGTGGCATTGTGATTATACTCCAAGAGTTAAATCATTAAGGGATTCAGGGTCTACTACACGAAGTAAAAGATCAAAATTCTTTAAGAAAAGGTACCCTTCTGCTCGTTTGAAAGATGCATCCATTCAAAAGTCAACAAACAGTTCAGAATCCATGAATAAAAATCATAACAAAAATATCACAAGTCTGGAAGCTATAATTCATGATAAGAAAAGATTATTAGATTTTTCCAAGATCGATCTTATTGATGATAATAATAAATTAAATCTAACTAAAGTACAAATATTGAATAAGATTTTACAGTAACGAGCTGACTAACAAATATAAAACTGACGATTCCACGCCATCAAAATCATCTGCCAACCCGTTTTGATGTCACTGTCTGAATTTGGTTCATCTTTGTAATAATTGCTGCATTAATATTCTTTTTTCCATAATGGTTTGTCGTAGAACATATATAAAAATCTGTCTATATCACCAGTGTACTTCTATAAATTCAATAAAATTAATCATATATTTCTGTCCTCTCAATGCTCGTTACCCTCTCTGTCACTCTTTCAATTAATTCTGCGCAACGAACAGCCTCGAGGCAGACTGAGCCCAAAGCGAAGCAACGCCAAAAACAAAATTTATCTTTGCTGTCTTTTCTGTGCGAAAGGGGAGAGGGCCGGTAACAAAGAACAAAATGGGGGAAAACGTTGAGAGAGACAGAGAGAAGAACAGTAAAATCTAACGAACTTGAGAAAGTTGGAATACGTGTAAATTTAGAATTGCCAGGAATTAGTTTAACGATCCATAGAACAAACAGACATATACACACAGAAGAAAGAAAAAGAGATAGCATTGACTGTCAGTTTTATCTACGTAGTTGAACTATTTGTTGAATTGATATTTTTTTGATAGTGAACTATTACATCATCAATTGATTATATTACTGTTGCTGTGCTTAGATATACATACCCTGGTTTGAAGATCAAATAACAAGCAAAGTTATAACACAAGTATTTTCACTAATTGATTAATCTTTGATCGAAGTTTTGATATATTGTGCACTACTGATAAATCAAAAGGAGACAGGAAAAAAACAGGGCTGATATTGAACTGATATCATTTGTATTCCCCCGTTCCAGACTGATTTTAATTTAAATATAACCAAGACAAGATGAAGATGCTAACTAAGTTTGAGTCAAAGTCTACTAGGGCTAAAGGGATCGCATTCCATCCTTCCAGACCATGGGTTCTAGTGGCTTTGTTCTCTTCTACCATTCAATTATGGGATTATAGAATGGGGACCTTACTACATAGATTCGAAGGTCATGAAGGACCTGTCCGTGGTGTTGATTTCCATCCAACTCAACCTATCTTCGCCTCAACAGGTGATGATACTACCATCAAGATCTGGTCTTTAGATACTAACAAATGTATTCATACATTTACTGGTCATTTGGACTATGTCCGTACCGTTTTCTTCCATAACGAATTACCATGGTTGATCACTGCTTCTGATGATCAAACCATTAGAATCTGGAATTGGCAAAATCGTAAAGAGATCGCATGTTTGACTGGTCACAACCATTTCGTCATGTGTGCTCAGTTCCATCCAACTGAAGACTTGATCGTCTCTGCCTCCCTTGATGAAACAGTTAGGATCTGGGATATTTCCGGTCTAAGAAAGAAACATTCTGCTCCTGGTGCCATGACCGTCGAGGACCAAATGATTGCTCAACAAAATTTATTAGATGGTGGGTTCGGAGACTATCTAGTTAAATTTATCTTGGAAGGTCACACTAGAGGTGTCAATTGGGCTTCATTCCATCCTACTTTACCATTGATTGTCTCTGGTGGTGACGATCGCCAAGTAAAACTATGGAGAATGAGTGCCACTAAAGCATGGGAAGTCGACACTTGTAGAGGTCATACTAACAATGTTGATTGTGTTACTTTCCATCCTCATCAAAACTTAATTCTATCTGCCGGTGAAGATAAAACTTTAAGAATCTGGGATCTTGATAAGAGAGTCCCTGTGAAACAATTCAAGAGAGAAAACGATAGATTCTGGTTGATTGCCTCTCATCCAAACATCAACTTGTTTGGGGCCGCTCATGATTCTGGTGTTATGATTTTCAAATTGGATCGTGAAAGACCAAGTAATACCATCTACCAAAATCAATTGTTTTTTGTTAACAAACAAAAGTTGGTTCAATCCTTCGATTTCATAAAGGGTGTCTCTTCTTTACCTTATGTTTCATTAAAGAGCATTGGTCAAATTTGGAGTGCATTCAGAAGTATATCATACAATCCATCACAACACTCTTTATTAGTCAACGAAGCTAATGATAAATTTGCTTTGGTATTATTACCAAAGGAACCAACGGGTCAAATTGATCCAACCAATGTCATTGAGGACTCCGGTAACTTCGCCACTTTTGTTGCTCGTAACAGATTTGTTGTATACAATAAAAATACCGAATCCATTGAGATCCGCAACCTAGACAACAAGACCACTAAATCTATCAAGATCAACGACCCTATTAAGGACATCGTTTACGGTGGTCCAGGTAACGTCTTGCTATTACACCCAAGAGAAGTTGTTTTATATGATGTTCAACAAGGTAAGAAACTAGCCACTATCACTGCTAAGAATGTCAAGTACGTTTCTTGGTCTAACGATGGACAATACGTTGCCTTGATGAGCAAACATACCATTACTTTGGCGACTAAGAAGTTGGAATTGATTAACTCAATGCACGAAACCATCCGTATTAAGAGTGCTGCTTGGGATGAAACTGGTGTATTGATTTACTCTACATTAAACCATATTAGATATTCTTTATTGAATGGTGACAGAGGTATTATCAAGACTCTTGAGAATACTCTTTACATCACTAGGGTTAAGGACAAGTACGTTTATACTTTGAATCGTGAAGGTGAGGTTGAAATTTTATCGATTGATCCAACCGAATACCGTTTCAAGAAAGCCTTGGTTAACAAGAATTTCCCAGAAGTGCTTAGAATCATCAAAAACTCTAATTTGGTTGGTCAAAATATTATTTCTTACTTGCAAAAATCAGGTTATCCAGAAATTGCTTTGCAATTTGTTCAAGATCCACAAGTACGTTTTGATTTAGCTTTAGAATCAGGCAATCTAATTGTTGCTCTTGAAGAGGCTAAGAAAATAAACGAGGCCTCTGTCTGGGAAAGACTAAACAAAGAAGCATTGTTACAAGGTAACACTACAATGTCTGAAATGATTTATCAAACACAAAACGCCTTTGACAGACTATCATTCCTGTATTTGTTAACTGGTGATAATGGAAAACTATCAAAAATGGAAGCCATTGCTGAAAATCGAGGTGACGTCAAGGGTATGGTTTTGAATTCCATCTATAATAACTCTCCATCTACCAGAGCTGATATCTTTTCCGAAGGTGGTTCTCTACCACTTGCTTATGCAATTGCCAAGGTTAATGGTGATGAAGCTAAGGCAAGTCAATACCTTGCTCAAGCTGAAATCAATGAAAGCGACATTGTCTTGCCGGATATCACTTATGCTGCTAGTAACACAAAGGCTCCTACTTCTACAGAACCATTCTCAAAATGGCCGTTGAAGGACGCCGAATTATCATACTTTGAAAAAGCAATCTCGGGCCAAGTTGATGATTTGGAGATTAATGAAGAACCAGTAGAGAGTGAAATTACCACAAAAATTGATGCTGCTGCTGATGAAGGTATATTTATTGATGAAGAATCGGAAAATGAAGAGGCTGGCGCCTGGGATATGGGTGACGAAGATCTTGATATGGGTGAAGAAACAGAACAAATCGAGGAAGATGAAGAAATCATCGCAACTCCTGAAAGCAGTAGCGAAACTGCCACTTGGGTCAAGAATTCCAAGTTACCATCAGTTCTCGTTGCAGCTGGTGCATTTGGTGCAGCTGGTGAGGCTTTGAACAAACAAGTCGGTGTTGTTGAATTTGAACCATTGAGAAAATATTTCACCGAAAGATATGCAAGCTGTAGGACATACCTTGCTTCTACACCAGTGGAAATGCCAGCCCTCGAAGGTTTTATTCGTTCCAGTACAGAAACCTCAGAAGAGATTTTACCATATTCTGGTGACATTTCTATTGTTGTTGAAAAACTGCAAGATGGTTTCAAACTATTCAAGGCTAACAAGCTTGAAGAAGCTATTGAAGTATTCCGTGAAATTATCTATCTAACTGTGCTCCTGGCTGTTAACAATGATGAAGATGAACATAAAGCTCGTGAAACACTAAGAGTTGCCAAAGAATATATATTAGGTTTATCTATCGAATTAGAACGTCGTTCATTAGATCCAAGCAATATCAAACGTAACTTGGAGCTTGCAGCATATTTCACAAAGGCTGATCTCTTACCTTTACACAGAAGTAATGCCTTACAAGTTGCCATGTCTCAAAATTTCAAACATAAGAATTTTGTTCAAGCTTCTTATTTTGCAAGTGAATTCTTAGAAATCGTATCTACTGGTACCAGAGCTGAACAAGCACGTAAAATAAAATCCAGAGCTGATGCAAAGGCGAGTGATGAAGTCACCATTGATTTTGATCCGTATGCGGAATTCAAAGTCTGTGCTGCTACCCATACTCCTATATATAAGGACACAGCTTTTACACAAGATCCATTGACCGGCGCTGTTTATCATGCATCTGAAAAGGGTAAGCTTGATAGTATTACTTTAGTAACAAAGATCGGTGCACCTGCTTCTGGTTTGAGAATTCGTTTGTGATGGAAATCACCGCAATACGAAATAAACATAATGAATGAGGGCTGTATTTTGTCTGAATCTGATGAGCTCTTTATTTTTTCTACGTACACCTAATTATATAAACTTATTTGTACTTATAACTTTACTTTGGAATAAACAATCAACATTTGAAATTAATTTATATATTTACAGTTGATACTTCGATGTGATATTTGTTTTTGAAGTAGTCTTTCAACACTTCGCCATGGAGACTTCCAGATTTAGTGCGACGCGTTATGAAAATGATTGAGGTTTTAATGAAAGTGATAAAAAGTAAACAAAGAAATCAAATTTTAACCTAAAGAGCTACCTCTTTGACTGAAAACAATTGATTGAGAAAGTAATACCAAATTAATAGTGCCATTATTTTCATTCGAGACGACAACTCAAATAAGTCATACAAGGCACGTTGTCGATAAATGACTGGAGAAATATTAACTATACAGGTGGGCCAATGTGGGAACCATGTAGGAAAACAATTTTGGGACCAACTTACAAAAGAACATGGCATTGGAAGGGATGGTCAAATTTCAGAAAGTTCACAAGGTGATTCTAAAGAACGAATATTTAAAGAAGATGACACAAATCCATTCTTCAAACAATATCAGGAAAACAAGTATACTCCACGAGCAATAATGATCGATTTAGAACCAAGTGTAATAAATGACAATTTGAATTATTTTCCTGATTTTTTTGATCCAAGAGGAACATGGGTATCTGAAGATAGGTATGGTGCAGGTAATTCTTGGGCTAATGGTTATGATGAAGGTCAAAAGAATCAAGATACATTCTTAAACATGATTGATAAACAATTGGATTCAACTGAAAATTTCGAAGGTTTTCAATTGTTACATTCTGTAGCGGGTGGTACTGGGTCAGGGTTAGGCTCAAATTTACTTGAAGCACTTGCAGATAGATACCAGAAAAAACTTTTGACAACGTATTCTGTGTTTCCTAGTGACCAATCAGAAGTTGTTGTTCAACCATATAATACAATCCTTACGTTAAGGCGGTTAGCAGAAGATAGTGATGCATCGGTAGTCTTTGATAATAATGCTCTAAGTAATCTATCTGGGAGAGTATTTCAGAAGAATCAAACTGATTACAATCAAACAAACCAACTTATAGCTTCTGTGCTTTCATCTATCACAAATTCTATTCGTTTCCCAAGTTATTTATATTCTTCTCTTCAGAGTATTTTTTCTACTTTAGTACCGTCTCCAGAGTTACACTTTTTAACTCCTGCATTCACTCCATTTACTTCAGATTATGTAACAGGCGGGATGGATTATAAGAGAAATACTGCGTATGATATTCTATTAGATTTGATAGATGCTCCAAATTCGCTAGTGTCAAAACATTCTAAGAAACCTATCTATCTAAATGTCTTCAGTACAATAATAGGTGAAATTGAAAGGAATGATATTTCAAGAGGTATAAATAAGATTCAACAACGATTACAATTTGCAGCTTGGTCACCAACAATTATCCACGTGAATAATGGAAGAAGATCGCACTATCTAAAAGGGCTACATGGAGAGCAGAGTCAAGTTAACGGTATGATGTTATCAAATAGTTCTGGTGTTGTACCATTGTTTGAAAAAGTGTGCGGTTCCTTTGACAAAATTTATTCAAAGAAGGCATTCTTGAATGCCTTCCAGCAATCCGAAATATTTGATGCTGATGATTTTATTGAATCAAGAGAGGTAGCTAGAAGCTTAATAGAAGAGTATACTTCTGCGGAGGAGAAAAGTTATTTAGATGAGGTATTATTGGAAGATGAGAATGTAATTGGTGAGTTCAATGATCAGAATAATGATGTTGATGCAGAGGGTGATAACATCATGTAGATGCAATTGAAACTAGTTTTAACATTAAAATAGTCATTTAAATAAATTAATCAAGAAGATTTTAATTATCTATGCAATTCTACTACTATAAATAATGAGCGCTTTCTCTCTCTAACAAGATATATCGAAAACAATGACTGTTTCAATTAAGTGTGTATAAATTATTAATAGAGTCTGGATTTGTAACTCCACCTAAATATGCTTTATTAAAAAAATGAAATAAAGGGAGCTTTAATAATATAGATAAACACACAATACCAAGTTAAAAAGACTAACGACATAAAGGTTTAGGGAATAATGTCAACATTATGTAATGTATGTATTTGAATAAATTAAGTGTATTATATGTTTATTGGACTAACAATAAGTTCCTTTAATATGCTAATGATAGCACCTAAAAGATTACTAGTTAGGTTTACAAATTAATAGAAACCGCCGAGCAAGAAACAAAAAGAGGTAATCTGCAAAATAGTATAATATACTATAAAGAAACATTAAAAGAGATTAACGAAATTACAGATAATATAGAAGAGAGTGGTTTGTCAAATAATGTGATAGAAGCTGTTCAATTGCTAAGAAAGGACGTATCTCAAACTATATACGATATTCAAAACGTACTGCATGTTGATAATGATTTTACTCTCCCAGTTAATAATAAAATAGGTGAAAACACAGAATTCTTCAAAAATGGATCTAACAATAATTGCCCTAGTAGTTCAGATTCCAATGGCATAAATCAAAATTTTCTTGGATCAGTATACCTAAGAATGAACCCTTCTGTAATGCAACCAGGAGGTGCCAGAATGTGGGAAAATATTATAAGCAATGACAAACTTATTCCTAACAATGATCCATTATTTCTGGGGATTATTAACAAACTACAGAGTAATGTTATTTTATCTGTTTCTAATCAAACTAAAGATATTCAACAGAATGAAGAAGGAACACAATCAATTGAAGAAAAGATTCAACAACATGTCGAACAATTTAGAAAAGAAGTAAGTTGGTATGAGCAAAAAAAGTATGAGGAGTACGAGAATAAAATACAAGAGATAGAAAGGGAAAATAGGAAGTTGAATTTACAAGTTGATCGTCTAAAACAACGTTGGGATAGTTTAGTAGAAAGTGCAAAGGAGAGAAAGAAGAAATATTCTGTTGATTCAGCTTAGAACATTGTGCTCCTGATATACGTTTCTTTCGTTATTTATTAATGCGATATATATGTACATATATATATATATAGGACAACATAAATTATAATGTTGTTTATTACATGACAACTGTTTTTGGTATTGTTCAAATTAATGGTCGTCCAAGTTATACCAAATAGTATAATGTAGGGTATTTTAATATTGGGGAGAAGATAAAAAGGTACAAATAATTGTGTTCTTTATTGTTTATTGTTTTCCTCTCCATGCTTCGTATAATTTCACCGTAGATGAATATGTTTTCTTGCAGTATTTCTTTCTAATATTCTTATGAGTAGTTTTCCCATTATCACAATTTTTTAAAAGAAACTTCACTAATGGTGCAAGTTGATCCTTTGTATAACCAGAATAATATACATGTTTTAATGACCATGAGTTATCAGAGGTGATCATGTATTTACTAATATAATATGCACCAGCTGCTAATAAACTAGGTGGACATGCAACAAACTTAGCCTCTACTAACGTTGCTTCTAGAAAATATTTTGCATGTGTTCTAATATCATCATTATAATCATCAGCTTTATTAGTCTTCCTTAGGAATGACATTGGTCCAGGCCAACCCAATCTATGCCTTAATGTTACAAGAATAAATCTTTCTGAATCTATAATTTCTTCTGCCGAATATTGACCATCTAGGGCTTCTAATACGTCCTCTAATGATGGTACTTTATGCTCTTCCATTTTAGTAGCAATAAATAATGCAGCAATTCCAACTAATCTAAACTTATTCAATGTTATCGATTCTTTCGATAAAAACCTATCCATCAAATTGACTGCCAAGAATAAAGTCTCAGGGATTAAATCTAAATCTAGATGGATATTAACTAACCATTCAACTAATGTTCGACGAAACTCCCAATCCAAAAAAGTCTGATTATTCATATAGTCATTCTTTGGCTTATATTTTGCTTCTAGTTTTCTCATGTACTTATATATACTGTCGGAATATTCAGCAACAAGAACAGGGTCCAAAAAATCTGAATCATCAGGGTTTGATGAAGTCACACCATATCTCTCTTCAGCTTGTTTTAAAGTCAAACGAGTTTCTTCATTTTCGATTAGTTTGAAAGGATCCTCGTCGTTGTCGGTATCATGTAAAGTTATTTCATCATCACCAAAGGAGTCAGGTAATGTATCTAAATTAGCAAAATCAGATATACATTCATTAATCTCTTTACTAATAGCTTCGTACCGTACATTATATATAGAACTGACTATTTTTTTATCAGATTCACTTAATGTAGAGGTCGATGGATCGAGTAATGGGGGTGGAACTTTTCTTCTTGGCTTCAAGTTCGTACTAGGTAATTTGTTAGAATTTCGGATAGTGATATCATTCAGCACTCTATTCTGGTCCTCTAACTCCATTTTAATAGTTTTACAACCTCTATGTTGTTTTAGTTTATTTTCTCCAAAATGGCAATGGTTCTTTTGGACAATGATAATAAAAATATTCAAAAACAACTAGAATTATCACTGTATATGCTTTGTTTTACAGTTCGTTGGGTATCGACACTCTCTGATAAAGGTGGAGACTACTAATGGTATGGTTGATAGTGTATGATATATTTGGTATTTCTTCCTATATGTGGAAAGCTGCTAATTGTTTATGATTATGGCTATGCTCTACCCCAAAAGAAAACAAAAGAAAAAATGTATTATATATATATATATTCGCGATGATCTATTTTTACACACATGACGATCTGTTCTGTCTGCCTCGTCTTGGTTCCTTTTTTGGACATTGAAGAGAATAGAATAGTTGAAGGGACAATATAACATAGCCAATAAGAACAGGCTGTGGGATATATGATAATTTTCATCATTTATACGTTTGTCGCCGATTGATGTCTCTAATAATTGCTTGTCTTCCATTTTGTGTATCCAGAGTCAACCTGTAGCAAAAATGATCTCGAGGTCGAGAATTCTGAAGGGTTTCCACATCAGCACCAACTGTACATTTTCTTGATTTAATTATTATTGCAATGGCTATTGTGTTATCAGAGTATCTTATTACCATGCTTAACTTTATCAATAATGTTTGTTTTCAAAATGTATATATTATCAATTTAGCCGTCGCTTGAAATTGAGATACTCAACGGTTAATAGATTCGAGAGTGGATAAGAACTAGAAACAGGGGTGCTCCGTTTATAGATATCTTCTAATAAAATAAAATAAAATGAGAAGAGAGGGAAGTATTTAAACTTTCAAAGATATTAAAGGCACCTTGTAGAAGTACTTAAACATTAAGTTACTGTTTTTGTTTTATTTGATTTTTGCACCAAGGAGTAAAATTTAATAATCCAAAATGAGCACTTTTGATATCGAACAAGAGCGAAAACATATAGAGGAATCTTCATCATTTTTGAGGAATTTATTGAATAATGCAAAGAAGGAACATATAGATCTGGTGTTCCCGACTGTTCTAATCATTTGCGGTTCTGGTTTAGGTGGTATTGCCTCTAGAATCTCTGAAGATAGTTACTCCATTCCCCAAAGTTATTCTGAGATTCCTCATTTTAAAGTTAGTACTGTTCCTGGTCATGCAGGTAAATTTGTATTTGGTAAGATGAATGGGACATCTGTAGTGCTGATGGAAGGTAGGTTACATAGTTATGAAGGTTATGCGATTCAAGATACGGTGTTTCCGTTGCGTGTTCTCCATGAATTGGGGAGTATCAAAACTGTGATTATTACCAATGCAGCTGGTGGTCTTAATCGTAAATTTCAAGCATGTGATCTAATGTGTATAAATGATCATATTAATTTCCCTGGTTTGGCAGGTTTGCATCCTTTAAAGGGACCGAATTTCGATGAATATGGACCAAGATTCTTACCTTTGAGTGATGCCTATGACCTTGAATTAAGAAAATTGTTATTTCGTAAGATGAAGGAATTGGATCTGAAACGAGGTCTACATGAGGGTACTTATGCATTTGCCTCTGGTCCTACGTTTGAAAGTAGAGCGGAAAGTAGGATGTTGCATCTACTTGGTGCTGATGCTGTTGGGATGAGTACAGTCCCAGAAGTTATTGTGGCAAGACATTGTGGCTGGAGAGTATTAGCTTTAAGTTTAATAACAAATGTGTCTGTTTTAGACCCACCTGCATCAGCACTTGATGATAATCCAATTCCTTTAGATCAAGGTATGGCATCGCATAGTGAAGTCTTAGAAAATGGAAAAATAGCATCTTTAGATGTCGAGAGACTGATAGAAGGCGTTGTAGGAGAATTATAATTATCTATATAGATACATTTATTTGAATGTCGATTTTGTCATTACTTGTTATTTTTTATTGTTTTTGGATATATATAAATATGCATATATATCTTACTATACAGTATGATTTATTTATCTTCAAATAAATGCAATTCCTATTGAAATAAAGATCTAAGATAAGAAGGTTGAAATAATAATAGTTTTCCTTGTATTGTTGTTTTGTTATAAAATTTTTCCAAAAACAACAAACTCTAATACATCTTATTCCACGTCAGATACACATGCTGTTTATTGTTGAACTTCTCCAGCTGGTTCCCAATTTCCAGTCAAGTTTTCCTTCCATAAAGTGACCTTGTTATCTCCGCCAGATAGAGCCAGAATATTACCAGATAGAGACCAACTAGCTCTCCATAATACATCTGGAAACTTATCTTGTTTTACCTCGGTTTTCTTCCATGGACCTTTGTTGTTTTCTTGAGACCAGATAACACAAGTTCTATCTTGGGAGACACTGGCAATATATGAGCGTAGAAGTACAGATGGAGACCATGCAACATCTCTAACCCAATCGGAATGACCATTTAGAGTCTCTTCTAAAACGTACAATTGTGTATCATTATCATATTTCCAAATCTTGACTAAATTGTCAGCACCACCAGTAACAAATCTACGTAGTTCTTTTGTTGGTTTATTAGAATCAGATTCAACGTCTTGATAACTGACAGGCGCCCAACAGGCAGAATTAACACCTATAGCATGGGCATCAATAACAATTGGAGTGGAGGTTCCGGTCTCCTTAAATTCTATAATTGATACTTTACCATCAGAAGATGCTGCTAGTAGCATAACACCATATTCATGAGGAGCCCATTGAACAGAGTTGACAGAGGCAGAATGGACTGCATGTGTAGCAATTTGAGACCATTTACCGTTTTCTTCCTTCCAGATTATAACTTTACCGTCATAAGAACACGAAGCAAGAATTGTACCAAATTTAGGATGTGCCCAATCGACTCTCCAGACAGGACCTTCGTGACCAACTAAAGTATCTATCAACTTGTGATTCTCACCTTCAACTTCAAATATTTTAATAGTCTTGTCAGATGAACAGGTGGCTAGACGTTTACCATAGTAATCCAATACAGCGTCATGGATCAAATCGTTGTGTGCGTTTGTTATGGATACCATTTTATATTTGTATTCCTTCAATACTTAATGATTGTGTCTAAACAAATAACAATTAGGAAGTTATCAAAATTTATCTCGTAAACAATAAATAAAATTTGTTCTTAAGAGATTAAAATCTTCAAAACTTCTTTTTAGGTTGTTTGTGTGTATATGTATGTATGCCAACCACCATACCAAAGGCTCTCGACCAAACCTTCAAGTTCGCGGATTATTTCGTTATTATTTGGATTCCGCCCAACTTTTTTTTTCATTCGCATTTCTGTCTTCGTGTCGTTCACTGATCCCCTGAGGGTAACACCTACGGAACAGGGATTTCTAAGTATAAACTTCAACTTTATTCCATGATGATGGACAATGAAGATAGCTCTGTAAATGTGTATCATTAATTTTTATTGGTATTTATAGTCAAGATATGTAGTTTTGTTATATATGTATTTACTTAATATTCTGTAGGGTGCCCGAATTATGGATGTTCGCTTGGGGCACAATCTCAAATGGCAAAGAATTGTACTTCAAAATTCCAACCGTTACCACGCATATTTAGGTTATTGTCATTATCGTTATTCTGATTGTTTTCTTGATTTTGTTGCCCTACTGGCACACCATTGACTTGAACATTCCACCCCCTCCTTTCTGCTAGTTGTCTGAGGAAGAAAGATCCGAAAAAGAATATTACAACAATAATTAATGTAAAAATATCTTCATTGACCAAGTTGAATCCACTTAGAAATCCCTCGCTTTCCCCATCTTTGGATACCATATTATCCCATCCAGATTCTACTGTAATCGTATGGGTGTGACTTCCAACGGAAGGCTTTGTTTCATTTGAAAATGGCCAGCTGAAGTACTTGTAAAATAATTTTTTACCACTCTTTAAAGTCTTAATTAATACCTTTTTTTGTTCTTCAATCATTTTGTAAGGAATTCGATCTCTACCTAAGAGCCATGTGACTAATGATTTCAACTGTAACTTCATTACGTTCAATTTGATTGCCATATATAGTTTACCATTACGTTCCAGGACTTGATCATAATACCTCTTTGCTAAATGGAAATCAACAGGAACACCAAGCCCATACTCGTACATATACGCAAGATTCCATATAGCTTGCGTAGAATATTTCAAAGCAGCACTTTGGTATAATGAAAATGCCTTCTCATAAGTTCCAAGACTATAATAAACATCACCTGCAATAACACCAGCATCTATATTATTTTGTTTAAAGGCTCTAGTATAATATGTTACAGCCAATAATTTTCTTTCATCAGTAGTAATTGGTGGATCATCTAACTCTAATGGAATTTGATACAGAAGATAAGCTGTAGAAACTTGCGCCATTTCATATCCTTGTTCGGCTGCCTGAGCATATTTCCATAATGCCACCTCAGTATTACCTAACAGTAACTCATTAAATGCTGATCTTAGACGAGACGCCATTCGACCTTCGTTTTCTTCAACAAAAGACTTGTAATTATATGCTGTATTTTCACAATTATAACGATCGTTAACGCCTCTTTCCAGCATACTTGCATACTCATATTTTGCTGGAACAAATCCCTTCGATTTTGCTTCTTCCATCAACATAAATGAACTACCTAGGAGTAGGTCAGGATACTGTTCTGTCAACGCAGATAGTTGGTATTCGATGACACCTTTATTATTTGTCTTTCCCCTCCCCTTTTTATAGTATTCAATGGCTTTTGTATCGTTGAAATAATAATATTGATAGATCAAACCAAGGTCTACATTTGCACCACTCTTGACTGTGGAAGCAGACTCAATAATTATTATCGATCTTTTTAAATATTTTTCTGCTTGCATTATATCTGGCTTCTCGAGTCCACTACCAGTGAAATATATATGACCTAGTAGATCCAGACACTGACCATAGAAAAATCTTTGTAAATTATCTAAATATGCAACATCAGTATCGTATTCTTCATACGTTGCCTCTAACAGCAGACGAGCTCTGGTGGTATTCTTCACGGAAGTATATGTACCAAGATACTCATCCAGTGCAGTATAGAAAATATCAACGATCTGATCGTCGGTCTCATCATTTTCATCTACCAAAAACGGATTCGAACGATCCGTATTGCCAAACCTTAGTACAACATTTCCACCATTTATACTTGTGAGAACACTAGATGTAATATCAGGTCTTGCAGATCTCTTTCTATAAATACTGGTAGACATGTAACTTAGACCGGTGCCTAACAGTCCATCCTCAAAATCAGGTATTCTGATATTAAAACTTTCTTCTGTTGGAAACTGAAAGGACCATTGCTCTTCCGAGTATGTCTGTTTCAACAAATCAGCAATCTCTTTATACAGAATTAAAGCTCTATTAGAATCTCTTGGAACATTGATACCTCTATAATATTTGTATGCTAATACCTGTTTGGCCTGAAGATTTCCTAATCTGGCAGATCTCTGATAGTACAATAAGGCTTTGGCTGAATCAATTTGGATCGTGCCAAATAAACCAGTCGAATAAGCTACGGCCTGTTGAAATAATGTTTCTGGGTTTTTATAGTTTGTTAGATTATTGTATTTGTCAAGGTATTGGAATGCTAATGTTTTATTGTGGGGTATGCCATATAACGAATCTAAATATATCTGTGCTAAAGTGTATGTAGCGTTTTCATTATTATAATTATCACTTGAGTCTGTCAACCATGAATGTAAATTTATTTGAGATTCGTTGGCTGATTCCTTCCAAAATTTTTGGAATTCAAGTTCTTGATATGTTTCATTGTAACCGGTTGGGATATATATTCTAATGTCTCCATTGTTTACTATCTCTGGAGGTTGGTGCCTTATGGCATCAGGCTTTTCTATCAATTGTGATATTAACTTTTTTGCTTTCCTCCAGGGGTCATCTTGTCGAGCATTAATACATTGGAGCCATAACAAACTCGCTATATATTTATAAAATTTCATATTGGCAAAGTAAGGTTGTAAAACGATGGGTTATTCACAATGATATGTGTATATTCACTAGGCAATATAACTAGAAAAAATACTTCAATGTGATATAAATTGTAATTATTGTGATTATCAATTGGATAAATTTATTGCCACTGACTTGATACTTCGTAATTCAAAGCAATTTACGTAACAACTATTAAATCAAACGATGTGTTTTGTCTATAGTATAAGATAATTCCATAATAGTTGCGTTTGAATCGAAGAATTGCAAATTATACGTCGTTCTCGAAATTCCCCTTTATTAACTTATAAAGTTAGATTGTCTTTACCGTTGAGCTGTTCTTTCGCTTTACTACGCGATGTTGAATCAGAAATAAAAAGTTTAACAAAATGAGACTTGATTCCAATATAAAGAAGACATCAATATACAAATAGAGATATTTTAAATGATACAATTGTTTGAGTTACACAGTAGTCATGCTTATATATAAATATGTATATCTGTTTCGACTTTTTTAAATATTCAAGGAGAGCTAACTGTTTAGCTTCTATGTAAAATGGTTCTGTGTTTATGTGAGTGGGTAAAAAGCATAAGTGTGTCTCCATAAAATTTAAAGAAATCTTTGAAGATATGACGAAGATCACCTTATAAATCAATTAAACTAATACCTTGATCAGGCGCATTAGCATTATTGTTCTGCTGTTGATATTGGTTAGGTGTTTGGAACTGGGGTGGTTGTGGAAAGCCGATTTGTTGTTGCTGGTTATACTGACCGGTTTGATTTGGTTGTGGTGGTTGATTATATTGGCTGGCTTGATTTGGTTGTGGTGGTAGTGGTGGTTGATTGTCTTGTGGTCCTTGGTTACCAAAACCATAACCCGTATGTAGAGGGGCTATACCAGAACTTGGTAATCCTGTATATTGACTATTTAAAAATGGGTTATTCTTTGGTTCATTTGTCTCTTGATGATATCCAGTACCTTGTGAGTTAATAAATGTACCAGTAGCTGTATGTTGCGCTGGAATACGTTGTTCACCACTGTTACCAAATGTATCAATACCTGTACCATTTGAGAGCATGGAATTCAATTGACTGTACTTCTGAGTAATTTCTTCATTACCAGTTCTCGTCTGTTTCAATGGTTGTTGTGGTAGTGGTGGAGAAAATTGTGATTGTTGCATGTTCTGTTTATTTGGTGATGCTAAATCTGAGATACCATTGTATGAAGGCTGTGGAACGTTTTGTTGTTGATTTGTTGTTGCAGGTCCATTTAAATTATCCAAGGCAAATGGGTTATTTGAACCTGTAGCCAAAGGTTGTTGATATGCAGCATTTGCAGTCGCATATTGTTGTAATTCTTGTTGTTGTTGTAATTCTTGTTGTTGTTGTAATTCTTGTTGTTGTTGTATTTGTTGTTGTTGTTGCATTTGTTGTTGTTGCATTTGTTGTTGTTGTTGAATTTGTTGTTGAGCCATGTATTGTTCTTGTGCGACTTTTTGTTGTTCTTGTTGTTGTTGTTCCCATAAGTTTTGTTGTTGTTGATATTGATTATATTCATCAGCAGAGATTGGATTACCAAAAATATCAAAAAACCCATTTGTTGGTTGTTGACTTGACATATTCATAACTGCATTAGTTTGTTGTTGTTGTAATTGATATTGTTGTTGTTGTAATCTTTGCATATCTTGCAAATTTTTTAATTCTTCTTCTTCTTTACTTAATTGTAAAGCAGCTTGAAATTCAGGATCTTCATCATCATAAGAAGCTAATTGTTTTCTACGTTCTTCATCTTCTTGAACGGTCAATTTACTTTCTTCGATCGCTTTTCTTAAATCATTATCCATATTACTATTACTAGTATTATCATTATTATTATTATTATTATTATTATTATTATTATCATATCTTCTAGCACGTGAATTATCTCTACTTCTATTTCTTCTCTCATTATTTCTATTTGGATTATTATAATTTCTTGATTGATTCAATCTTCTTTCATCTCTTAATCTTTCATCATCAGCTAATAAATCAGCTAAATCTTTAGCTTTCACTCTAATGATTTGACCTTGATCAATCCCAGTTTCATCCTCATATCGAAACTCTTTTAAAGTCTTTATGATATACAAGTTTTCTTTGCACCATAAGACACAATTCTCAGACCCAAACCTTACCAAATAATCCAATACAGTCAAAGATTTGACTACATGTTTCCAATATTTACCTTTATCATTCAATCTCTTATCTAACATTTCCATAATTTCGAAGAATTCCACAGAGTCATAAGTTCTAGCGGCAATTTCTTGCATCAAGCCGATGTTAGTGGATCTCATATCGTTAGAAGTAGCATCACGTACAAGTACTTGAGCTGAGGAATAGCCCTTGAAAGCATTTTTAGCAGAACGTACAAACTGTTTTGACATCTTCGAATTTTATCAGTTTATAGCGTAACAAAAACGAATACGTAATCACGATTTCTATACTTTGTATATCTGTATGTGTGTTAATGTTTATGTATAAATATATTTATGTTTGTTAATTACAAATACTTGAAAGTAATCCAGTCAAGAGAAATATAGTTCAAGATTATCTACCCCCACTATATCAAAATGCAAAATATTGTTATTTTGTCGATTGGAGCCTTCTGTTTTCATTTTCACCCCTTTTTGCGGATAAAATGTGGATGTCAGTGTGGATGCGTAAAATATTCGGCCTGTTGATATGAACCGGGCATTATAACTTGAACTTACTATACGGATATACCAGAACAGATAGATTGATATATTGATATATTGATATATTGATATATTGATATATTGATATATTGCTCTTGTTCTAATCTACATGTCTATTTTAGTGGGTATATATATATTCGTTGATGAAAGATGGATTATACAGTTGATGGAATGTTACTATCGTGTGTTACTGAGTGAAGTATATATATGCAAATATAAACTTACGGCATGAAGATATACCTCTATCGATATATGTCATCATACCTACAGTGACAACTTAAATGAATGGATGTGCTATATATGTACAATACATCTATGGGGGATAGGTATATTTAAGAATGATGACAACTAATGTCAGTGTATATAAGTGGTCACTTACATACTAGTATGCTATCTTATTCCAAGCCTATGACTTAACAGGTTTTACAAATTATAATAAACGTATATATGTATGTATATATGTATATCTGTTTTCTAGTGTATAGGTTCTATATAACTTTTGAAGGGTGTAGTCTTCTTCTATGGCATTCTGTATTACTATTACTATTGCATATTGTCGGCGATATCGGGGCATCTGGGAAATGGCGGAGTAAATATATACAAATATATATATATAGTGATTTGTAATAATAACAATACTTGTAACAACTAAATGGTAATAATTTTGGGTTAGGAGGTGCAAATAATAAAAGCCACTTCTGTTATTTTTTTGGGGTGTATTTATTAGATTGTCTGTGTATATATATAAGGGTATCTCAGTAATTATATTTCTTATTTCTTGTCTTGTCTCATATTATATCATATTACATAGTTTAGTACAATACATCATACATACATACACAAACATACAATGTCTGAAACTATTCCTTCTCCTACTGATATTGGCGCATTAGCCAACAGAATTAATTTGCATACCAGAGATGCTCACAATAAGATTGATAAAGCTATGTCATTAAATATTGCATTCGCATTGAGACATAGATTTATTTATGAAGATATTATTAAGACTTACTATATTGTATTCTCTGCTATTGAAAATAAAATAGATGAAATTATCAATATGGCTCCAACAAGTCAAACTGCTACTATTTTAAAAAGTTTTTATGTGGAAGATTTTAGAAGAAAGCCACAATTATTAAAAGATTTAAATATTTTAAGAATTGATCCAAATTATGTTAATAATGAATGGTTAAAGACAAGACCAGAATTAAACAATTTTGTTGACTTTATTAATAAAAGTACAACAGAAAACCCAATCACTATTTTAGCTTATTGTCATGTTCTTTATTTAGCTTTATTTGCTGGTGGTAGAATTATTAGATCTTCACTTTATAAGAATCTAGGTTTTTTACCAAATTTTGATCATTTAACGAAACAAGAAATGATTGAAGAAGGTACAAATTTCTTTAGATTTGCGCCAACAACAGATGCAGAAAATAAATTAAGATGGACTTATAAGAAAAATTATGAATTAAATACAAGACAGCAATTAACTGAATCACAAAAATTGGATATTATTAATACCGCAAGTCAAATATTCGATCGTAATACTGCTGCATTATTTGAAATTAAAGATGTTAATAAAGATGAATTGATGCATAAATTTAGTTTTAAATTAATAACGTTCTTAATTGAAGAATGGAAATTTAATGATACTGTCATTTCACAAAAGACTAAAAAAAATATTTTATTTAGTATCGCATTCATTCAAGCACTATTAGCTTATTTCATTATTAAAAGATTGGTTGTGAATTATCTTCTATGATACAACCATCTTATATACATATATATTTACATAGTTTCTAATCATATTCAAAATTATTATTATTTTTATAAAAAAGACCAATTCTTTTACTTTGTATGGGACGACGATGTGAGTATTTGTATGTAGTATGATATATTTACATGGTGAAGTGACTGTCTTCTTTCGTTTCGAATATATGTATATTTGTACTTCAGAAAGGGACTGAAAGACTTTTTTTATTTGTTTGTTTGTTTGTTTGTTAAGGATTTATCGTATAATTTACCTACCTACCTTGAGACAATTTTCTCTTTTCAGCTCTTTCCTTTCTTCTTCTCTTTCTTAGTTTATGCTTCTTCATCTTCTTCTTTCTCTTTCTAAGTACAGAGTCCAATAGCATACCATTATCTTCTACCATAGGTGAAATATCACCAATCTGAGTTATCGAACGTATTAAATCCTTTTCATTAACAAATTGAATATCTGGAACACAGTTCATCTTATTCGATAGTTGAAATATATTCGGCATGGTCATGCTCTCACCCATATTTTCACTTAATAGTGAGAAACGATTCAGTATCAATCCATTGCGAACTTGATGGCTCAGTTGTCTCACGGGATAGATTCGCAACTGTGCCATTTGCGATGTCACTCTCTGCCATCCACTTTTCAACATGTTGTAAATAGAATCAAAAAAAAGGAATGTTTTAAGGCTAGAGAATTTCCACTACTGTGAGATTATATTATTGCAAGTACCGAAATTAAATAAATGACCCTTTGCATTTATTTATTTACTAGAACTACATATACATTTTATATTTGTATATTATTCCAAATCTTATTTCTCCCTTTCTTCCTCTCGGTGTTGAGCTAGAATTTTTGAATTTAAATGGTCAGTTTGGACGTTCTGTTCAATAATTAAGCAAAAAACAATTGGTGGTTGCACGTGATTATTAATGTTTTTCCAGTCTTGGATAATTAACTAATCGAGCATAATGAACTTCGAAATAGAAACACAATAGTTCGGGTTAAAGAAGTTGCAGAGTTTGTTATAGTGTTATTTGGTTTATACACATATTTTTACTTGGAAAGTGGTAGTGTTGTTCTTAGATTGGCTACCCGATTACTTCTTCCTTTAACGATAATTAAGCCTGTCAAGGTATAGCTCGAGATAAACAAAAACTGTAAATTTATGAGAAGACCCATTTTCTAACTGTTTCAATATAATTTAATTATGATCCGTTCAACGTTAGCACATCGTTTAATGATGCCTAACTGTCAAATGTTACGATACAAAACAATATCTAGGGGTTTGCATATGAGCCAACGCAGAAATATTATGGGATTTGTACGAAATGCTCTTGGTTTAGAACCACCTTCTGCGGAAACTGACCCAACACCAGAGAATCGATTCCATCCTTGGGATCAATCGCCTTATCCACAACTACGAGAGAGAGCTAATAGGATCATGGAGGTTGCCAAATGTCCCGTAACAGGCAAAAATATTCAATATGTGTGTCCTTTGTCTGGTATACCAACTCATCATTCTAAAGAAGCATGGGAGATGGATAAAAATTATCACGAAAATAAGATTTACGAGAAACTAAGGAAAGTAAATATATATGAACATGATTTGAGAAGTGGGAGACCATTTCCCGAATTCGAGTTCCCTTTAAGTCAAGGAAGGGACAGGGTCATCAATATGACTAATTGGGATTTATTCTTTTATACAAGAGGATTTTATTCAATGGATACAGAGTTTCAATTGGCTGCAATGACCAAGATGCTAAGTTATCCATTGACTATTGCATCGATACTATCTCAGTTTTCCCCGTATTTCTTAAACCCTAAAGGTCCTATAACTTTAGAAGGTTTGAAGTCCCTGGCTGCATTACGTTACACCCTTTATTCAAACCAATCTGGTGATAGTGGAAATTTGTTGACGAAGGCTATGGATTCAAAGATTGGTAAAGCAGGTAAAGAGGTAGTCGTAAAGAATAGACCTGTACGGTTGTTCATTCTCGGAGCAAGAGCAGAAACACAACTTCCTGGTTATGTATGGAAGCAATTGCAATATTTATTCCCTTTACAATCATTTGAAATTTATTTTATAGGGCCGGAATCATATTATGATAAGCAACAAAACCAGTACGTTAGAAAGCATGACGGAAAACCATTTATAAGGAAAGTTGACGAAACTTTGAAATTGATTCATTACACTGATTATTTTAATGTATTTCATAAAATGGAAGAATTCTATCCTTATGATCCCTTCTTCGATTGCTTTTTTACATTCCATCCAGGATATGCTTCTGAAAGTGTTACATCAGCTGCTAAGGGTAAAGAAACGTGGATAGATAATGGTACAATGAAGGCATTGTTAGATACTAAGTGTGCTATTTTCACTACAGGATTCAATAAAACAGATATTGTAAATGATATGAATCTTTTACAGAATAAATTCAATTCTGAAATCGATGTATTGATGAATCCAATAGAAAATATATTCAAGAGTACCAAATGGGAATTGAATGATTTCAACCCACAAGAAGTATATCAATTCAATATGTATGTAGCAGGATTTAGGGGGAAACGTTACCATACTACAGAAGGATCCCGTTCATAATTTAGTAGGTCTTCCAAACATTAGCAAGACCAAATTTTCACTAAGGAATGTAAAATCTCTGCTGCCCTTCAAACCATCGACAGTAAAATATTCTTAAAATTAGCATAACATAACACATTAGCATTATTTAATCACAACTGTACATAAGTCACAACAATAAAAGAAATTACATTCATCAATTCACCATAATAATTAAAATAGTTTCGAATTGCAAATATTCATTGTTCTGGTAAGTCTTAAGTACATTTTCTTGTTTGTCTCTAGCTCCCAGTAGTATTGACGTCAGTAAATTTCTTCTTTGATCGTAATTATTTTTTTCAATATGCAAAGAAAGAAAAAATAAAGGCAGACTTTACATATTCCAAGGGAACGGAGGGGGGGGGGGGGAANNGGGGGGGGGGGATGCATACATATATATAAGCAGGGAAAGTTGACTAGCATTGATTACAGACAGTACATTCATACATAACTCACCATAACCTATACTGTGTAATCCTTATTCGAATCAATATCGATACAATTGGAGGTAAAATGTCTCGTTTATTAGCAAAGAAATTAGTGCAAAGTAAGATTACTACACCTTCCTTGCTATGCATGCGGTCGTATCACCCAATTTCTAAAGACTATGTCAAACCGATCACTATTGAACCATTGACTTATACTACAGATTCATTGCAAAGCAAAGTGCTGGATCACTGTCTTGCTAACAACGTGCCTAAACTAGGGTTTAATGAAAAGGCAATTGTTCAATCTATTAACCAACTAGGTCTTTCACCATCCATAATATCAGTGTTAGGTGCATCAAACTCCCCATCGTTCGTTCATTCTTCTCCAGCTGTGCTGGAATTGATCAAGTATCATTTGGTAACTAAGAGACATGAATTAACTAAGGATATCCCTCAAGAAAATATTGATCGTAACAATGGGTTACCAACATTGGAAGAACTGTTGATTAAACGTCTACAGATGGATATCCCCATGGGAAACCAATTAACTGATCTTTTTGCTCAATTATCAATTCCAAGTCAATATTTGATGGATACTGCTTTGCCTGAATTATTTAACCTAGCAGATGACATGATATATTTTTCAAATGAAAAGGACCATTTTGATATGGCATGGTATACTAAAAGATTGGGTGTTTCATTCACATATGTGACAAGCAAATTGTTTATGGCTCAGGATAGATCAGTCGACTTTTCAGAAACTATGCAATTTGCACATGATAAATTGTATAATGTCATGAAGCTTGGTGATTACTACAACAATGCGGAAGAATTTGCATGGTATACTTTAATGGTTTCTGCTAATCTCATCAAATCCCAGCTTGTTAGAAAATAAAGAATAATATTTGTTTTTTAATTAATGGAAATACAAACCATTTATGGCTTTTCATGTAGATAGACAGTCATTGAAACTAAGGATATTTGAAAATTTGATATTTAAGATTAATGACATATATAAGTATTTTGCAAATTTAAAAATTATATGATATTATAACTCTACAATTTATATTGATATTAAACAATGGAAAAAAAGGGAGTGCACGTATCCATTTATTATTTTACTTTGGTGGAAGGTAAATATTATGTTTAGATTATTTCGAATATTACGCCCTGTAAGTTTCAGATTAATAGAGAAATTTGACCTAAAAGTCTGTGTCTCACGATGCTAGTAAATAATGTACAATCAAAAGAATAAGAAGAAAAAGCGATTCTAAAGTTACTTTATTTGGTCTGTTTCATCAATTCGTTTCTTAATCTGTCCAATTCACCTTGTCTGTCCTTAATGTTCTTCTCGCATCTATCAATTTCACCATTTATGAATTCTAATCTTTTATCAACGTTAGTGCGTGCTTCATCCTGTTCTACAGGAAGGAGAACATTGCCAGTCAATTTATAGATCGGCGTTTCGTCTTTTAAAGTTTCAAATTCTTCAGTGACAATCTTGTTTTCTTGTAATTGTGTCTCTAACTTTTGTCTGTTCATTATCAGATCTTCCAGATCACCTTGAACTTTTTGATATTGTGCAGCCAAGTCTGACATGATTTAAAATATATGATATTTATGAGTGGTTAATTGAGATAATAAAGTCAGATAGTACAAATCTAGAAGCTCTTACCTATAAATTTCTCATGTTCTTTAAGTAAACTCACTCTTCATTGAATAATTATAATATTTAAAACTGGAAATTTTTATCCTTTGATGATGCGCTTGGTGAATAAATCAAAAGATTTAATGTAACATTTAGGTGATGCGCTATAAAAATATATATTAAATAGGTATTAAAGATACCAACGAGCTTTCAATAAAATAAAAAAGGAACAACTCCTAATACCGATAGCATTGATTTAGTATTCCTACTTAATATATTACAATAAATTTACCATGCTTGTATGTTAAAATTTCTGATTAACAACGGAATCTTAAACTGGGCCCTAAATGGGCAGACAGGATCAATACGGTGTTAAAAGTCCCTTAAGTTTTTCATTTTACTAACATATATTTGTATTATTTGAATGATATTCGTAGGCTTTTTCCAATGTGACTAAAGTGGATATCATTGCTCCTACTGGATATATTAGTTTAAACAATGGAATGAATTATCTATACCAAGACATGAATTGGATTATCCCATTCTAACATCAAAAGAAGAATCCTTACAAAGTTTACCATTACCAACTGTTACATTACCTACAGAACTAGATTTGAAAGATTATGATATTGTCTATATAACAACCAAGGTTATGAATCCTTTGTTTCCAAAAAAATTCCTTAACATTAAAGAAATTGGTTCAATTAGGATGGCATTATCCTTTGAAGAGAGCGGCTTGAGTGAAGGGAGTTATTCCTGGAACTTTAATGAGAACTTTCCAAATGAATTTGACCCAGCAACTAACGAAAAAAATGAAGAAAACCAGAAATCTTTTAGTTTTGAGTTCCCACTATTTTATATCCCTAATAATAATAGTCTGTTAATATCCATAGATGAAAATTTTTTAAAACTGTCACCTATTTTTGATAATATTCTTGCTAAAAAACTAGCAAGTCTTCTCAGCGACTGTAAGAAAACGTTTGTGATTGGTGCATCAGATAGAATCATGAATTCCAAAGCAATTACAGCTTCTGTTTGCGACCTAAACCCTCCAGAATTTGTTAGTGGATTTATTGGTTCCCTAATATCGAATGCAGCTGTTCGATCAGTCTCAAATTTTAGTAGTATCATTGTACCAAGTGAAGGCCCAACAGGTTTTGAAAAGATATCATTAGAAACTATGAATGTATTAGTGCATGCTTTAATGAATCAATGGAATAGTGGAATTGATACTCAAAAGTATTACGAAGAATGCAACAAATATTGGAGATTTGATGGATCTGCAATGAGCACGCAATCTGGGTTATATATTTAGTTGATAACGAATGTTAAATAATACATAAAATACACAACATAAAACTTATTGTTTATAGCACAGCACTGAGTTGTTATTAATATATATTGGAACATCTAGTTCCTTGAAACAAACAACCTAAATTTAATATTGACTCCAATATCTATTTTCAAAAAATAATAAAGCTAAATATACAGTACATAGATATATTGGAAGTGGTTACGGATAATCGTCTATCCTTAAATTTGATGTAAAAGAGGTTTAGTTTTGGTTTCGCTTTCTGAAACGATGAGATGACGAGTTGCTAAAATGAAAATAAATGAAAATATAAGTAAATAAAAAAGCATACAACAAATATCAATCAATTAACTGATATCATTTCTTGCTCTTTTTTTCTTTCTTAGATTTTTTGTCCTTCTTTTCCTTCTTATCTTTCTTTTCCTTCTTTTCCTTCTTATCTTTCTTTTCCTTCTTGGACTTCTTCTTTTCTTCCTGTTCTTCTTCTTCTTCATCATCATCAGATTCAGCCTTTCTCTTCTTAGAGGAAGTTTTTTCTACCTTAGCAGAAGTTTCTTCTGGGTGATCCTTGTGATAGAGTTCCATAGCTTCTTGGATAGCAACTTCATTCTTCAAAGTTGGTTTACCACTGTTGTAGAATTCCAATCTTTGTTCAACTTGCTTCTTTAGAACAGTACCGAAAGCGTTAGTTGGTTCGTCAGAGTAGTTATCAATTCTGGAAGCAATAGAACACTTGTTAGCAAGGTATCTAGAAATTCTACCCTTGTTCTTAGCAGATGCCTTGGCAATGAAACCACTGTGGTAGATCAAACCATACTTTGGAGTGTTACCCTTGGTCTTAAGAGCTCTGAAAAGAGCCTTTTCAGCACCTAGAATTTGAACAGTTGAAGCAGCTTGCTTGGAAAGATTAGTTAGAGAACCAGCATGAGAAATTAATCTAGCACCAATAACTTCACCAATCAATTCAGACAAGTTTGGAGCAACAGTGTGCATCTTTTCACATAAGTATTCGTATAACTGTCTTCTGTAGTCAACTAGGTTGACAACTCTTTGAGCAAATGTGCAGACGTTGTCCATATCAGCTTCAGAAATATCTTGACCCATGGAAATACGAGCATTGTCGATAACTCTTTGGGCAATACCAGCATCTTCGTTCAACAAAGCAGCAAGGTCATGTAACGATTCATCGTCTAGAGAGGCCTTGTCCTTAATGAACAAAACTAATTTGGCAAATGTGTAATTGTCTGGAACTAGCTTAGCTAATTCCGGGAAATGCCAACCGTACCATTCTTTAACTCTCATAGCAAAAGTATTAATGTCCTTGTCTAATTGATCGACCAAAGCAATGGCTTGAATGATATGGTTATCGTTCTTTTGAACAGAGAACTTCACCTTAGCTCTGGAGTAAGCATGACCTAGACCAAGTTGGGCTCTGTCTAAATCACCTGGTTGTAAACCTTTGAATAGTTTTTCACCATGTAGTCTGACACCACGCAGTAAATCTTGAGCTAATTCGTTGGCAATACAGTCAACGTATGGGAAAACTTCCTTAATGGATGGACCCAAGTTCTTATCAGAAATGGCTAAAGTAACAGTCTTACTCTTAGAACCCTTTGGTAAGTTTAGCTCTAGGATGGATTTTAAACTTTCGGAGACTAGACCTTCAGAGATATCATTAGCATTTTCTAAAGCTTCAGCTGCACCTTTGAATGGAGCAAAGGATTCTAGTTCAACTAACTTAGTGAAGGAACCGAATTCGTTAATTTCTTGTTGAACTTCGGCAAGCTTAGCACCAATGTTGTCTTGTTGTAGCTTGACCTTGAAGATAGCGTAACCGGTAGGTTCTTCGTATAATAGATATTCAATAGGAGCCATGATTATCACTTCGTCTATAACGGTGTCTCTTTTGATTAAGTATAGATACTAACTTATATTATAAATACAAACAAACTAAGATATCTGAAATACTAACTAGAACTATTATAACAAATATAAAGTAAAAGATATATCGATTGTTTTAGTGTGCATCTCATTATCGAATGGTTCCATTACCCAGTGTATGTAGGATGGGGTTCAGAATCACTCGAGGTCTCGGAAACTCATCGCAAAATTTTAAGAAAAAAAAATTTCACTGCGAAAAATTTTCAATCACTTTTGACGGCCCATCTCATCGAATTCAGGATGAAAAATATCGTTGGGACGGTCTTCCTCTTTGTCGTGGTTTGTGACAGAACTAGGTCTATGCTATTTCTTGTTAAATCATGATGATTTATGTATTCTCTATTTAATACTGTACATGGTTGGGGGTGCTGACAATCTCACTATTGCTATTTATTGCAATATCGTGGGATATCGTGTATATTATATAGTTAAAATACAAACATTACCTCATAGATGCAATTGCGCAAATGAAAAAATGAAAATGGATGACGAAATTAATGTAAATTTGGATAAATTGCGGGAGTTTGGTCCTCTTTGGGGTTCTATTCTTCTCCATCTCTCTCTTCCTCATCTTCACCTTGGTCCTCGATTTGCATGACGGTATCGGGGTTGTCGTTCTTTATGTATTTTCTTGCTATTCTTGAACTTCTACCTAGTTTCTTTGCCTCTTCTCTGGCCAATTGTTGGACACCTTGTAATTCGTCAGAGAAACTCTTACGAACAGTTCTGTTGGAAAAGACATCCCATAGCTTTAAACCCTTATTAACACCACCGATAACCATAGTACCTGATATTTCGATATCTGAGGCAAAAGATGTGGTTAATACATTACCAACATCAAAGTCACGAGATAAAACCATGTTTGGTCCTTTATTAGAGCTTTCTTCACTAGTTGGAAATTTCCATAACTTGACAACCTTTTCACCCATAGCACCTGTACTCATTAAACCAGGAATAAAATTGTTTACAGAAAGTGTAGAGACACCAGAGTCATGAGCCTTCAAGGTCCATACTGGTCTAGATTCGGCATTATTTCTGATATCAAATGAATAGACATTACCAGAGTCAGTACCACATAATATTATATTTTCATCGGCAAAGACAGCAGTTTCGATTTCTTCACCTTTAGATACAGACCAGTACTTAGACATTTCGGATTCATTTGAAATTCTAACATCAGATAGAGCCACACGTGAATCGTAACCAGCAGTCAATAAGATTGAACCGTTAGTTTGATGCCATTGGGATGCAGAAACATTTTTATTGCTGTGGATAGATGCAAGAGAACGGACGGCATTACCGTTGTTAAGATCCCATAATTTTACAGTGTGATCAGCAGAAGTCGAAGCTAAAACAGAACGGAACTGTTTATTATGAGCCATGGATAACACTGCATCCGTATGATGAGTGGTGATGTGTTGACCTTTACTCTTTTTCTTTTTCTTTTGCCCTTGTAATGATGAAATGGAGTTGTCTGTAGGTTCACCTAGAATCATATCTGGGAAAGCTTTTTCAACACAATCCAAATTCCAGATTTCGATTTGTGGGTCAAATGTACCAATGGCAGCAAAATTAGCGACACTATCATTGTCATTGCTACCTGGTCTGTAATTGATCCATTCAGTACATAATGGGAAAGCTGGTAACATCAAATCATGGTGGACGTATAAAGAAGAGTCTCTCACAAGACCCTTTGCAACATCTGGATCGATTTCATCACCTTGTTCTTGAGGAATTTCATCACTGTGGAAACCAGCACCATCATCATAAACATATACATCCAAATAAGAAACGTCATCTTCAGTTCTTGTAGCCAAGACCATGTTATCATTTGGATACACTTGTAATTCTTGTTTTTCTTCTGTGTTTTCAGTTTCAGTTGGTAAAGACAAATATGGATCCTCACCATTTTCACCTTCGTGAAACTTAATGTTATCATTGGCTAAACCAGGGAACATTGTGACGTCTTCACCTTCACCATTAGATTCAGTGTATTGAGCTTCCTCGATTTCATATTCTTTCATATCATTATCTATATCTGCTTGATCTCTTAGTGCATTCTGATTATTGTATGCAGATTCAGTAGCAGCATCATCACCTTCTGCTTGTCCTACACCTTCGTCGTCGTCATTGTTATCCTCGTTTGCCTTAGCTTCTTCAGCAGCTAATCTTTCGGCTTCTTCTACATCGATTTCATTCAGGTTTAAGTTAGCCATATTTTCAATTCTTTTTACTTCAGCATCATCTAATTCATACTTTTCTGGAAATTCAGAAGCATATCCTCTAGGGACCCAAGCTGTAGCAGAAATCATTTTTATTAGAAGCTAATATATTCTTGGTATGTGTCTTTATAGTATTACTGTCAAAAAGAGAGTAATTTCTCAGAACCTGTACAAAGCTATGAATCCTTATATATTCATTACTTCAACAAGCTGTATATATATGCAAAACTAATTACACTTACTACTATATTTCACACTTACTACAATTGTCTTGATGGACTATAGTATCACCCAAGTCAGCTCATCGCACAAATCTTCACGGTTCAGGGCATCGCCAGCTTCACCATATTTTTCAAGAAACCAAAAAAGAAAAATTTTCAGCTCTTCGTAGTACATGATCTTCCAGTACCACCTTGAATAATGGGAGGCTGAAACTTCTAACAACCTGGAACGAACCTAGTCAATCTGGGGTAACCCTCTTAATTATAGATAGAAAAGGTACAACATATGTTCTTATTGTGAAATATATATGTATATTTCTGTTGAATGTTGACCAATATAGTGTCGGTAAGTTAGCATATAAAGGTATCACTTGAAAAATACAACGCAAAGATGGATCAAAAGAAACTAGAGGACCTGTTGAAATTACTACAGCTCAACCAAGGTGATCTGTCAAAATTGACAGATCAACAAAGAAAGGATATGAAAGATTATAAATTCTGGAAGACTCAGCCAGTTCAGAAATTCGATGAAGCAATTGATAAGGAGGGTCCAATTGATATTACAAAAACACCTGCTGACGTTAGAGATGAACCTTACCCAATGTTAGGGGAGTTCGAATGGAGCACAGTTGATATCAATGACAAACACCAGATGGAAGATGTCTTCATTTTACTGAATGAAAATTATGTGGAGGACAAGGATGCTTCCTTTAGATTCAATTATACTAAAGAATTTTTCCATTGGGCTTTGAAGCCACCTGGATGGAGAGAGGAATGGAATGTAGGTGTCAGAGTGAAAACGACAGGAAAACTTGTCGCATTCATTTCAGCGATTCCAATTAATCTAACAGTTAGAGGAAAAAACGTCCCAAGTGTAGAAATTAATTTCTTATGCGTTCATAAACAATTGAGATCCAAGAGAATGACACCAGTACTTATCAAGGAAATCACCAGAAGAGTCAACAAACAAAATATCTGGCAAGCACTATACACCGCAGGTGTTGTGTTGCCTTCACCTGTAACTACATGTCGTTATGCCCATCGTCCTATCAATTGGAATAAATTGCAGGAAGTTGGATTTACAGATGTACCAGCTGGTAAAACTGCTGCTGAAATGGTAGCACTATATACTCTACCAAAGGATACCAAGACTAAAAATCTGAGACCCATGGAATTGAAGGATGTCAGTCAAATGATGACTCTCTTTGACAAGTACGAATCTCGTTTCGAGTTGGTTCAATCTTTTAACCAAGAAGAGTTCACCCATTGGTTCTTAGGTAGTTATGGGAAGGAATATATCCCAGAAAATAAAAAAGTAATTTTCACCTATGTAGTTGAAAATGAAGATGGTAAAATATCAGATTTCTTTTCATTTTATTCTTTACCTTTTACTGTGCTGGAACATGATGTGCATTCAGAATTAGGTATAGGTTATCTATTTTATTATGCATCTGATGCAGATTTGGGATTCGATGACAGATTTTCTGAGGATGCTACAAAGGCATTAAAGACAAGATTAAACAGTTTAATAAGTGATGCCACTATCTTAGCTAAGCGTGCGAACATGGATGTCTTCAACGCTTTGACATCTCAAGATAATACATTATTTTTAGAAGACTTGAAATTTGGTCCAGGTGACGGTTTCTTGAATTTCTATTTGTTCAATTACAAGGCCTTCCCAATCGGGGGCGGTCTAAAAGATGATAAGAGTTACGACACTGTTAAGCGTAGTAATGTGGGTGTTGTCATGTTATAGAACGTAAAGATTTCTTTCAATTAGAGATATAAGATGTCATATATGAAAATTTTTAGAATTCTATAACCAATATATATATTAATTTCACTCTAATTTAGAAAATGCAACAAACACTATTAGTATGATACTTCTTCATCAAATGTCAATATTTTGCTTGTTCCGCGTAATCTGAAATTCTTCGAGGCAATTTAAAGGGATACTTAATGCAATTTGCATATTTGAATAGGAAGGATACAAATGGAACACATTAGCCATTGTAACTACAACTGCTATTACTACTACTACTACTAATAATAATAATAATAATAATAAGTACACCATTTGTTATTTACATAGTCGACTCTAATTAGAAGATGCCACCAAACCAAATCCCTTATCAAGTATGTGCCCATTGGAATTTTTTTCTATATAACTCAGTTCAAAGTTTATAGCTTTGACTCTATACGAATAATAAAAACTAACAACGTTCCGATAGGTAAAATTGAAGACATGTCTTAGAATGTGCATACAGTATCTGAGATATGCTCAGGACAAACAACAAGCTCTTGCCAAGCAGTATAGAAGAGATGTGGCACAGTTACTAATGGCAAGTAAGGAACAGAAAGCTCATTACCGTGTTGAAACACTAATCAACGACGATATACACGTTGAACTTTTGGAAATATTAGAATTATATTGTGAATTATTATTGGCAAGGGTATCAATATTGACCAGTATTAAGGATGAAGTTGACCTTTTGACAAATCATATAGAAGATGGTATAAATGAGGCAGTAAGAGCATTAGTGTATGCTTCCCTTCATGCTAGTGAAGTTAAAGAGTTGGGACAATTACGTGACTTGTTAACTTTTAAATTTGGTCAAGATTTTTTAAAAGTCATTTTAGAGGAGAAAGTTGGTGTTCCTGATAAGGTCCTTAAGAAATGTTCTCCAAATCTTCCACCGGAAGATCTCGTAGTACTTTATTTGAAGGAGATCTCCCGTACCTACGATACTCCATATAGCCAATTAACTGATGATGAAGAGGAGGAGGAAGATGAATCTGTTGTAGATAGTGAAAAGACAGACGATATTAATGGAGATAATGAAGATCAAACAGATGATGAGAATGGTAACAACGGTAACAGTGTCCCGAAGAAAAATCAGAGTATATCTAAGCAGGATGATAAAAAGGCTATTGTGGCAATAGATAATGATGCTGCATTAGATGAGAACGATGAACACACACCTATTACAGTACGGAAACCTAGACAAAATAGTGAAACGATGAAGAAGGATCTAATAATTCCAAAAGAAATAAAGAAAGATGTTAAAATAGTTCATCAAAAGAAAAAGCTGGATAATAAGAACGAAGATACGGAACTAGAAGATTTAAAGAAAAGATTTGCAGCTCTACGTAGATAGCATAATGATTTAAAGTATTAATTGACATAACTATAGGCTACTAATCGAAAATCAGAAATTCGTTATAATGCCACTACAATATATTCAGTTATTAAGAAGTATTAGATTACCTCACGAATAGAATTTTTCTTCTATTGAGTTTTCTTTTATCATTGAATTGCCGAATTATATTTTTATATATATGTAATGGCTACTACCGAACTTATAGGTTGAGCCAACTTATGTATATAGGAATCAACTTATTATATATTTAATTTAATAAGATTTCAAATTTGTATTTTAATATTTTTTTTTTCTTAACTCGTTCCATGTAAAGGTTATAGTTTTGAAAGTTCTTAGATAATTGAGAAACTTAAAATATTATAAAAATAAGAAATTCAGTTTTTTAGAACGTATATGTAAACAAACGCTGGCACGTTAACGAGAGCTTTTACATCACAACAAGTTATTATTCAATTATCTGGAAAAACGAATTACTAATAATGACAACATAATAAACTGAACAGAAATAATTTGAATTTAAGAATTCATCTTCAAATTCTATAAAATTCTATAAATATAAAGTGATATTTCCAAACAATGTAGAGTGACTCATTTTCTTATTTGTCTGTTTATTATTATTATGTATATATGAATGACAACCTAGTGTCGACTTTACAAATGCTTTATGTATGATTTCATTAATTAATTGTATATATGTATGCTGTTTTTGTTACTTGCTTTTTATAACTATCATGTCCATTATTAGCGTTCGTTCTAACTGTAAATACCTTGGGTTATCAATTGGAATTGGTCATATAATCTAGTGTAAACACTACCCAGAGATTTTCCAATTAAGAATGTTTCAACAAAATTGTCCACTTCATCATCATTTACGTCAAGATGGAAACGCTGTCTTAATTGGACACTGGTTTGATCACCAGCTTCAAAACATGGTTGCATGTTATCCTTTTGCATAATTTCACACATGGAAACAATTTGGTTGGCCTGTTTCCTTAATGCTCTGAAACCTTCTTGCATTAATCTAACATATTTCTTATACGCATCACCTTGTAAACCACCGAGAACATCAACGTACTCGTAGGTAAATTTAAATGGAGCAGCTTCAAAACCGACCGAACCTGGTGAGTTGGATAACATAAATCCAAAATCAATATGGATTACGTGACCTTCATTATCAATCATAATATTACCGTTATGTCTATCTTTGACCCTAAGAATGTAACAGATTAGAGAATATGCCGCCAAAGAACATGCAAAATTATCTTGTGCTCTTCTAAATTTGAACCCATTTGGATCACCGAATGCACGAATAAAATGATCTCTTATACTAGCAATTCCACCACGTTCATCTAGTTCACCATCTTCAATCATTTTTTTGGTTAAGGATTTCTTTATACTATGAACGGAAACTGCATTAGTAATTGTTTCAACTAGACCAGTTGTAGCACTCGTAATTAAGATTCTCATTTTTTTCACCCATATATCGCTCTTTTCTTTATTCCATATCTGCGCCATAGCTTGTATGATTTGACAAGCAAAGGCTTCTTGCCTTAAATCATCACCGGACTTTGCAATGACAGAACAAAGATCCCAGTTTTCTAAATGACCATATTCAGATGTCTTTCTAATTCTCTCCTTTCTTGTATTCCAGTCTTCACCTAAATAAGAAGTATCGATACCACCAGTCTTCAAATCATTCTCCAATTTACGTTCACCAGCTTCACCATGCATTGCCTCTAAATCACGGTAACCAAACTTATCCTGAACTTCCTTCATAGATGCTATAATCTGTGCACGAATTTGATTTGTCGAATCTGATAATTGTTGGGGAGAATTATCCAATTGAGCTAACATTAATGCCGATATTCTCATTTGATCTGCAAGGTCATCTGTTTCTCTGTGGAATTCTTTGGAATCAGCGCTTCTCTTATCAATCACTTCATCCATATTTTGCGCAAAAGCAAGATCTGGACTTCTGTCTTGAGTATCATCAGGTATTACTGGTACATTTGAAGCAGCTTTTAAAACAATTGAGCTTCTGTAAGCTTCCGCATCTGTTTGGTTCTTCACACGAACCATTGATAAGTCTCCAAGGTCCATTTCACGATGCTGTACTTCTGGTAGACTGGATGTGTGTTGCAAAGGATTACTACTAGATCTTAGAATACCATCAGATAACTCTTCATCGCCAACAAGGGCATCTGTAGAATCTGCTAACGAAAACATTCCCGTCTCTCTATCTCTTTTCTTACTCAAATAATTTAGATCGAAAAGTGGTGTACTTTTAGAACAATTAGACTTTTTCAGAACCATGATGTTATCATCCGTAGTAGGGTCGAAATCGAATTCATCTCTCAAATATTCAATCAATAATAAATATGGAACTTTCTCAGCAGAGTTCAACACCTGTGCTTCACTAGCAGTGATGGTTACTAATTTATGAAGTCGACCCTTTTTATTTGGGGGTAGCAAAGTTGGAATATCAACTTCTGCAGGTAGATCTCTGTTAATTAGGGATAATTCTGCTCTCAATGCACTTAAACGTGCTTCGGTAGGAACCTGAGCAAGTCGTTGAGAGATAGATTCCAATGCAATCGCAAACTGAGTAGCACAACGGAAATAATTTGCCTTTAGAATTTTAATTCTCTTGGATATTGGAATTCTATTTATATCGATCTCCAGTTGACTAGGGTTACGTGTTAAAGTTCCTCTTCGAGCTAATGTATTTTCAGTAGGTGGTTGAGAATTCGAACGTATAAACTTCGGAGCTTTCCTCTCTGGTGATCCATATGATGCAGATGATCTGGGAATATCAACTTTATGTAAGTTTGGCATTGAACTGGTATATTGATCTTTGGCTTTCAATGCTTCCAGTCCTGTCTTCTTCCTCTGAGATTCAGGACTATCGACTAGATGTTCTTCATCATTAACAACAGAGCTACCCACGACAATTGTGTTATCATCAAGTTCAAGTTCATGATGTTCATGTTCGCTAACAGTTTTATTACCGTAAACTTTATGGACATATGAATTATCCACAAATTTAGTTTTCCTCTTTGGTAATTTAATTGACCCTGAAATTTTTTCAGAGAACATTTGTTCCCCAACATCATCAATAATATCAAAATTCAAAGAATGTTCTCTTTCTTCATCCTTCTTCCTTGGTTTCCTAAAATTAGTATCTTCTTTAGTAGTGACCGCATCAACAATATCAACCGGAGTATCCGGTAAGGAAATTGTATTGACATCTCTTTTCTTCCCCTTTGATGACGATCTATAAAACGTTTGTTTATTAAGTTTTGTATTCTTGAGTGTAATATTTTTAGTGAAGTCTCTCATTGCACTCTTAGCTAATTTAAAGACGTATGCCTTTTGTCTTCTACCTTGAGATTCTACCATTGGCTTCGCCATAGATGCCATTTCGGGCGAAGCCATACATGACATCATCATCGATGCCAGAACTAATGCAGGTGCAACATTTTCATGTATCTTTTGTATTTTTTTTTCATCCTCTATGGAGTTAATATTGAAAAGACTACTTTGCAATTCATTTAATACCCTTCTCGCTACTTGAAACCCATATGATTCTGGATCCAGGGATAAATCAGCTAAAAGAGCTTGTAATTGCCAGAAGGTCAACAATGCAAAATGAGGATTTTCATTCTTTAATTTCAATATTAAATCTTCTAACGCCATGGATTCTGTCTCAATTGTAAGTAATACTTGAACTAATTGTGGAATATAGAATTGTAATTCAGAATGTGGGAATGATAATAATTTCTGACACAAATAGTAATGAATCCCCACATTATTTGAATAAGTACATATCAGTTCAATGCAATCATATAAAGAGAATTGAGATGAGTTAATAAACTCTAACAATTTCTCATTCTCACTGAGTTGCGTTGTGCTTTCTCTCTTTGGTAGGCTCTCTGTAGACATCTGAACCTCAGTATCCACAGGAGGAGTCTCTATACCCATTGTGTTATGCCGTATATATATCAAAAAGTGGTGAAATTATGTGCTATTTTCTTGAAAGTTGTTTGCAAATATGTGTGATTATTATCGATCAAAGGGAGATCTTAATTTCCATAAAAAACAACAGTTGTAAAAATGAGAAACACACCAATAAAATGTAACTTTGTTGAATAAAAGGATCCTTAATGAAAAATTTCACACTGCTTCCACCAGAGATAAAAACCAAAAGAATAATTACAGACCGTTATGTGTTTGGTTATAACCTTGACCTTTGTTTCTAATAATGTCAGTCTTAATAAATTTCAATGCCTTCTCTCTGTCTGCCTCTGATATTGTTTTTTTCTTTCCCTCTCCCTTCTCACGGTAAAAAATGCCAACAACAACACGACAAATATAAATCAAATAATGTATGAGGCGAACAAAACAAAGAATAGAGGGAAAAACAATAACATGTTACGTATCTTCTAAACAATGAGACGTAAAAATTTTAGTTAACATTTTTGCTTCAACTGTAACAATGGATATAGTCAATGTAAACAAAACAAGGCCACATTCATTTAAAACTGATTTGATGTAATTGTTTCTAGATTATTTTTAATATTATTTTAAATGTATGTAGTAATGTAAATATATAAATTTGTGTATATGTAGAGGACAAGCAGTAATGCAATGTAAGTTGTGCATATCTCCCACTGTAACCCTATATTGTTCATTAATATTATTATAATGTAGTAAGTAAAAAATGCTCTTTCAAAGAACCAAGGATACTATATGGAAATATTCTGTCCTTGTCCAGTTCTTTTTCTTTCTTTAGAAATATGTAAGGATGTTATTATCATTAATAGTGAACACATAATTGTTATAAGCAATAAATGCGAACACAGTTGTAGTATGCTTATGCGACTGCTGCCCAAAACTTGTCCCAAGCAGTCTTTGGTTCATCGTCTTCCCAGACAATGGCTTCAATTTCTCTTCTGTCGGTGTCGATATCGATATCTTCAACCTTCCAGAAGAATCTACACCTATAGTATAGTTGACAACCTGAAAACAATACAACTAAAATAATCAACGAGATATATGAGGTAAAGAAATCAGCAACTTTGAATGTTGGTGAGAAGGCTTGGAAACCTTGAATGAAAATAATGACAGTGACAAAGAAAGTAGCGTAATATGCACCCCAAGGCATGAATTTAGCTTTGAATGGCAAATCATCTCTAGAGATACCACGGTACCTCAATGCAGCCATGAATCTGATATGAGATAAAGAGATGAATACCCAAGCACATAACCCAGCCAATGTGGAAATGTTAACCAACCAGTTGAAGGCAACGTTAGCATTGTTATTAACGACCAAGAAGGCTAATAGACCTAAAGCGGCAGTGGTTAAGACACCCATATATGGAACACCATAACGTGTGACGTAAGAGTAAACCTTTGGGGCATTACCCGTTTGAGCCAAGGCGTATAGGACACGAGACCCAACGTAGACATTGGAATTAGCGGCAGACATGACGGTGATCAAAACAATAGCGTTGAAAATATGTGGTAAAGCTCTTGTACCAGCGTTAGTGATAGAGATAACGAATGGGGAAGAGGCAATAACAGCAGTATCTGAAGCAAGACGTGGATCGTTGTATGGAACCAATAAACCAATGAAGAATAAGGACATAATATAAAATAAGACAATTCTAAACACGACTTTGTTGATAGCACGAGGCACAGCCTTTCTTGGATTAGCAGCTTCACCAGCGGTAATACCGACCAATTCAGTACCTTGATAAGTGAAAGCAGCATTAATTAGGGATGCAACCCAACCAAGGAATCTAGCTTCATTTTTATCATCTGAAATGATACCTGGACCCCAAGGACCTGGATTTCTCCAATAACGGAACCCAATTGGACCTTGATGAGAACCACCACAGACAATAATTAAAGCATAAATTAAATAACCGACAATGGCAACAACTTTAACAGCAGCCACCCAAAATTCAATTTCACCATAAACTCTCACAGGGAAGAAATTCATTAAAGTGATTAGAACCCAAAAGATAGCAATCCATACACCCAAAGGTACTGTAGTAGTCCAATATTCAATAACTTGACCTATAACAGAGACTTCTACAGCGTAAGTAATAGCCCAATTAAACCAATACATATAACCGTTTGCAACACCAAATGCAGGTGATAAGAATCTTTTTGAGAATACAGTAATCGAGGAAGTAACAGGGATAAAAGTCGCCATTTCACCTAGAGATTGTGTAACAAAATAAATGATAGAACCCATAAAAATATAAGCAATCAATGAACCTACTGGACCTGAAGATGCCAAAGGTGTAGCGATACCGACGAATAAACCAGTACCAATAGTACCACCAAGAGCAATCATACTCGTATGACGTTCTTTCAAGGCACGTTTAACTTGAGTATCATGTACTTCAGCTTCTTCCGTATCGTCTTCATCGATATTGGTACCTCTATGGGCTAAAGAATCACTAATAGAATGAATATCGAATCCATTAGATTGATATTGTTTTTTCTTTAAAGATTTCATATCATGAGGATCAGTGATAGCAGATTCTGTTTGTAGTATTTCAATTTTATCGTTAGAATATTCAATTTTTGGGGATCCAGTATCTTGAATTGAAGAAATATCTTCATCTGAATCCACTTCTTTCTTGGACCTTATTAGATTTCTAAACCTGCCCATAATTAAATGTGTATGTGTATGTGTATGTGTATATGACGATGATAATTAATAATAGTAACAATTAATTAAATGTAATTTGTATTATCTTTATTGTAATTTTTCCAGGAATACTTTGTTCACTTTTATATAAGAATAAAACCAATAATATTTCAAGGTTGAAAAAACAAAAGAGGTGACTAATATTCTTTTTTTTAATTTATGCAAACAAACAAACTGTTCAGGATATTAACAATTAACAATTAGAGGAAATACAATATGAATGACTTCAAAAAACCACTTTAAAATTTGTATAATTTTATGACTATTCAAAGGTGTGAGTAAGTGAGTGAGTTTGTAACTTCTTATCCTTGTTCTAAGTATATGAAATTAGTCAAAGGAACTATTTTTTATTATATCTATATAATTAGAGTAATGAGAAATCAAACTATTAAACAAATAAACAAAAAAGAGGGTGTCTCAATTATTTATATTAAAATACTTAATTAATTTCTTATATAGCAAGGATTATGAACAGTTTAAAATATGTATGACCCATCCATCCTTTCCAAAAACGTATCTTTACCGAAGCAATATGAAGTTACTAAGAAAGAAAAATTTTCAGTTTGCGAGGTAAAAGTTGAGCCAGCAAGGTAAACCTCCCCAGGGAAGGTATTCAAAAACCATCAGAAAAAAATGGGTGAAGCTAAATTAATAGAGAGAGAGAGAGAGGGATTAGTTCATCCAATACAAAAGAATGTGTTACGTCGTTGCTGATCAATATTTTTGGTTTTGTTCTACAGCAAGTGCCGCACAAACAAACAATAAAACAGAATTTTTTCACCACGCAATTTGATTTTCTTTCCCGTCTTTTACGATGAGGAGAGGAGGCTTTTCCCGTCTGTCTTTCACTGTCGAAATAGTCGACAACCGAATTATTTATGTGTCTTAATTTTCTAATTCCATTGGCTACGGGGCTGGGTGGGGTGTGTGGGTGCGTCCCCGCTCAATTTTCTTTTTCCTATGGAGCTGAGTTGTCCACAGAGAGGTCGTCGCAGTGGAATATGAAATTAATAGCAGTTTTGTTTCCGTCGGCAAAAGAGCCGTGATGCTTTTCTCTGGGTTTCCGCCGCAAAGCATGGAATGGCGCGGCAATTCTGGTGTTCCCTGATGATGGGGGGAGGGGATTCCGTCGCGTTTAATGGAAAGTTTTGTGCCAAACCCTGTGCATCTTTCGTGGCTCGTGATGTTAGCCGTTGGCCTTTGCGGGGATCCCTTTGTTTAAAGGATTTTGACAGAAAAGTTGTATTACTAGTGTATGATTGATCATAATATATGATTATTTATTATGATATTTGACAAGTGCTCTCTCTCTCTATATATATATAACTTGTTCTTTTTGTAGTGTGGCTGTGTGTGAGGCAAGTTGTCAACGGTAATAAATTCCGTTTGCGTCGGAATTCCTACTACGGTCCTTCGCTTAGTTGTAAAAAAAATATATGTATCTTTTAGTGTATTATTTTTAATACGCGTCGTGCAAAGTGATCAACACGTGAAGCTTTTTGCTAGTAAATATAGTGAGTGGTAATTAATAAATAACGTCATTTTAATATTCATTTTCTTTTCTTTTGTCTTCTAATATGTAATTCAGGATATTTATTATTCCAATAAATTTCAGTCTGTTTTTGGTATACTTTTCTTGCCTTCTTAAATGATTTACGTATAATCTTATTATCAATTGGATTCTCGCCTATGTTTAATAAATCATTTCTAATAATCGCATGAGATTGGTTTGGTGATGAAGAAGGAGAAGAAGGAGAAGAAGAAGGAGAAGAAGGATTTGCTTGTTCATTACAATCAGAATATTCTTGTGCTTCACATCTTCTTTCCTTTGGTTTATAACCAGATATCTTGATTAGTGTAGTTCTTTTCTTTTGTTCTGCTCTATATCTTTTTCTTTGAAAATGATTCTCGACTAATCTAATAAAATAATCTTGACAACTCTTTTCATCATAAAATAAATATCCTGTCCTAGTTAATTTATTCTCTTTAACAAATTGATTCATCGTTAAAGATATTTCATGCCAGGTTCTTGCCTCCATCGTAGGTTTCCTTTGAGTAATCTCGAAGAAATACTTTATATGACCTTCAACTCCAAGATAATCATGGGGATCATATGTGTCAATCAAAGGCATACAAAATGCTATACAATTGCATATAATACCAAATATACCAAGTACATGTACACCTTCTTGATCACATTCATCACAACTTATAATACCTGCTATAATAAAGAAACCAAATCCAACGACTACGAACATTCTTAAAGGTATTGAGTATTTACATTCATTCCAATGATAGTTCCAATATCCATTGAATTTGTCCACTGGCAATTGATCTGTTTCCATTACACGGTTCATATACTTGTATTATTGTGTACTTACTGCAGTATATTATAAACAGTATCTATTTATATATATATAAATATATAAACATATCTACAAGCAAGCAAGAAATATCCTGATTACTAGATATGAATCACAGCTCCCATGATAAAGAAGATAGTTAGAAAGTGTATCCTGTAAGTACATAAAAATAGAAACAATACAAATAGTTATATCTATTTCTCTGCCCTGTTCCGTGATAGTCCTTCACTATAAATATCTTATTGTTTGTTGCATCGTCAATAATACTAATAATTCACAATGCGACAATCGCGTAAGAAAGAAATTATTATATAATTCCCCGTAACTGTTTCCTTCTTTCGCTTTGTCAACGGGTAAACCAGCGAATAAGTTTTTCTCTGCTATGCGTGTTTGTATGTGTGTTTGTGAGTTTCTCTCTCGCTTTCGCTGTCTCTCGAAATTTGAAATTGACAAAATAGTCGTTTTTCGCTTGTTTTTTTGGTGGTAAGGTTTAATAGCAATAATGCTAATAATAATAATAATTAATAAAATTAAAGGTAGTTTGTAAAAATAAGAAGAAGAAGAAGTAGGAGAAGAAAAGGAGGTTGACGCTTCCGCTGTTTATATCCTGACACACATACATATTAGTGAAACAGCATCTGTTAACAAGGATATCATATACTCAAATCATTAAGATCTGTGTGCGATTGTGTATTGTATATCAAGCTGTCATTCTAGATTCCTGTATTAACAACTGACCTTTTAGATACAATTGTTTGAGGATTTTTTTCTACCTTTAGGCACACACACACATACAAACGCTGATGCTGAAGAATTCTATCTCTAGCGGCTCAAATGGATCCGACCAAAGTTCCGCTCAGGGCTCAGGCTCAGGCTCAGGGTCTAGATTATTTCAAAATTTGAAAAGATTAGCAAACTCAAATAGTTCAAGCTCAACAAATCAAATCACTACTAGTATGATTGGTAGTCCCAAAGCTATACCGTCTACCTCTCCAAGTCGAGACGCGTCTTACCAACATCATCGTAAATCATCTTCAAGTTCCAGTAGAAGATCGAATGATATAACTAATAATACTAATGGGACATCAGATTTCAAACAACCCTTGAGTAAAAAGACTACTTTAAATACACAGAATCTAGGACAATATATGAACAGTAATAATAATAATAATAAACCAAAGACTTTAAGTCCCGATTCAGATTCTTACCATAGAAGGAATCAATCCATACAATCTTCTTCAAAATACTCATATTCTCGTAGATCATCACAACTTTCATCAATGGATAACATTAATAATACAAACATGAATATAAATAGACTTTCTAGAGAACATACTAATCAAAGTTCTGCCGCAAGTATATTATCACAAGGTTCATTTGTTAATTTATCAAAATTTGTTACTTCAGATGGTAAGATTCATTTAGAGATGCCAAGCGATCCATATGAAGTAGAAACATTATTCGAAGATATTATGTTAAAGAGAAACATTTTACAAAATTTACCACCTTTGAAACAAAAAGAATTAATGAGTTATGATATTAAAAAAAAATGGTTAATAGTCAAGCAAGATTTACAAAATGAATTTAAACGTATGAAATCAAAGAAACCTTCAACTACATCTGAAGCTATATCAATGAGTTCAATACAGCCAAGTCAATCAAGTTCTATCGCGATAGTAGATAAATCACCTACCTCCTTTGCACCTGACAGTAATAGACTCACTAAATTAAGAACAACTTCTACTAAAAATCCATTAGGAAATGAAGCTTTGTATCAACAGACGGAACGCAATGTAAGCACATCGTCAGTAGCATCAGATAAGACAAATAGACCACCGATATATTATGTAAAGAAAATATTGGCAGAACAATTATCAATAGATGAAATAAATGATTTGTGGGTTACATTGAGAACGGAGCAACTTGATTGGGTAGATGCATTTTTAGAACATCAAGGTCATATTGCAATGGCGAATTCATTAATGAATACATTATATAGGACAGCACCTACTGATCGGTTGACCGAAAAACTATTAGATAAAGAAAGTGCATTTTTCAAATGTTTTAGAGTATTAATAATGTTAAGACAAGGTCTAGATGAATTTACTACACATAACCTTATGCCAGATACTATTGCAAGAGGTTTATTTTCAACTAGATTAAATACAAAGAAAATGGCCACCGAAATATTTGTGGTTATCCTTCAAACGAAAAACATTAGAAACTTTGAAGTTGTTCTTCAATCAATGGACCAAAATTTTAAGATAGATCAAAATGCCCATATGATGTTATATTTCAAGAAATATCCACAATATTTTAGTCATCTCGCAGCGGATAGTCAATTGAAAGTGATTCAAGCTTGGCGATTTGCCGTTGAACAAAGTCTGGATGGACGTGGTAAGATGGGATCTATGGTTGGGGCTTCAGATGAATATAAGTTGGCAGGAGGCGAAAATACTATACTCGAATATTGTCAATTGACGATGATCCTAATTAACAATATTTGTATGGGTTCTGATAATATTGAACAACGTATGCATTTAAGAACAAAGCTCGAAAACTCTGGGTTTGTGAGAGTCATTAGTAGATTTAAAATGTTCGATTACGATAAAATCATACAAGAGATAGAATCGTATGAAAATTATAAACTAGACGATTTCAATACAATGCTGGAAAGAAATAATAGTAATACGGATGTGAATTTACAAGACCCTATATCTCTATTAGGGAATCTATGGGATTCTTGTAAAGGTACAGATAACGAAAAGACTTTGGTATCTCTAATTCAACACATTTTCTTATCAAGTTCAAGAATTATTGAAAACAAAACAGATACTACCCAACTTTCCAAACAATTAAAATTAATGGATTCGTTAATTACGAATATAAGTGCATCCACATCGGATGAAGAATCTACAATGAATATGGCTATACAGAGATTATATGATTCTATGCAAACAGATGAAGTCGCTCGTCGTGCTATTTTAGAAAGTAGATCTTTAACCAAACAACTAGAAGAGTTACAAGCTGAGAAAGAAATTTTATCTGAAAAATTATCTAAGGCTGAAAATGGTTTAGTAGGGCAATTAGAAAATGATTTACAGGAACGTGATATTATCTTAGCTAAGAATCAGCGTGTTACTGTGCAGTTGCAGAACGAACTTGAAGAATTAAAGAAGAAACATTTGCTTGAGAAACACGAACAAGAGGTTGAATTACGTAAAATGCTAACGATAATGAATTCCAGACCAGACAATAAAAAGAAAATTCATCATAAAGGAAGTAAATCAGATGCAGGAAGTGAACATAAGATGTTCAACGAAGAAAAACAAAGAAATATTCAAAGAGCCCTTCAGGATGGTCTAAGACGTGCAAATAATGATTACACGGCTGATTCCAAGAAGTTTGGAATGACTGTCCAGCCAAACAAGAGACTCAAATACCTTAGAACAAAAATGGAAAGTCTGGAAAATGAAGCTCGAAAATTAGAGATGACCAATTTTACAGATTATGAAAAATCAAACCTGAAAGCACCTGTTGAAATAAAAAAGAAACATAAATCTGCAAAACACAAACCAAGTTCTAAACTGCCTAATTTTGGTAAAAATGATGATAATGATGCTCAAATTAAGAAATTAAATGAATTGAGAATGACCTTAGCACAGATTCAATCTGAATCTAATGATATATCTAAATTTAATGTTGAGGAACGCGTTAATGAAATGTTTAATGATAAAAGACTACTAGCTCTCCAGAGATTGAAAGAATTAGAAACTAAGTATAAAGATTTTGGTATCAATTTTAATGTTGAAGATATCTTAGGAAAGTCACCTGATGATGTTGGGATTCAAAGTACTGATAAGGAGAAAAATCAAAAAGACTATTCCAGTTTGGATCCTAAGATGTATGAAAGTCAACTAGATGAGATTAATAAGATCACAGACGAGTTGATAAGAATGAAAAATAAATTAGAAGAACAAGAAAAAAAGAAGGACAGTGACGAAAGTTCATCAAGCTCCGCTGAATCTTCAGACTCTGAAACTGAATCCTCCGTTAATGATATGAATTATGATACGTTTAGTCAAAATTCAGAGAGATCTACTGGCTCTGGATCTTTCTTAGAAGTGCTAACTCAAAAATATGGTACTGGGGCTAGAGAGCTAACCCATCAAGCAACTAGAAATGAAAAGTCATTTTTGAGCCGTGTAAGAAAATCTTCTATACCTGCACCTTACTTACAAGAACTGAACCAAAAAGTAAATACAGCACCTGCTATCGAAGAAGTCGATAAGGCAACAGATGATAGTAATTCCGATGATGAGCCTGACTACAACAAGACATTCGAGCTTGGTGATAGTGATGAACAGTCTACATCTGATGAAGGAAAGCAAGATAAAACACTTGATGAAACAAATACCGTTGCCGTTAGTAAAGCCATCGGTGATGCATTCGAGAAACCTATGGAGAGTAGAGATGAGGACAATAGGGTGTCTGATGCTAATGCAGTCTCAACAATACCACCTCCGCCACCACCTCCGGCAGGCCTGTTTAAACTAGATGGTCCCCCATCTGGAAACTCCACTCCTCCTCCACCTCCTCCCCCACCCCCAATGCCTGTATCTAGTTCAACATCTATCAGCTCTATGAGCCCTCCTCCGCCTCCACCAGCACCTCCGATTCCTACACCGGGTTCCCTGAAACAAAATGTTTCTTCCCCTCTTCTAACGCAATCACCTTCATTATTTGAAAGATATCCTCGTCCTCAAAAGAAATTAAAACAGTTACATTGGGAAAAGATAGAACCAGCTGATAACTCTGTTTGGAATGCTGGCAAAGCGGAACGATTTGCTGACGATTTATACGAAAAGGGTGTTCTCTCCAATCTGGAAAGAGCCTTTGCCGCTAGAGAGGTGAAATCCATTGCATCTAAAAAGAAGGAAGATATGAACAAAATTACATTTTTATCACGTGATATCTCTCAACAATTTGGTATTAACCTTCACATGTATAGCTCTCTCTCAGTTGATGACCTGATCTTGAAAGTATTGAAATGTGACAGGGAATTTCTTAATTACCCGAGTGTTCTTGAATTTTTATCAAAGACAGAAATTATTGAGGTGTCAATCAACCTAGCTAAAAATTATGCGCCATACACTACAGAATGGGAAGGCATTAGAAAAATCGAGGACGCGAAAGCACCTGATAAAGATCCTAATGAGTTACAAAGAGCTGATCAGATATATCTACAACTTATGGTTAACCTTCAATCATACTGGGGTTCCCGTATGAGGGCCTTAACAGTAGTGACATCATATGAGAGGGAGTATAGCGAACTATTAGCAAAATTAAGAAAAGTTGATAAAGCGGTCGGTTCTTTGCAAGATTCTGAGAATATTCATAATGTATTTAATGTTATCTTAGCTGTCGGTAACTATATGAATGATACATCCAAACAAGCGCAAGGTTTCAAATTAACTACTCTTCAAAGATTGACATTCATAAAAGATTCTACAAATAGTATGACCTTCCTTAACTATGTTGAAAAAATTGTTAGAACTAATTATCCATCTTTCAATGATTTCTTAAAGGAATTAGAACCACTTACTGATGTTGTGAAGGTGTCCATAGATCAATTGATCAATGATTGCCAAACATTCGGGAAATCGATAGTTAATGTACAAAGATCCGTCGAGATCGGTAATTTAAGTGATTCTTCAAAATTCCACCCACAGGATAGGGTTCTAGCTAAAGTTCTACCTGTTTTACAAGAAGCACGTAAAAAGGCTAATCTATTAGAAAATGAGGTGAAGTTAACGATGCTAGAATTTTCGGGGTTGTTACAGATTTATGGAGAAGATCCTGAGGACAAGTTTGCCAAAAATTCATTTTTCAGAAAGTTTGTTGACTTCATAAATGAATATAAAAAAGCTCAGATTCAGAATATCAAGGGTGAAGAAGAAGAAAAATTATATGAGAAACATAAAAAGATGGTTGAAGATCAACAGAGAAAGCAACAACAGGAAGAGGAAAAAAGACGTAAAAGAATAGAGGGTAATGACGATGGAAAGGATGACAATTCTGGCGAAGATGACAGACGTGCTGTTATGGATAAGCTCCTAGAACAATTAAAAAATGTGAGACCTCAAAAAACTGATCCTACATCCGCTAGAAAGAGAGCTATGGTAAGAAAGAAACTTACATCTGAAAAAGATATATATGATACTACCCAGGATTTGGAGACAGACGAAGAATCATTGGTATATTCTCCTGATAATAGTGGTATTACAAAAACACCTTTAGGAGTTAATTCGCCTACCTCATCTTTCAATTCTGCTAATAAGCATCCGATGTCGCCTTCGAAACATTCAAGATTAAGAAGTACGGATTCTAGTATCGATGAAGAGGAGTCAGAAATTCATGATAGAGCTACTACTCTTTTAATGGAATTAAGAGGATCTTCGACGTTGTCTACATCGTCCTCGCCAAAGAAAAACTCTTCATTGGATGAGCATAAGGAAAGGTTACGTGCTCGCAGAAAGAAATCAAACAAAAGTATTGATGGAAGTAATAAATTAAAATTTTTCGATACACAAGAAAATTCTATTCCTGAGGACTCAGAGGTTCTTCAAGAGGATGGACATGAAAATGAACTTGAGACATCTGTGAAACAGAATACAACAGATCTACAGGAAAATAAAATTTTGGATGCTAACTCAATTTCTGAAGAGGTTGGGCAAAATGATGAAGAGTTCGGCGATCTGAACAACGGACAATAGATGTACTCGTTTCCATTAACCCGGAATATACATATTTAATATTTAGAGAAATATAATTTGCATTTTTTTAATTGATGAATTCATGCCTCTGTTCGTAGGCAATTCTGACCAGGCCAGCCATGACCAAGACGTTTTGCTTATCATCAGCTATGAAGTACATACAAGTTACATATATAATTGTCAAATATAAGTACTAAAAGTTCCTCGAGAACCTGAGATAATCAAAGTAGTTATTTCCGTATGTTTACCTCTGCAATATCCTTTGAAAATTGAATCATTCGAAACAAAGTTCAAATAAATAACTGTACCACGCTTTTGTTGTCGTTTAAGCGGTGAAGGAAGAAAACAGATTTAAAGAAAAACAAACACACCACTAACAGAAATACATCAAACAGAATGTTATAAGAAATCAGATTGACTATATGCTAAAGTTAACCTTTTTCACTAGAGGTAATTAAAATCGATATTTAGAAGGAGCAAATAGTAATAATAGTATAGAAATTATACGAAAAAGCTAAACTTCGAACAAAAAGTGTAATAATATTAAACATCTAATATTCGCTTCTGCAGAACTATGGCTGAGGTAACTGAAGAAACTCTCAGAATCAGAGAACAGGTTTCGTCACTTTCTACTCAATTAATGGAAAGTGTTGATAGACAATCCCAACTCGAAGATAAATTGAGGCAAGCAAACAAACTGTTACAATCCCAAAGTACATCTGTAGCAACTCTCGAAGCATTACAAGTAGAACACGAGTCCTTAAAAGAAAAAATGATTGGAAAAGATGAGACAATTAAAGACTTAAAAAGTAATTTAAAGTCTGAAGTTGAGTTACGTACTAAGGCAGAAACAGAGGTGGATAAATTAAGTCAAGAAGTTGAAGATCTTACTGCATCTTTATTTGCTGAAGCTAATAATATGGTAGCCGATGCTAGAAGAGAGAAACACACGACAGAGATACTTAACACAAAACTGGTGGAACAATTGAGGAACAAAGATAATACATTAGAGACGCTGAACTTGCAATTAAAGAATCTAAAAGTAGTACTTCAGAATGTGGAAAAAGAATCTGTCTCGAATCAATCTAGTAGATATTCGACCATTTTAAATGACTCTGATACAACTTCAGGTAGATCTCTAAATAAGGTTACTACCTCAAGTTCTTCTATTACAAAAGATTCAGACAATGTTATACTCTACTCACCATACGTAACGACAATCCGTTACGACTTAACGTTATTTAATGAATTTTTGAAGTTTGTTGCTGTTCTACCATATTGTAAAACTATACGAGAGACGGCATCAGAATCAAAACTTTTGAGAAGGTTACTCAATGATGAAGTACAGCCTGTGTTAAGAATTGATAACGCACCTGGTGTGGGCTGGTTAGCAAAAAAAACTCTAATACAACAAATGATAGAAGGTTTGGTTATTCTTGAACCACTGAGTGGAGTTAATGAGACATACCAGATTGGATATCGTAATGCAGATGGAAACACATCCCAACCCTCAAAATTGGATGCAAATTCCAAGGAATCGCATATGTTTAATTATCCTGTCAACTCACCTCCAGTAGCAGTTCATGGACCTTGCGCCTTTTGCGGAGAAAACAGAGATGACATTATCGAACATGCAAGAATGCATGTTCTCAAAGTTCAAAGCAAAGCTGATGATGGAACATTAACAGTAACCAGCACATATTCTCTCTGTTACAGTTGTGTTAATAAGGTCAGACAAACAGGCCAAATATTTGCATTTTTAAGATCCCTTAAGTTGGGAACTTGGCATCTAGAACAAGTTACTTTAAAAACAATTGAGAAAGGAGATTGGAACAAAATGGAAAATATTCAGAAGGTAGGAAAAGTGACTGCACCATTAGATAAAAAGTCTAAAAGGATGAGTTTCATGGAAGGCTTAGGAATTTCACAAAATAAAATGGCGGCCCAGGTCGAAACTTCAAATGCAGTTATTGAACGTGCAGGATTTCCAACTACTAATATCCAAAGAGCCTGGTTACATCTGTGTCAATTACGTTGCATGCTTTTCTGGACACATATCGGTATTTGGTCAGTGGATGATTCTATTACAAGCAAGATTGGACCAGTAATAAAATCTAAAGATGAAACATTGAAGACTCAAACTCCTAATATTATAGAAAACTGGAAATATTCTCAGAGTGAGGAATCTCTAACATCTCACAAAGAACCTACATCTGAAAAAGATGATATGTTCGATTTCGAGAGTAAAAGTGATCTAGATCAAGAACATCAAGATTCCAAATCTGAAACATTAGATGTCAATACAACAGAGAATATCGATACAAATAAGGGGACAACTTTTACTGAGGAGGAACAAGATGAAACATTTACAAAGGAAGGGCCAGAATCTTCTACTGTTGAAAAAAATACAACTGTTACCGAAACTGTCGAATCAGTACAAATAGAAAACCATGATGATATTAAAGAAAGTAGTGAAAATAGCGTCACAAAAGGTTTGGAGATCGATGATAGTCAAGATCCTGCAACCGAGAGTAGCAAAGTGTCCACACCAATAGCGAACAATATGAAAGAGAATTTTGGCACAGAAAACCCAGATAATCATATAGCAGACGTCGCTAGTGGAGATGATAGTATCGATATTTTAAATGATTACACAGGAAACGAGCAAAATAGAGAAGGAACCTCTTCACCATCAAATGAAGATGAATTCGATGATGCGCAGGAAAATGTGTAAAGTTCCAATTTATAAATATAGGTTATACAGACATTAGTAAATATTTTGAAAAATTAGATACATTTATATACGACTCTCTTTCAGACATATATCGTCAAGGAGTTTTGGATGAAAATATTACTTCAGTAGTTTTATGGGAATCACCGAGATGCTTACAAAATTAATAGGCTTCTTGATCGTTTTTTTCCATATTTTTCATGATAGTGTCATACACAGTATCCTTATTTGAAATATCAGAGTTGTTTAAAGATTGAGTTCCTAATAAAGCTGGAGTGTCTGATTCATCATCATTCGAAACATCTGGGTTTGGTACATCATCATTATCATCCTCATCATCTGTGTTACTATCAATTGCAGAGAGTTTTCGTTTCTTATTTTTATAATTTGGAGGGCCAACATCATCATCATCATCATCTTCTTCTTCTTCTTCTTCATTAGATTTACCTGAAGGAGATTGGTGAAGGTCTTCAGTTTCACCCTCTTGGTTTGTGGTTGCTATTTCCTTATCAGAATTCATCCCATCTGTAGATTTAAAAGTATCCTCCATTTTTTTAGCTGATAAATCGTGTAAAACCATATTAGGTCCCGTTGAGCCTGTTGAAGATTTCCGCAGTTCTTGTAATGTTGGAATTGGACCACCAAACAATTCTGTGTAAGCACCTACATTAATAATAGTACCATTGTTAGAAACACGCTCATTTCTGAATTTTGCATACATCGAGGACTGCGCTGGTGACAGAATTTGGTTATATTTTTCCAATAGGTATCTCAGGTATATTTCATTTTCGTAAAATATAGTTGACATATCCTCTTCGTCATCCGAATCTGAAATATACTCCCTACTCGCAACAAAACTATGAGAACTATCTTTTTGAGAAGTAGGCGAATTGTCATCAACATCAAACATAGGCAACTTATTTCTTCCACGTTTAGAACGAGGGGTTTTCGAACGGTTCAGTTTCTTAGATTTAGCTAGACCTCTAGCCATTTCTTTACCCTTTAACCTATCATCCATATTCTGGTCAAGTGATTTAAAATATTCATCATCATCCCGTATAATAGACGGATCATCATAATCATACTCCTCATGACCATTCCATCCGTCTTCATCAACATATATATTTTCACTGTTCTCAATAGATCTAATTAAGTATGAAGACGAAGATTTACCATTTGGTGTTTCGAAAGGTGTAGTTAAATATTTCTCCAAGGACTGAAGATCTGTCAATAACTGAGCGTAGTTACACTTAGAAATAAGAACACATTTATCATCATCAGTGTGGGGTACACTATATTCTAGTAGGGCTAGAAGTGCTCTAAAGTCTTTATTTATAAGTAGATGTTTTTTAAATTCATCAGGAAGTTTAAAATTTTCTTTTTCAACTTCTTTAGGAATAGTTTCAACACTTTCAGCTATTCCTAAAGCTACATCATAGAATGCAAGACAGACTTCGATGTTCTTCTTTAGTAATTCTAAAATATCAGTATCACCATTATCTATGATTGCAGAAACAAGAATTCCTACCTTCATATCTCTAACAATTGCAATTGGTAATGTTTCTTCATCTTCAATAGGCCTGAAGATACTTGGAGTAACTCCAAAACGGTTTCGAGTTGATGTACTTCTCGGTTCCCCGTATCTTTGGTAGTATCCAATTTGACTATCATGTAATGATGGAAATAACAATCCTACAAACCACGCTGGTGATGTTTTTAATCTTTTTTTCAATCTATACAATAAGTAATTTGAGAAATCTTCGACGTACTTCCTGCTTTTCGAGTTTTTTGCCAAACTAGAACTATCCAATATATCACGTAATAATACAATGAGATCCAAACGGAAAAGATATGTTTCCTCTTTGGCTTTTGTTAATATTCTATGAAAGAACGCAACAGCATGTTTAATAGATTGGTGATCAAGTTCGCGGAATCGCTCTAAGAAATTAATGTAAGTATCCATTGTCGCATCATTGATGAACCGGCTTTGAACCCTAGTAAAATCAACCTCGATCTCTTTATTTTGTGGGACCAAAAGTTCAATAGCAAGATCTCTGTCTATATTATGATGTTCCATTAGCTTCTTAATATCATCTTCTGATAAGTTTTGTTTCTTCGAACTTTTTCTGTTCTTACCTTCAATAACAAATGGATTCGCTGTGTTCTTCTCTAATATTTTTAGAACCGAATGTGTTAAATGAATGCAAATTTTCATATAATGTTCCGAATGCCTAAATGCAGTTCTTGGTAAACTTGACAATAAATGAATTCTGTCCTCACTAAATAAACGGCTGAGTATATATTGAATATCAAAATCTTCTCTATTTTGAATAGTGTTATCATTTAAGAGTAGTAATAATTCATTGAAAGCTATCATTGTTGCATGTACAACAGGCCAATTTTTCATATCAAATGAACTACGTAATAATTGACATACTAGAATATATGACGTTTCATTTAATGTTTCGCCAATCATGGCAATGTCAGCTGTAGGATCCTCATTACACCTTTTGACTTGATACTTGATGAACCATGCTGTAAATAATAAATATTCTATTTGTTCAAGGGTAACTATCTTGTCTTGTTCAGTAGTGAAATAATTATTAATACTATGCAAAAGAATATTAAAACTTGAATCAATAAAATTATTCAGGAATCTTATAAACGATTTTGCAGTAGAGTCTGTTAAAGGAACCGTATATTTTTCTGAGTTTAAAAACCCAGCAGGTAAACCTTCTTCCATAGGATCTTGTCGCTTTTGTAGTTGCCTTTTATTCCATTTCTTTCTAGCGTCAATTTTATCCATAGCTGAGGATTCATCTAAAAGATTCTGACCTCCTGAGACAGTCAATCTACCACCATTCGGAGTTTGAATAGACAACATAGCACCAAATCTCGAATGTCTTGACGAGGTATGCTTAATTAAATTTTTTTTCATTTCGGTTTCTTTCTTTAAAAGATCTGTCAATTCAATATTTGGTCTTGATAAATAAACACTTTTTAAATGATCATTTTTATTCGTACTAGAGGATTCACTGTTTTTGTTCAGAGATGGCTCTATCAAAAAGTCTTGATTCATATCCTTTGTCAAATAGGTCATAATTTCTAATAATGGTACATTAATAAAATCTTGATCAAATTCTTTCGTCATAGAACTACTTAATGTCAATAATAATTTAAAGACTTTATTCTTATTGAAACTGACTATCACAGAATTCAATGATATATCATCGTTACTTACACCAGGAGGTAGAGTATCTATCGCATTGATCCCCTTTGGAGTCTTTTTTTTATTTGTTATGGTTAATTCACCAGGTTCAATTGCGATCACATTTCTAAAAAAGTTTAAAGCTAATTTTATTATCATATTATCATGGGGAGTTCTTTGCATTCTATCAATTCTCATTACATTAGTTACTAATCTTACAACAGCCCTAAGCACTTTCCCATCTTCAGTTGATAGAATAGCTTTCTTATATGTAAGTTGATATTTCTTGACTTCAGCATAATTATTAACTTGACTTATAGTTGATTGATCTGTAAGAATCAATGGCCATGTCATTAAGACCATTAATTGCAAAGATTGCAATGCAATCTTATCATAGTATGACTTACTAACACTTAAACCCTGCCCAATAGTCTTATGTTGAGCTTCTTTAGTTTCCCATTCAATTAATATTGGGATCAAATCGTTGATTAATATTTTATATTCAGCGGTAGCCATAGCTACATCTAATCTATTTTGTTCATCGTCGACTAGTTTAAACCACCTTTTCAAATCTTTCAAACAGAGAAGGGCTTCATCACCTAATTTATACTGTGGTGTTGGCTCATTTGATGAATAATCTGGACCACCGATGGATGTAGAAAGTAATGCAATTCTAGCCTTCAACACAATTGAAGGATTGATGTCCGTCATTTTGCCAGATTATATATGTTCAAATATATCCTTGTTTGCCTATGTATATGGAAAGTTTCAACTATATAAGCTATTACTAAGTTAATATGCTAAGCTGTTCCTCTTCTTCAAGTATTCATTATTGTTCTTATTATTGGTATTTCATGTAACGATGGAGACGCGTTTTGGTTTAATTAATGAGTATTTCTCGCCTTAAAGAAATCAAGATAGCAATTTGGCGTCTTCTTACTTTCTCCTAACAAACACCCGCAGTGAAATAAATTGACATATCACAAATCACATATATCTTTATATGGTATTTACTTTTGCATTTAAGCATTTCAATACTTCATTGTACAGTCAAATATCATCACTAAACTATTTAAACATCACAGGAAGTTTACCATTGATTATGCCAGCGTACGTTTAAGTAATATACCTTTTCTTGATTCCCGATGGTATATTGCTACCATTATGATTAAACCCTCGATAGAAATCAAATTTCGCATTGAAATGTTTGATCTCTAGCGTCCCACAGCCAGTCGGTAAACACAACAAAGAATGACCTTTGTTTCCACTTTACTTATTGAATTGATCATTATCATCCCTGACTCATCATACGTATTCTCTACATCTCTGCGTCTATATCTCTGTCTATCGGGGTTTAAATCGCTTCGAAAATGTTCTGAGCGAACGGAGTTAAAGACCGTTGGCGGAAGTAATGAAAATTTCAGTTTGAACTAATAATTGCTTATAGGATGTAAGGGAAACCATAGATCCTGAGTAAACTGAGTAAAGCGATAGCGTTCTTGAAGTCGGTAGATAGGTCAATACTATGAATGTTTCTCATTGAAGCAACTTACGCCATCTATCACTTATCTCCTAGATACATATATATATATGTATCTTGCATTCTTGTTTTTCTTTTAGATAAACCTTTTCCCCTGATTTTACAATCTTTTTGTTCAGTCAGATACACAGAACCTCGAGAAAGATATAGAAAAAGGGCCTACCATTCACGAATTATTTCTTAATCGACTACCTCATATATATATATATCTATAAATTACCATCCAATCTACAATTTAATCATAATAATGTCGGAAAAACCAGTTCTACTTTGTTTGGGAGGTGTCTCATTTCCAGATGGAGATTTTTCAGAATTGTCAAAAGTTGCACAAGTTATTACATTAGACCCTGCAACTACAAGGGAACAATTCATCAAAAGATTAGGTGACTCAAATGATATTCTTTCGCATACTAAGGTCATTACAAGAACCTTTAGTAGTATTAAAAATACTGGTAGATTTGATGAAGAAATTGCCAAAGCATTGCCGGATTCGGTTGTTGCTATTTGTCATAATGGTGCAGGCTACGACCAGATCGACGTTGAATATTTCTCAAAGAGACATATTCAAATCTCTAATACTCCAGATGTAGTTAGTAATGCTACTGCAGACACTCATGTTTTTTTATTACTAGGTGCATTAAGATACTTTTCCTATGGTGTTCGTGAACTATTGAACGAAGGTAACTCGAAAGTTGCAGCCAATAACACCCCATTTGGTAATGATCCAGAAGGGAAAACAGTCGGTGTATTAGGTTTAGGTGGTATTGGTCACCAGATTGTTAAAAGATTGAAACCTTTTGGATTTGCAAAGTTTATCTATCATAATAGACATAGATTAAGCCCCGAATTAGAAAACGGTTGCGAATATGTATCTTTTGATGAATTAATTGCCAACAGTGATATAATTTCAATTAATATTCCATTGAATGAACATACAAGACATACAATTAATGCCGAAGCAATTGCTAAAATGAAGGACCGTGTTGTAATCGTAAACACAGCTCGTGGTGCGGTCATGGATGAACAAGCTTTGGTCGAAGCATTGAAATCTGGTAAAGTTAAATCAGCTGGGTTGGATGTCTTCGAATTCGAACCTGAAGTCACTAAAGAACTATTAGAGATGAAACAAGTTGTATGCACCCCACATTTGGGTACTCAATGTATTGAAACAAGACAAAAGATGGAGGAATTAGTCTATACTAATGCTTTACAAGCTGTCACACAAGGTAAGGTTAAGACAATTGTTCCTGAAATTTCTCATGAAGAATGGTTCATTAAATTATGATATTGATATTGTTTATCAAATATTTTTTATATATAATAATAATATTAATTATTTCAGTATGCGTTCATATATACAAAATTTTTAAGAATCTAAGTTATTAGATTTAATATGACGATTATCACCACATAAATTTTCTAACAATAAGTTTTTGATTGTAAATCGTTTTGCGACGTGTGGATCAAGGATTTCTAGTTCTTGTTTAGTGAAAATATATGGAAACACAAACGACACTATTACTGTTAACAGCAAAACTAAGGGGAACCCAATGGCAGCAATTGTATTTGTTATAGCAAACTCACCAACAAATCCTGCAAGACTAAAGGCAAGGAATATGAGCAATGGTTTCGTCCGAATCGTATATAGAGGCACGGATGGATCTTTCTTCTTCGGATCTGTGAATAACCACATAATTCTTGAAACAATCACATTACCACTTAATCCACCTATACCCATAATGAAAAACAAACCCGATAATACTGCTTGTGGAATCTGATGTAAGCATATTAATAGAGGCCTAGACATAGTTCCCAATAATAACAAACCTTGCACCGTATTCGTAAATCTTTGTTCAACACATTTAATTACACTCCCATCGACATCTCTTACCAAAAGAGATTCAGTATGAAGTGGTGCTTGAGGAATTAATCCATTAGGTGCAGGGATCCCTAGAACACCTGAAACCCCTGTTGTAATCCCTAATAATAAAAAATCGTAGTGGAATGATGAAGGTTTTGTAAGTTTATATTGATGACGTTGAGCCATTAAAGAAGAAACATTATGATCAAAATAAAATAAAATCGTTAAGATAATACCGAATGGTAGTGCAATAAACACATCCCCTGTACTGATAGAGTGATATGCTAACCATGTTGACGGATCTCTCATTGTTTTGGATGTAGGATAGAATGACTTGGTAATTGGTAGTTTAGCAAAATGTATATCGTTTAGATATCCACCAAAATGGGTGAATGCTGACCAAAATAGAACAGAAAGTGCAGTTGAATAATCAGAGATGAATGTTCTCAAAGTATGATTCAGAAATGGAGTTCTTGTAAACTGTTTGAAAGTCACCCCAAATATCATCATTAATAGAGCAACAACAATGCTTGCAAACCCAGATGATATATATTCTTTACCGTCTATGGTGAATTGTCGTATCAATATTTGTATACCTTTTTGGATGTAGACTATATTAATAAACAAACCAAAGATATCACATGGGAAAGTGGTCACAAACTGTAAAAGACCCACCAAATTTGTTAAAGCAATAATGAAATGAAATATCATGGACCATATGCAAACCCAAAACATAAAACCAAAATAATCAATATCCAAAGGTTTGATTATATCATAAACAGTATAGTTAAATATAGAAATAGGACCTGTAACACCCACAATGCACAATGGTTGTCCAGATAACACTCCAAAAACAATTCCAGCCATCGCACTTGATAATAAAACTTCGTTCACACCATACGCATTATTGGTCCTGTCAAACATATCTTGAGCAAAAGCTAATGCAGGCAAAAGATTATTAAAGAATGTTTCTACTACTGCTGGGATGACTCGATAATCCAAAGAATCGGTCCAGTCCTTTTTGTATAGTGGGAGTCTGTCTTTTAAGTCGAGATAAATACCTTTCCCAGGAATGGGTATTCTTCTTCGCCTTTTACATGGAATGGACCCATTTGAGTTGCTGTCATTATCCTGTGGAATATCTTGTGAATCATATGATGGTTGTACTGTCTGGTTTTTACTTGATATTGATACAACTGTGGCTGACTTTGCAGGATCTGTAACGGAGTGTATCATATTTCTTAATTTTATCGTAGGTTTAAAAGTATCGTAACTTTTACATGAGAAGGACGAAAATATAATCCTCTGAGAAAATTTTGGATGGTATATATATATGAGAAGAATATTGAGATTGAATCTGTTTTCGTCCCTTTGTTTCCCTAAATGAAGGCTTTTATTAACCGTCCTTGAATATCTCAACAAAATATGTCATCGAATGATCGGCAAGGCAATACGAGTATTTTTTCCTTTCTTGTTGCTCCCTTTGTCTACCAATAATAGCAAGACCTCCTCAGAAAAACAAAACAACAAATACACGAATACGTGAGGTATGCATTACCGTTTTAGTTTTTTACTATTTTTTTAAATGACTGATTATGATATTACATATATTAGTATAGATAACGTTATAAAATGGGGGTTGAGATTGTTCATGAGTTCTGTGATATGTAATAAGAGGTGTACGGTTGAATACGACATGTGAAAGAGACGAACTTACCAATTGGTAACTTCTTCAGCTTCGCCAAATACAGAATCCCTAGGGTATATAGTATCTAAATCCTCATCGTTCTCACCGATCAATGGCTTAGCATTCATGATATTTGGTATATTTTTCTTCATGAATTGTACCATCAATTTATTTATCAATTCGAATTCAAGCAAGAATGCATCATGACCTTCTGGAGATTCGATTTTTTCCAAGTTAGCATTTGGAATATGTTCTGCCAAGAATTCTTGTTCACTGTAAGTAAACAAACCATCGGAACTGATACCTATCACTAAAGTTGGTTGTTCGATCGATTCCAAGATCTTTTCCATGTCTTCTTCGTAACCATTAACAGAACGATCACGAGCTAAGTCATGTGTATCTAATTTTCTAGTGATGGCAATGTAACAATTAGCATCAAATCTATTGACGAATTTCGTACCTTGATAACGTAGATAACTTTGTGCTGAGAAATAAGTTTGAGCTGGTTTCAAATCTTTTACTTCCCCACTTATTGAACTAACAGAAGATACAGAATGTAATGAATCGGATGATGAGACATTTGAAGAAGCTTGAGATTCGTTGGATTGTGTACTGACTACACTCCCTGTTCTACCACCTCGTATTATATTACCAGATAACGAATTACCATAATTTCTCATACCGTCGTTATGAATATGAAGAGATCTTTCATTGATTGTGAAAGGTTGTTTATTAATTTCTGTAATGTTACTATTTGAAACATTTGAACCTTCATTAGTTTTACTTTTATTTTCTTGTTGTTTTGAAGGTTGTCTTCTAGAGAATTTTTTTTCAAAACTATTCCTAGATCTATAAGTTAATAAAGCAGCCATTCTAGCTGCAGATAACCCTGCTATTGGAGGATCTTCTAATGAATAGAACCCATCCAAATATTTTGGATCAGAATAAATAGATTGTCTTTGAGCTTCTGACCATGAAATACACCAAGCAGAATGTCTCGCAGAAGTAGCTAATGCCACCAAGTTTCTCACATAAGATTTATTAAACATTGTAGTCCATTCCAATGCTAACATCCCACCCATGGAACCACCTACAACACATGCAATGGATTGAACACCTAATGAATCTAGGACCATTTTATGTGCACGTACATCATCTCTTACTGTACATAATGGAAATTCCGGACCATATGGTCTACCTGTACTTTCATTAATAGATAGTGGAGAGAATGAACCATATGGAGAACCCATAGAATTCAAACAAATAATAAAATATCTGGTTGGATCAAAAGCTTTATCCTTTCCAAGTAATGGACCCCACCAATCAGCAACATCAGACGAACCTGTCAAAGCATGACAAATTATTAAACAATTATCACAGTTTTCATTTAATTTACCCCATGTCTTGTAAGCAATAGGAAAATTGTTTAAAACAAGTCCGGACTCTAGTACTAATTCTGGTATTTGAACTATTTTTTGATTATGCACTAATTTTGTGAAAGAATTATATTGTTGAATTTCTTTAGGATCTACATCCACTAAGTCTTTAGAAAATAATGTTTGTGACATGATGACTTGAGTATGTTAATTCAATAAAATAAATGTATATTCCTTTTTGTTATAATAATCTTGTTGAAAAATTGATTGACAGAGATAGAAAAAAAGATTCAAATGAATTTTAATTGTGTATATATATATGTTAAGATATATATATATTGTCGTTCAGGTAATAATATATGTGAGTTAGTTTTAATGTAGTTAAATTATTTTAATACACAAACTTTTGTTGTAGTAAGAACACAAAATGTTAGTAATATAGAATTCTAAATTTACGAAGTGTTGAGTTTATATATATTACGCCATTCCATTTCTAATCATCAAGTTTGTAATAGAGACTTCTATTAACTCTGTGCATTCGCCACATCTCTAATTTGATGTGAACACAGCAGAAAATAAACGGACCCCAGAATTTATTTAACAAGATGTGTCTTTGGTGCTTTGTTTGTTCGATTTAGAAGTTGTTTAATGTGGCATTTAATGATGAAATTTCAGAGTAAATATGCCATTTAATCAAAATATATTTCAATATCTCAAGTGATAAAAGGAACTATAATGCATGATCAATTAAATTACTCACTGAAGGGAAAGGACTAATTTTGTCGGCGATGTTTAACTACAAGTACGTAATCAAGCAAGAAAACGGAGAAAACTGACGAAGTCACGGGGTTTGTAAATAAATCAGAAATGGGATTACCAAGGGAGGAGGATCCCGGTTTTGACTCTGAAGATACCGCACAACGCCCTCGAAGTGGATATATAAATCCCTTTTTTTACTTCTTTCATTTCAGATTTAAGGCGGTTGCCATAACTGTGGCGTCTCTCTCTTGGTTCCGTGCGTGAACTCTTTTTTCGCTGCATGTTGCTCTTCTTACACATTCGGCATTTTTGGGGGAATCTTGGATGGAAGACATCACAGTTACCATATTAGGAATGAACGCCTCACTTTTTTGGGACACTCATGAGAGAAAGAGGAGCTCCCATCACGTGCCTCTGTCTTGTCGGTTTGTTTTAGTTATTCTCATATACTAACCGACCCTATACAACATATGCTTAATTTGCTAACGTATGCATAACATTATGTGACATTTACTATTTAAAATTGATATATAGATATAACGAGTAACTCATCAATTAGGGTTGATTTACAGTCATTCACGAGGAAGTTACATCTCTTTTTTGTTTTAAAAATACAAGGGAGCGAAAAGTTATGTGTAATGCATTAATTTAGTATTATAATTAAAATTATGTATTGTCTTTGTAAAATGCCATATGAATAAAATTTATGTAAATCATAAGATGAAAAAGAAAACTATAGAAATACAATTACCTTGGATAATTGTTTCTTGGATGTTTTTGGTTTGAATAGCGTTCATTGGTATAGCCATAGTTTGAATATCCTTGATTCATATTACCTTGAGAAGGTGGGAAATTTTGATTAGTATTATAACCTTGACTGTTGAAGTTTGGATTACGCTGATCATATCCTTGATTGAAACGATTTTGTTGTTGCATGTACATCTGTTGTTGTTGAGAGTATCCATATTGTTGTGTTTGAGGATAACTGTATTGTTGTGATTGTTGCTGTTGAGGATTATAACCTTGCAGTTGTGGTTGAGCGTAACCTTGTGTATTATGCATATTATTATTTTTCCTAATCATACCAGCATTATTATTACCATTATTATTAAAATGTGTCTGTTGTGGCACATAGTTTTGATTATACGCCGGATTATTGTTCACATTTTGCTGATAAGGATTTGGGTATTGCTGTGATCGTTCATTTTTATCGCCTATATTACGAGTTGTTACACCATTATTGTCTCTATTGATATTTTCTTTCCCGTTATTTACATTTGGATTGTTATTGGAATAATTTGAACTAGTATTGGAATGTTGTCTTGATTCATTGTTTGAACCTTGTACTGGTTGTAATAACTCCTCTGCAACAGGTGGTTTCCTCCTTTGAAATTTTTCATTGCTGGTAATACTTTGACGATTAGAATCATTTGATTGTAAATTATTTTCCCTCCTTGGTGACATCTTATTTGGAGATATAGATAGTCTCTCTGGAGATGTTCGTGTCAAGCTATTATTCTTCAATTGTTGATACTTATCTTGCCTTTTATCATTGTCGTTGTTACTGGGGTTGTTACTGGGGTTGTTCTCCTTTGCGAAAGGGTTGTATTTAGGTTTAATGACTAATGGATCATTCATTTTGGAATTATTCACATCAATTGCAGAATGATACACGTCACTCTTACTATTACCACTATTTTTACTGCCATGATCTGACGTCGAAGAAGTGGCACTGATATAACTCTTCGAAGGAGAATTCCTCAATGAATTGTATCCAAGATTCTTCTCATGAATACTGCTTGCAACACTTCTGGAGTTTAGCTCATTATCATATTCAACCATTCTATCTTGCTCCATAAATGAGGGATCAAATGGATCAGGATCATCGATCATTGCAGTCGGGTATGGTTGTCTCCTGGTTGGAGAATTACGACTATTCGTATTTGTATTTGTAGCTGTATTAGTAGCATTAGGTTTATTCATAGAAATATTTTTGATCCCTGTACCCAATTTTTCAATCTCTGATGATACTCTAAAATTATCAGGTTTGATATTACGTCCACCCATTTGAACAAACGAATTATATATATCACTCTTACTATTTTTCGAACTCTCAGTCTTCAATGGCATAGAATTAGAGCTTTCTTCTTCGACATCATTATTATCGTACATGTTGAATATTGACGAAATACTTTCTGTGCTTTGTTCTGGAATATGCCCTTTACGTTTCTCTGGTGATCTATTATTCATATTATCACGGTTAGAGGAGCTAATAGCATAACCATTTCTATTCGTCGTAACATTCTGGAAGCTAGTAGGAGAATGAATGTTATTTAGAGAATCATTACTTCTATTATTTCTATCCATTCGTTTCGATACAGTGATAGAATCAGATTGTGTATTGATTCTTTCTGGCGATTTCATATATTGTCTTTCAGGAGACTCCATTGAGATCGCTTGTTTGGTACTAGCACCTGGAAACACCGAGGATGATGCCGAGGATGACGTCGATGAGGATTTTGCAATTCTATCAGATTTTGGTGAGGTTGATGAAGATTTGGCATTAAGTTTTGGAGATAAAATTGTCCCCGCAGCATCAAACAATTCCCCTGATTCTAAAAATGATGAATTTATTGAACTCTTTAAATCTTTACTAGTGCCACATCCACTATATCCACTTCTATTCTTTATCAGCATAATCTCATTGATTCTCTGTTTCCAATCGGCATTACTCCAACGAAGACTTTCTGTAGATGTAGCCAGTTTCAGAATATCATCAACTTGTAAATAATATATGTGAGGCAATGTAGGTAACCCAAACAATAAGGATTCGGGATCATCTTTATTTGCAATCAATCTCTTGGGTCTACCATAAAGCTGGAATGCATTCATTGCTGGTATTAAGAATCGAATAATTGTATCATAACCTTGCACTGCCATATGTTTCTCTGGCATTATGAAAATATTTGTGGAGGTTGGGTTATCGATTTTTTCAAAAGTTATTGTACCTTCTACTTTAATGATTGTAGAGGTATCAATTAATTTGGCAGCTGATGGATATACTGCATACACTTCGCTGGCACTTGTAATTACAGCCATAGTATCGGCTTTCTTTGTTTTCTTTTCATTTTCATAAAACTTGATTTGACCACATGGTGATTTTTTGGAACCTTGTTGTGTAATAACTGCGTAACATCGTCTCCATGGCATCCCTGTACCAAAACGAACACTAACCCAATCCTCATAGTCATATTTTGTAGATGCTAAAATGATTTTAATATCACTCAATCTGGCACCTCTACTAGACAAAAAAGCACCAGTGTAACCTTCTTGTAATGCTACATTTTCGTATATGCTCAAATGGATAGCTGCGTTCCATTTATTAAATGATGGTTTATCATTAAATTGTAAAAAATATCTGTTTTTTAAAGTAGTTGAAATAATTAGAGCATTTTCTAATTTCTTATTACTTGCAGTAGAAATACCCTCGACGGCATCAACAGGTTTCAATATAGCATCATTTAGATTCAAATATGTTGGTTTTGATGCAAATTTCCTAAAATCTATCTCATTTGTATCGACAAGTTCTTTGGTATCCCAAAATGCCACTTGTGTACCAATTAGCACACCATATACTTCTTTCCATTTCCTTACTGCAGGTGATCCGTCATTCTTTAAATCATGTAAAATCATCAAAATCCCTTCATGATAACGTCTATGAGTATGGGCAGTTAACAATGTTACGATAGGAACTAATTCACTAGATAGTGGTTCTTCTTCTCTACCAAACGATGTAGTACCAATACTGCTATCGGAGATACCACGATACGTGGTTGGAGAGGACATATATAATTCAGATTCAGATTCATTAGATCTGTTCCCTGAAAAGAAGCGCTTCATAAGTTCTAGCTATGCCGTTTGTTGATTCGTTATCTGATTAATTTAATCTTCTGATTTCAAGGAATAAATTACAAATAATATAATTAATATGAAATATGATGCTTTGCCTATGTATATATATATATATATTGGTGTGGATAAAACTCTACATATGACATCTTCTAAAACATTATTTGTATCTTTAGACTATTAATTCCCCATACCTTCTACCCAATGTTTGTCCTAACGCTTCCCCCCGTACTTCTCAGTTTCCGTTCCATCGCAATCTGAAAAATTGAACCCCTCCATTCATCTCAATCGCAATCTTCTTCAGTTCCCATTTTCACTATCAACGTAAACAAAGGACGTACGAACAGATTTTTCAACACGACGCACGCTCAATCTGTCCGTATAGAGGTTATATGTGTGCGTGAGTGTGACAACAGAAACGGCTTAGCTCTTGCTGTTTTAGGTATAACTGATCTGCGGTAGTATGGCCAACTTGGGAAACCAGTGACCCGATACGGTCACAACGTTTAACTCTCTCTATGTCAAGCGTATTCTGTTCATGGAATTACGTATGACGTAGCTCTATTTGGAATACGTGGTTGATGTAGAATACACATGTGTATATCAGAAATGGACATAAGCCCCAGGTTATGACCTTTTTTTTGCCTTCAATGTTGAAACGATTATAGTGAGATATGCTGCGCCAAATTTTCATTAACACAAAAACTATCTCGAAGATTTCAGATGAAGCTTGGCTTTTGATGTTATTATTATCATACAACCGAATTTCGTTTTTCTTTGGGAGGAATACAGTATCATACTAAAAAATAAAAAAAATTGAATATATATGTATAAACTTACTTTGAAACCATATATCTATTTAATTGCTGTTCCTTGATCAACAATATTACAAGCCCAATTGGGATTTGACTGATCCAAACACCAAGTATGGCTAATGATATGTAAAGTTCCATCATAGCTGTCTTGTGGAAAGCATGTATTATCTTCTTTAGACCTGTTTTCATTTCATCTGTTAACTCGTTTACTATCTGAGTGAATTTACTGTTGGGCGACGATTCTCCGTTCGACATATTTGATTCCAGCTCTGTCACATTTACCCTCGGTATATTCAAATGAGCTTTATTATTTATCCAAGTCATGGCTTTCTCGACAGCATACAGTTTATCCTCGATAACACATTTAATAACTGTCTTCATAGGTTTATAAAGTAGCGTCCCATTAAACATATCTCCCAGTGCTGTATCGATATCCCAAATCATTGTAGCCACGGTTTTATTGATAGCTGATGTGGTTTCATCGATCCATCCAAAGGCTTCTTTATTGATGTACGATTCGGTAGAGTTTATGTATAAATTTGTTTGGGATCCCCATGTGGTCAAACCTTGTTTCAAGGTATCACTACTATTTAATGATGTTTTTATTTTATTCGTCATAGTGGCTCCATTTGAAGGATCGAGTTTCTTATTTAACACAGCTAGTATGATTAATTGGAATATACATACCAAAAGGGCCACTATACCAATTCCTAGAATTATTAATGCACGTTCAGAAGTGATATATGCAGTAAACCATTCCAATTTAGACCTTTGTAACTTCGTCATATTAGATCTGTTTCCTAATGTAAATAAATATTGGAACATTTTGGATATTCTTGTTTGCCATCTATTAAATATAGTGTAATAAGTTGATATTATATCTGGTGTATCATCGAGAGGTTCCTTTAATGTGCTAACAGCAGAGATATCATCAGATAAGTAGTATGATTCTTTCGATGAATAAGTATCATTTAGTTGTCTTAACCTTGACCATTTACAATATTCCTCATATCCGATAGGGATAAGTACAACAACGGCTGCAATTGACATCAATACAATAAAAATTGTAGTTACAACTTTAACACTTTTAACTAAATCTTTGTATATTAATTGAATCTCTGGTTTATTTGACGAGCATATTCCAGTACCATTCAGATTGATATCAGTAAGTGGTGGGGTATACAGTAAACTTTTATTGCTAAATATATTGGTTACATTCACTTTTTTTACTTCATTTCTAGCATAAATGAATGGAATTGAAAGTTCATTTTTTGTTTTATTCTTTAATGTATCGAAGCTAGGTGTCTTTGCAGCTAACGACTCTAGTTTATCATTTATCGATGATGGGATATACACATTCCTTAAACTAGAAATGGTCAAATTTACGGTTTTAATCTTATTGGTGGTACTATCACTGTCATCATCATCGTCATCATCAGTAAAAAAATTCTCAACTTTTGAGGCTGCGCTTAAAATTTTATTAATGATCTTTGTTAGATCATCCAATCCATCATCAAGGTCATTTGCAATGTTATGTACAGTTCCATTAATTGCTCCTAATAATTTTTCCGTAGTATTTGTTGCTACATCCACTGTGCCATCAATTGCACTTACAATTAAACAGGCGTAAGTTCCCAAATATAAATCTACTACAAATGTGAGCAATTCTTCACTAGCATAAACTAGAAGTGTCAACGTTTCAAGTGAGGCCTTGACTGTTGCAATCATTGATTTTTCCACCATATAGTTCCCCATCAAACCTAAATAATGAGGTGTGTTTTCAATCACGCTAGAGTATATTTTATCAATTGTAGAACAATTCGAAAGAATGTAAGATTCTGAATTATTTAATGCTAATACCAAAGATTTGGTGAAAAATGTGAGCTTTAGAATTGCTAGAATTAGCACCAATGTGTATCTATTAATCCATATTTGGGTTAAAGCCTCGCCTAGTTTTAAATAATTTGTAAATACACGCATTTTAGAGTATCATTTGTCATCTTAAGAAGAAATTACATAAAATGATGGATTAATTAAATGAGTATTCTTTTATTCATATTAGGTAATATTGTAGAAAGGTATTATTTTATATAAACTAAATATTTGAGGAATATAAAATTATCAATAATCGTTTTACTTATTTGAAACAGTTGCCAAACGTTGTATTTTTGAAATATAAATATATATACTTTTATGTGAACTATGGGATATTCAAGTATATCTTCCTTTCTGAAAGTAACAGGTTTTCCCTACGAATTTTAGTTTTGAAATTTAAAATGTCAGAGGCATCGCCGCACATAAATACGCGAAGAGCAAAACAAACGAGCCAAGTTTCAAAAATGTCAGAGGTTTACCAACTTCATCATCACTGCAACCAATTGAGCCCAATCAACAAGCAAAAAGCAAAAAGCAAAAAAAAACGTTTATCTATTTGAAATTCTATTAAATATACATATACAGACGGAAAAGAAAATTGTATAGGTAGATACTAAAGGATCTCCCATGCATCTTCGGCACCATGACAGAATTTTGAACAAGCCACGGATGCAGATAATGGATAATTGGATAAACCGATCTTTTCATCTACGAATTCATCAGCAAAATTATCTCTACCACGAGCCATTGCACCAACAAACACACAAACAGATTCATCGTCATCCAATTTACTAATGTAATCTTGTACACGTACCACAGGTGCATCAAATGATAAAGTCACTTTACGACATTTAGTTGGTAGATGGTCTGAAATTGGGTTTTTAATGACTTTCAATAATTTCTCTTCTGAATTTACTGATCTGATGGATAATTTATGCAATAGTTGTACCATTAGCCCAGAGAATCTTTTAAAAGTTCTAGGTATACGTACAGTTGGATTCACTTCGATCAAGACACCACGACTTGTATGGATATAAACTTGTAATTTCCCAGCTTTGTTAATTGGGGAGTCTAACAATGTTAACAAACATTGGTGGGTAATATCTGGTCTTGCTTCACTGATGTCTCTACCCATTTTCTTTAAGATACCTTGATGATCATCACAATTCAACAATGCAAATTTATCACCCCCAGGACCCGAGGAAATCTTATGTGTCTCCAATGAGGCCTCGGATAGGACGACGATCATCCTTCTAGTGTTCTTATCACGGGATGTCAGCACTGGGGGAGCTTCAGGAACTAACGATGCAGGTAGTGCACGTTGCTCACCATTTCTTTTAGCGTCTCTAACTCTTGAATCCTCAACCATATTGGGAATGTATTAGTGTGAGTGTATGTATATATGTATATATCTGTAATACAGTTGACGATAATGAACGTATACAAGAAATGAATATTACTAAATGAGTAGTTGTAATACATAGGTATATATAAATATATGTAGCTCTGCAACTGACCTCTCAGTATGCGATGACTTCACCAAATCGTTTAGTTGTGTGTGTCTCATTGCAAAACAGTAAAAAATAAAAATATTTCATTTTTGTCATCGCCGAGAAATAAAGTAACTAGAAAAATTTTCAGTCGTCACACATGATATCGGCAACAACCAAAACTAGTGCATATCAATTATCAGCAGCATGTCAGAGGTGTAAAGACAACAGTGTGTGCCCCATTTCGGGTGGTGTGTGTTTTATGGTTTCGCAATGAAGAAACCAGTGGCAAAGATATGTATCTAATGTTTTGGTTCAAGAGGGTAACGTCCCACCCTATCATTTTCCACGGCTGGTGTGTCGGGTACTTTTTCATTTCGCGGGTTTCTCAGTTTTTGTTTACAAATTTAATTACAAGAAAATATATCGTTTTGCTGCTTTCCCGTTGTGTCAATGTTAGCTATACATTGTTGATTTTTACTTCTATACAGCTTTCTTTGAGTACACATTATTCTAGATCTCACTTAGGTAAGTAACAAATATTTAGATACAAAAAAACTGCACAGTGTAATTGCCACTGAACAAGGAAGGATACAAAGAACTGTGGTACTAGAATTCTCATACACACCTAGTAAAATCATAATATACGTATACGAAAGATGTCGAGAGCCAAAAGAATTATGAAAGAGATGCAAGCTATCCAAGATGATCCTGAAGCTCACATCACTTTGGAATTTGTCAGTGAATCAGACATTCACCATCTAAAGGGTTCTTTTCTAGGTCCTCCGGGGACACCTTACGAACATGGTACATTTGTAGTGGATATTGAAGTCCCTATGGAATATCCATTCAAACCACCAAAGATGAAATTCGATACGAAAGTATATCATCCAAATATTTCTTCAGTGACAGGTGCTATTTGTCTGGATATCCTGAAGAACGCGTGGTCTCCAGTAATTACGCTCAAGAGTGCATTGATATCGTTGCAAGCATTGTTGCAATCACCTGAACCTAGTGATCCTCAAGACGCTGAAGTCGCACAACATTATTTGAAAGATAGAGAATCTTTCAATAAAACTGCTGCACTTTGGACACAATTGTATGCTGGTGGTAATAATGATGGTAATAATGATGGGATTAATGCAAATAACGCAGATGAGGCTGATTTGTATGGGATCAGTCAGGAATTGGTACAGGAATTTGAATCTCAAGGGTTTCAAAAGGATAGAATCATCGAAGTACTCAGGAGATTAGGTATCAAATCTTTGGATCCTAACGATAACGATAGTATCAATAGAGTCATTGAAGAGCTTCTGAACTAGATGTTTTGTACATAATCCGTAAAAATAAAAGGAAGCAGAAGTTTTAGTCATATAAATACTTATATATCTACATTTTATCTATTTCATATATTTGCAACTAAAAATGGAAAGAACATAGCGAATTAATTCACTCGAAAGTGTTGTTTGTTTGACATTATTTCATTGTAAACAATCCTTTGATCGTCTTAATCTGCTTATATAGTGAGTCTCACTGACCCCATTCGCGCCCAACCAATAGGATCAAAGAACACTGCGAACTCCGGCAATCGGGGAACCCGAAATTATGTAGACGCAGAGAGGGGAAGGAGTAGACAAAGACTTTCCCTATATATGTGTATATAAAATATACACATATATATATAGGAATATTAAAGGAAATAGAGAGGAGGCCTAATTAATATATATTTTTATAGCCTTTAAAAGAGTTTTAAATTAAAAACATATACAAAACACATTTACATATAAATATTATACATTCCATTTTTATGATGATGTTGTCTAGAACAGGTTTTGCTCCATTAAACAGATCTCTTGGTCTAGTTTCTCGTAGGACGTTCCAAAGCTCTGCAAAAAGATGTCTAACTATTCCATTCTTACCTGTCCTACCTCAAAAACCAGGTGGTGTTGTTGGTACACCAAATGACCCATATGTTCCACCTCCAGTCTCGAAGATGGAAGGACCAATTCACTGGTGGATAGAAAAAACATTTGCTGTTGCTACTTTACCATTGGCTGCCACTGCATTAATTGCAGGCCCATTATCGACTACATATGATTCTGTATTTTCTGTAGCATTACTAGGTTATTGTTACATGGAATTCCACTCTTGTATCACAGATTATATCCCAAAGAGAGTTTACGGTAAATTCCATAATTATGCGTTATATTTGTTAGGAGGTGGTTCCTTAATCTCATTGTTAGGTATCTATAAATTAGAAAGTGAAGGTGAAGGTATTACAGGTTTAATCCATTCTCTATGGACTGGGAAGACTACTTCTAAAGAAGTTACTGAATCATCTAAATAGGCATAGATCAGAAACCTGTCATTCATTCGTAATTTATTCTATTACATTTATTTATTTTTGTTTCTCCTTACGTTTATGAGGAATAACAATATTATATTATGGATTTTCATCGTTTGCTACCTTTACTAATGATGACCATGATATGGTATATCCATTTTTTTATATATATTTATATATTTATATATTCCTAGAATTACTATTTTAAAAAGAAAAAAAATAACTTCATTTAGTTTGGATCTTTGATCTGACCAGTAAGTTTTCCATGCCACTGTTTCAATTTCTCAATAATTTGATCCTTATTGTCTCTTGGGATACAAACGTATTGCAATGGTTTTTCATTATCATATACATCTCGACAATCATAGATTGACAGAATTTGTGCAGCTTGTCTTATAGAGTCAAGTTTCACTTTGAAAAAAAGTCGAAGTTCGATTAGATATCGTTCCACTATATCTGTCGAAAATATTTTACATTGCTCCATTATATAGGTGTATGATAATTCTCTCTGGGTTTGGACCATTGATACAATAGTCAACAGCTGCAATTTCTTGAACATCGCAGGTGTAAGATTCAATTGTGGTTGAATATCTTTTATTGTACCAAACGAAAATAATTCAAATATGTTTTCGGTTCCGGGTTCTGTGGATTCTAGCCATTCCTGTTTGTAATGAAATCTTGTTGGATCTTCAATGGCCGCATGTAAGTGGTTCGGTATTTCTATCATTTTCCAATTTAGAAATAATGGTATTGTTATGGGTATTTTATGCTAACACTTCTATTCGTAGTTAGTTACTATTCAATACTTTGGGGCTCTGTAAGCATAATATATCAGTTCATATATCAGTTCGTTTGTAAAGTAATGCTCTGACCTTATTAGAATTAAACCATATACTAAGAAAAGGTGTATCGCGTCTTTCTCCGTAACATGAATCATTGGTCTTGTACACCAAAGGTGTTCAAGTAACCGATTAATTTCTAAAGCTTGAAAGTCCTTAATATGTGTAAGGGCTTGAAAAAGCCCTAATTTGGAGAAATACAGCAATACGTCTAAAATTTATCGTTCAAAGCCAAAGTGTAAACGTGCTGATACTTTAAAAAAATGTATAGAAGTAAACAAAAGCATTTACTAATTAATATTGATGTACATTTAAATTGTATATATAACGGAATTCTTGAAATTGTCAGGTAATAGAGTGGAACTGTTGGGTAACCCTAAACATTATATTGGGTTGGTTGGAATGTATGAGAGTTCAAGAATACGTTTACTCGATTGATTAGCTTATATATCCTATTTGTGGGCAAATAAGCTTAATTCATAATCTTCATATTCTGGCATTCCACCGCTACATAGGTTTGTTTTTCTATCAATGATATACTCATTGATCCCAGACCTTACATATATATATACGTATTATATAAAAAGAAAACATGAATATCCTGCATGATTAAACGTGCAATTTGAATTGCATTTGCGTTTCCTATCGAAGTTCTGGTTTAATGAATATTGTATTTGACCACACATAAACCAGAATAACACTCGCATTGATAAAACGGACAAATTTATTGACCTTTCAATTTGTTTTTTATGTTTAGTAAAATAAACCTTTAAGATATTAAAGGAAAATGATTTAAAAAAACATCAACAGCAAGAACAACATACATTAATATACACATAATTTTCAAAGTAAGTTATTTCGAATGGAATTAATCCATTACGACGATTAAATACATGTCTACTGTACTATACAACACAAATTCCACGTTTATACAACGATACCAGAGGAATAATCTTCGTCAGAATAAGAGTGCATTAATAAACAAAGATGGTGTACTAACTAATGCAACCACTTCAGAGGTAGATGATGATCCCTTTGTTTCAAAATACTCCAAAGATTCTCCAAAATATTTGCATCAGTTGTGCTGTTTCTACTTACCTTCATCTTTGCATCAACGAATTAGGAATTTAAAGGCCTCACCAGACTTAGAAATAATGGCGTTGGTAGTATTGATTTACAAAAACTTCATTAGTCATTGGTATGGCTCCAAAATTCCAACAAAAGATACACAGTTTGCAACAGAAATATATAATATTGTCGAAAAGCTTATATCTTATCTTCGAAAAAAATCACATATAAATATTAAATCTATTCTTTTGAATGAATTTCCCTTATTATTATCAACTCATATATGTGCCTTGCGTTCCATTGATGATAAATATAATATGAATCATATCGATATCTACAAACGATACTCCCAATTAACTTTATATGAAGAGGATACATATCCCTATGTAATAACAATTCTCATACAACGATCTTTGAACAACACATCACTTCTTCAAGGTACGTTTATAGATGCGCTATTCAATCAGTTGTTACTCGGGAGGGTATTTGATAGTGTTGCAGAACCTTATTATGTTTTAAGGAGTATTTCAAAATGTTGTAACAAAATAATGGAGAGGAAGAACACAAAAGATTTATCTACACATGAACAATATTGGACCAAGATAAAGACAAAACTTTCTCAAGTAAGGAAAATGGTAACCTATATTTTATCGTACGATAATCGTAATAACGAGAGCAATTATGACTCAGTAATGAACAATTATATTACCCATACATGGTTTGTTGACTTACTTCAATTAGAAATAAGAAAACCTTTACTGTACTCAACACTGAAATTTTTACAAAATATATTCTCAAAATCTACTACATTAAACAAGATTTCTAATAATGCATTAGATAATTTAATATATAAAAAATTAATGGATTCAACCACGGTCTCGTCTTTAACGAGACTTATAAGGCACACATTATTTCCACACGATAATCTTATGGGGCCACGAACTGCGATACCTACAGGGGGCGACTTTGAAGTATTTAAGAATGAGATAATAGAAGAGCTATGGGAAGTATGCAAAATATTCAAAGGGACCCTAATATTAAACATAACGAAAGAGGATATTCGAGATTTTGTCAATTCTATTTGTGTCAGTAAAGAATGCAACAAGATATTGATGTTTAGACTGGCTGATTGTATACTTGCCCATATCACTGATGGTAATATCATGGAAAATGACTCATAAGAAAGACATAAGATAATTTCAGATAACCATAAATCAAATTTGAAATTGATGGCCCAATATTTATTTTAAATAGCATAGTTCCATCTCCCATCAGTATATAAAGTAAATAGATCAAATACGGGTTAATTAACGCGTTATTTGCACGATAAAAATAAACGCTACGCAGGGAACCAAAAAAAATATAAAGGTCATCTCATTTTAAAATTCTCATATAAACATATATTAAGTTGGGTGGGATATTTGACACATATTACATCCAACTTTTCTTTAGCAATACAGTATAGTAAGTCTGCACCCTACTCGGATCTTGGTTTCAGTTTGTTAATTAACTGAGAAATCTCCGATAGTATTAACAAATTTCGTAAGGAATTATACTGTTTTTATATTTGGCGGCTATGGCAAACTTCCCTGGTGAGAATAACAATGATGTTCCTAAAAGGATAGTCAATGCAATCAGTAAGCGTCCTATCAATCATTTGATACCTAAAGATGATATTATTTCTATAAACGATCTGCACATGCATCCAACAATAAATCTGGCAACTGAGATCCCAGGCGGCTTATTCAGGAACGATGAGATTACTAATATGATAAAGTCAGAAATATCAGAAACAACTGAACCATCTAATAAAGATCTGTTGGAGCTGAAATTTATATACCCCCAACATATTAAATTAACCGAGAAAAAGAACCACGATGATCAATCCACTCTAATGAAGGATCTCTCACCTGCAACTTTGCAATATATGAATTCCAGAAAAACCCATGTTGACGCCTCACATATAGTTCAGACATCCACAGTTTCGGAAATAGTTAATAAAAAAGTTGTTCTTACTGAAGAGGAAACTTCGTTTCCTGAGAATATCTTAAGTGAACAACCATCAAAAAAGACTAAATTATCTACCAATGTTTCGTTGAATCAGGAGAGCATTGGTTTACAATATATGAAGGATTTTGAAGAACTCGTAAAAATCCTAGTTGCCGATACGAACGATGAAGTCGAAGGAAGCACAGAATTATGGTACTCCCTAGGTAAGGACCATTTTATCTTAACCGAATTTTGCTTGAAAAAAATTATAACTGTATTACAAAACATTTCAAAGATTCCACAAATATGGCCTAAATTAAATGTCCAGAACTTAATAAAACTATTGAACTTATCAACAGAAAATATACGGCTCTCTAGAGAATACATTAATTTAGATTTTGACACCAATATGCTAAAGAGAATTGGATTTTTATCTATAAATGTCACGTTTACGATCTTTTTGTTTAATATTGAAGAAAATAGGTTATATCTTGAAGAGTTCGTACTAGAACCTGTGGAATTTCTTACTGAATGTTCAGATTTTTCTCAAGATACACAAAACAAAGATGATGAAGAAATGATACAACTTTTCGATAATACCCTTTCCTTGATACCAAAATACATCCTTCAAAAACCGCATATCGATGACGGATTAGTTACAAGACTTGTTTATGTTTTCTCTTCATTACTAATGGAAGAGACATCACAATCTGGTTCAAACACGATAATAAATACCACACTAGGAAATATTAAATTGACATGTTCAAGGGTGTTCATTTCGTTGTTTGAAAAAATACCAAATCAAAGAGAATTTATTATAGATGAATTACTATCACAAATGGAGAGACTTCCTCAAAAAAGATTGCAGAAAAAACTAGCGAGACTCGACAATAATTCATTTATTACGCATTTATCTCTGACCATTCTAGAAATGTTGGAAACTATCAACTACTATGACTACATTCAGTCTATTTTAGCAGTCGACAACAATATTATTGAAGTATTGAATTATCATAAAAAGGTTTCTTCTGAACAAATTCTGCAATATATTGATCGTACCATCGACTTCATATTCAATAAACTGATACATCACCTTGCAAAATATCGTCACTGTCTCGAGAATATTGTCCAGGATCTAACTAATGCTTTATTATGCGGTACTTATCCTGTAGCAGAGAATCTACTTAGCGCACTTGTCAATAAAATGTTGGATATATTTGGGTCGTCCAGGAAATATAATGCTAATATCGAAACAACATGTCTTCAACAGTTAGGACATATAGCGGGGATAACGTTTGACATAAAAAGGCAAACTAAAGTACACGAAGCAAATAATCTGATTAAGATTTGTAATTACCCAGATATGCTTCCCCAATGGCTTGGCTCATTTTCAAAATATGTTAGTTATATCAAGAAATATACATCAAGGTCATCAGCATTCTACTTCACATATTGTATGGAAATGAATTCTCTTCTAAAGTTATATGATTTAATGAAAGATACGACATCTGACCAGCAAGAAACAAAAATAACAATATTCAATGCGGTGAACACTTTAATTCACGATACAACTGAACAACCCACTGCTATAACCTCAGAAACTGTTAAATACCATTACTACTCGATATTGCATAGTTTTGAATTAATAAACCTATACGAACCATATCTTAAGCTGGTTTTATCTATTTTAGACGAAGACAAAATTAAGCTAAGATCTGTTGCTATCAAAAGTTTATCTGTACTTATTACGAAGGATAATAATGTTTTATCCAGCCCTATGGTCAGAACGACTATAACAGATCTGCTGAGAAACCCTACGGCTGCATCTATTAAGGACGCAATTCTTGATTTGGTCTCAATTGGTTCAGCATATATTCGTTTCTATAAGGAAATCAATATAAATTACGATTCTGATAGTCTGCAGGTTCGAAGACATATTCTTCGTATCAATGAAAAAATATACGACGAAACCATAGACCAGGAGACAAAGATATACGTTTTTTCAAGAGTTCTAATGAAAATTGAAGATGAAGAAGATAATATTATTGACATAGCCAGAGAAATAATACTAGGGAAGTGGATATTAATTTTGACAGATTTAAGAAATTTACCCGAAAAAGAATATGAGACATGCTATCAAATTATACAAATAATGTCTGGTGTTATTTCCTTAAGTGAGAAATGTTCAGATTTATTTAGCTGGTTTTTGAACTTTTACCTATTGAATGACGAGTATCATTCAGTCCGTCGTTACACAGAGATTAAAGATAATTTAAAAATCATTACTAATAATCTTGTACAAATGATAATTGAATTGCAAGCCAAGGACATAGATGATAATGATATCAATCCCGAGAAACAGAAATTATTAAATTTATTATCGCTATTTTCCGATTCTGTTGTTCCATTTATCAGTAAGGATCATATCATCGGACTTTATCCGTATATGGTGACTGATGCCAGGAGCAACCTTTACTTCCACATATTACATACATACAAAAATTCAATGCAACAGTTGACAAACTTCAAACCAAAATTTTTGTTTGAATTAGAGACAACATTGCTTACCGCTCTTCCAAAAATGACCGTGAAAGAAATCGATGAGGCCATCCCTTTAGCATGGTGTGTTGCAAGACAACGAAATGATTTTGGAAGACTGTTGAAGGCATGCTCTTCATGTTTTACACTCCTTAACCCATATGTTAATCTTGCAAATAACAATCTTCATAAACTGTCATTAGATAGCAAACTGCAGAGATTATTATATTTGGCAAGTGGATTTGCCAGGTTTACCAATTTTGATACAACTGTTATACATATATCTTATGTTCCCGATGGTGAACCGGTGTACGAATATGTTGCCAAATGCATGCTAATATTTTCAAAGGGGGATATTGATCACATCATTCGAAGAATAGCAATTAAAAATCTAACTAAACTATGTGGGAACCACCCCAGACTTTTTAATTCAAAACATATTTTGAAGATACTAGATACAGAGTTCAAAGGTAAAAATCTCGATATTCAATTAGTTATTCTAGAGAGCTTTTACGATTTTTTTGTACAAGAGGAGAAACATAGCTTAAGACAAACCGGTGAAACTTCTTATATGTCCTCAGATAAACAAAGAAAAAAACGTACAAAAATGAACCAAAGAACAGAATTTTTAAATGATGGTATTTGTACTGCACTGGTCGCTCGTTACATACAAAACATTCTCAGAATATGTTTATTAACAGAGTTCAAAAATGCGCTGGTAGGTATAAGACTATTGAAACTAGTTCTTGAGTATGGCTATACCAATCCATCTTTATGTGTACCGACCGTAGTTGCGTTGTTGTCATCAACAAACACTTACATAAAAAAGATTACAATCAATTTGTTTACGATGCTGATGGAGAAATATGAAACTATGGTTTACAGCGGATTACCAAAAGGCGTTTTACTTGCGATCAAGTATGCAACAGATTGTAATACGACAGAATATTACAAAAACGACCAGTTTTTATTATTATTGCAGAGGAATATGACGACTTCAAAAGGATCAATTGCGAAGTTTAACAAACGTCTATTAAACACTGTTGATATGCTTCTTGGTGCATGTCTGAACGAAACAACGATGAATGAGAACGTCCATATCGTTTTATATATTGCCTCCAATATTTCAACTATGAGATTTCAGGATCAGCATGAATTATTAATCTTCATAAGAAAAATTGACACCAAATATGAACAAATGAAGGAAATTGCGTATTCACATGGAAAAATGGCCATGGAAACGCCAGAGTTACTAATCAATTTTCCAGCAAAATCAAAACTTCGAAACATAATTGTTGCAACTGTTATCTTTGAAAAGTTAAAGTTATATTTAATTAATTTGTACTCTTTGAAGGAAGATATTTTGCTATATGATGAAATCCAAGAGGATGATTTGAAAGGAAGACCTGCAGTTTTGAATAAGAATATTTTACAGCCGCTACAAAATATTATTAATGATATAATTTTAAAATTTGAAGATGATGAGGCATTAATAGATTATTTGGATAATCTAGATTAGCCTTAATTCATTCATATTGTGCTTTTCAAATTATATATAATGTATATATTAAATAAGAGTTACATTGATTGTCCTTATAAAATATATCATTATTAATGTCTGTGTGATAATGGAAATATTTGAAGATTCATAAAATGCCCATAACACCATTTATATAGAAACAAGAGTATTTTAGGCTCATTATATATGTACCTTTACCTTCATTCCAGAACTGATCCTCAACAATGATTCAATTCGAAGAGAATTAGAACTAACCTTTCCGAATTTTCAATTTTTATGAGTAATTAAGACATTTGATTGTTATTGTTGTGGTTCAATCAAGTCTCTTTTTGAGGGTATAATATTGACAGTATGTGGTCAATTAACAATAACAGTTCCATTTTTTAGTTAAAAAATGGTTTGTTGTTGGGTAAAGGAATTTATAACTGTTGGGTTATTTTACATTGACCATCCAAACTATGAATTCGTGGTTAACATAAATGGGAATTAATTTATTTTTGTAATTCTCTTAGTTTGTTTTTAGGAAATGACTGTTGTAATAATTGTTGTACCTGTAATTGCTGACTGGGGTATAAAGGCGCCGGTATACTTTGTTCTGAACATCGGACGTACTGTATCTCTTTATCAGTGGATATATGAGGTGAATTTAATGAAGATTCATTTATTATTGGCGTCATTTCTAACAAAGTAGGTGGGGTAGAATCAATCTCATGTGGTGTTGGATTTATTTCTGTAGTTTCTTCAATATCGTTCTCAATATTATATTGTGAAATTAATGACTTTCTTTCGTTATCATCAATTATCATTGTTACGGGGACCACATCACGATGTTTTAATTTCCCTACGTTATTTTTCAAAGTTCTAGAATATTTGAAAACTCTTCTTTGGGGTTCGATATTTGAAAGCTTTTTCTTTTCCTTTGAAGTTAATTTAATGACGTAAGGTTTCTTTAAAGGTTGTGCAATTATTGTATAATGCTCTCTAACTTCAAATGTCTTTAATCCTATTGTAATAACTCCTCCACAACTCTCAGTTCTCTTTTTAATTCTATGAATTCGTATTTGTTCCGTTGTAAATTCCTCCTCATCTTCATCTGAAGAACTTTCATAATTATCCAAGAGTAAATGATCAACATTTCTATATATCTTGGTATAATTAGTTAATGGATTAATTTTAAATTTGGATTTATTTTTTTGTAATATAGATGCATGTTCATTCATTAATTTATATTTATCTAACATATCCATAATCTTATTCATTGCCATTTGTCTTTTTTCACCTAACTCATCGTCGTCAGTAGGATCGTTAATTTTAGTCATTTTTGCCAAAGCAGTTGGCCACGTTATAACTTCCAATTTGTTATATAGTTGTTCAAGATGCTCTGCACTCTCATAACTTTCATTGATATCTGATTCAATCATTCTATTTTCTTGTCTTAACATTTTCTTGTGGAAAGCTTTGTACAGAGTATCCGGAAGTGGATCATCATCATCATCATCATCATTATCATAATTTATATTATGATCTTCAATATCTAAGACCATTTTAGAAATGGAAATCTTTGTGTCTCGTATATTTACAGTCTTTGAAGACTTATGATGTCTATCAATATTACGAGACAAACATTCTAATTGTTCATTTGGATCAATCTCGTGGGAAAAATCAAACTCGAATTTGGTAGAGTTCTCGCTATCGATCGTAGCAGAAGATCTAGTCGATCTTAACTTTGTTTCTGATCCGGTATCCATTCCTAAATGTATCTAATAACCAAAACAATGGAAAGCAAAGGAAAACAAAACACGCGACTAGGTTGATTCAACGTAGTAAATATCCTTTGATATAAACAATTATCTTGCTCAAATTGCAATATGACGAACCTTAACAAATCAGCCTACCACTAAAAGCCTCAAACTGTTAACGTAACCCTTGTTTGATACCTTCTGACACGTCTTGTATGACCATTTGCTGATGCAATCATCATTTCCACTTTATGTGACATTTCACAAATTTCAATTTCCAGTTTTTTGGTGAGTTTCATATCTGCAGTTTTTATCACGTGAGCGGAAATGCTCATCGTATGTCTTTTTTCGGTTTTTTGCGGTGGGAAAATCCGATGAGAAGAAAGAAAGTTTATGGAAAGGAGTAAACAAATGATAAGCCAGTGCTAGAGATGGCTTTGTTTCTGTTGTTATGTTAATTTTAAGCTAGAAGTATAAAGCTAAAGAAAACTAAAAATGTAGTTATTGGTTGTTAGCCGGGAGTGAAACTAAGATTATATTTGATCTGTGGAGCATTAGTACTTTACATTTACTGAAAAGATATTTAAGTTCTACACATTTGTTTTGTTGTTGTTGAAATCGGACAATATAATTATCTTTCTTTGATTCCACTCACTTTAAGATATAATAAGGTACCTTAAACCCAGAAAAGTATTATCCAAGAACTAGATATTCTGACAGCATGTTGAAACGTACTAACAAAGGCAGGCTATCTGCTAAAGGAAAAGATAAGAAAAAGAAAAAAACACATAAGCCACTAATCAACAGAAAACATAAAGGTATCATTCAAATCAATGTTCCATATTTTAAATGGAAACTAAGAATATTTTGGAAGTTCTGTCTATTATCATTATTAGGTTGGTTTATTGTAATTAATCATTATGAACATATGTCTGTGAAAAGAACATTACAGAAATGTGATTGGAAGAAATGGGAAACCTGGTCCAAGGACAATAATGGTCATCCAGTAAGTAGTCATAGAGTTGCTCTCTTTGCTGATCCTCAAATCTTAGATGATTATTCTTATCCAAATAGACCATGGATTATGAATTATGTCACTAAGATCCTCGTCGATCATTACCATATTAGAAATTGGAAATACGTTCAATATCATTTAAATCCACAGACCAATTTTTTCCTTGGAGATTTATTTGATGGTGGTAGAAATTGGGAGGATGAATATTGGTTAAAAGAATATAAAAGATTTAATCAAATTTTCCCAAAAAAACCAAATACAAAAACTGTTATGTCTTTACCAGGAAATCATGATATTGGATTTGGAGATACAGTAGTAGAATCTAGTCTAAAGAGATTCTCTACATATTTTGGTCCAACGTCATCTTCAGTGGATGTAGGTAATCATACATTTGTGCTCGTAGATACGATATCTTTATCTGACAGAACCAATCCAAACGTGTCCTCTATCCCACAAGAATTCTTGGATAATTTTACTAAAGAATCTCACCCATATCCAAGAATCATGTTAACTCATGTTCCATTACATCGTGATCCAGAAATTCAAAGTTGTGGTCCAGAAAGAGAATCTAAAAAATTGTTTCCAATGCAAAAGGGTCTTCAGTATCAAACTGTTATTGACAGTGACATATCACAAATGGTTCTATCAAAGGTACAACCTGATTTTGTTTTCTCTGGTGATGATCATGATTACTGTCATATTAAACATACATACAATACACCAATTAATACGAAAGCTCAGACTGAAGAGATTACTGTGAAGTCATGTGCAATGAACATGGGTATATCAAAACCTGCTATTCAATTGGTTTCACTGTATAATGATGGAAGTAATACAGGTAAACCAACTATCCAGACTCAAATTTGTTACTTACCTGATCCATTTGAACCAATCTGGGGTTACATTATTGCTGCTGCTATCAACTTTGTGGCTTTGATATGGTATTTGGTTAAATTTGATAAAGTTAAAGGACCAAGACTACATAGTGCATATGCTGATAAAGATGAATTACCTTTACCTGTAAGTGCTGATGATAAGACTGAGAAATCCAAAGCTCGTAAGAAGAAACTAAAACTTTTAATGAATGATGTAAACGTCAATTTGAACGTTATTGTAAATTTATTAGGATTTATTTTTATGTATTATTATAAATAGATCTAACAAGTAAATAAAAGAAAACTGTATAAACACAAATTTTTTAAAATAACACTATTCTATTCATTTATTGATATATTATTGTTTCAACTGATTTGAGACTTTATTGATATTTTTCAAAAACGCGTTGCACTACGTAATAGTTATATAGAGGGCAACAGGTACAACATTAGTAATATTTGAGTATAAAATATACTTTCGCAACTAACGGTACGGATCCAAGTATACAGAAGGTTGCACATTAATACTAGAGTTTAAATAATATCAACAATTTATCCTTCTTATGTCTCATCAAATAGACAAATTTGAAAGGCAGGCCTTCTCTAGAAATAATAATACTTCTAGTGACCACGATTCTGATGAAAGTGACATTGATATAGATCAATTAATGGATGAATTGGATAATGATGAAGAAATTCAAAATATTGTATCTAAGCAGAGAGAAGCAAGATTACAACAATTATCGGATCATTTGAAAAATGTCTCCAAGAAGACTTCAGAAGATGAAAATTTTGGTAACTTAGAGACAATCGAAGATGAAGCTAAATTGATAAAACTAACAAGTTCATCTAGTATACCAGTAATTATACATTTTCAATTACCACATTTCAAAAAATGCCAATATATGGATCAACAGTTAAGTAAATTAGCAAGAAAGTACCTTAATACAAAATTCATCAGGACCAATGTTGAAGATTGTGCATTTTTAGTTGATAAGCTTGAAATAAAAGTTTTACCATTTGTTGTCGGATATATAAATGGACTTGAGAGGACAAGAATTGTGGGATTTTCAAAATTGGGGACTGATCCAAATTCTTTTGAGTTAGGTGCATTAGAGAGATATCTTTTGTCGGAAAGATTAATAAAATCCAATACATCCGGTTTTTTAAAATCTACGAAGATTAAATCTAATTATGAGAGTGACAGTAGTCTGGATCTTTAGATACAATTGTATAGTCCCATCTTTTGGAACGTCATTATTAAATGTAACAAAAATAATTAACTTTTCTTATGTAGTTATTATGCACGCAAAAAATTATGTATATTATTTATAGATTCTATTATTATGAGAACCCTCCTTGGGGTATTTTATTTATAACAATGAAGTTGTTCTTACTCGTTTAGTGAAAATAACTTCATTATAATGCAAAGATATGGGGGTAGAAGATAAGGAAGAATAGGATTATCTTCGTAATTATTATACGTATATTAATATACTATTTTAACCAATTGACTTCCTTTTGAATAGACCGTCCTTTTAATATTTTAGCTAATATCTTCTTCTTTAACAGTGGTTTGAAGAGCAGCAATTTCCTTCTTTAATTGTTCATTTTCTGTCAATAGGTGTGCTCTATGAATTTCACTATCTTTCAAACACATCATAGCCTTTTTTAATTCTACACATGTTCTAGCATAACCGTCTTTTAAGAAGTTGAAGTTTAGAATTAATTTATGAGTACTGACAATCCTCTTTTTAATATCGGTAACTTGTGTCATAGTGAACTCATTGGTATATTTATCAGGAATAGGTATATCTGCCTTTAAAGTTTCGGATGTTAAGGTCTTCCCTTTGCTGGCGATTTTCTTTTGTTTTTTTTTATTGTATGAAGTGATTGGTAAAGATTCCAACTTTATTTGGGTTTCACTATTTTCTGGTGACAATGTTGAAGACGGCGATAATGATGCTGGAGATAAGAAAGGTTCATCTGTAGTTTTATAAATGCGTATATCTTTAATATTTTTCTGTGTCTTTACTTTCTTCTTCTTTTCTATCTCTAAAGTTGTTATTTCATCGTCCAGATTATCGATAGACCGTTTCTTCATATTGTTATTAGTACCTAACAAATCTGTTAAATGCATATCCATATCTGCTGCATGGGTGTTCTCGCCAAGTATAGTATCCAAAGAGAGCTGCTTATCATTCAAGAGAGATGCATCTATTATGTCGGTATTGTTCATATTAGTGATAGCCGACTCAATTGCTCTTTCGATATCAGTTTCGTCGTTACTATGTTCATGTTCGGTATCATTTTGATTAAAAACCATTGTTGGATCGTTTGTGAAAGGGTTTGAAGGATCCTCCTGAAATGGATCATCCGAATCTGTCAGGAGTTGATGAAGAGCAGACTCTAGCATATGGTCCTGGCCCTCTTCAAGATCAGTAGTTCTCGATTGGACTTCTGTCATTTTATTTTATTTATTTTTTGGGAGAATTATATTTTTCCACTTATGTCTAGGTAGTAGTAGTAGTTACTTCTCAGTGGGTAGTTGAGATAAAAATGTAATGTACAAATAAAATTTAATAATCTAGTGAAAGTCCAATCTTTAGGGAGAAAAACGCTTATACGGTGGTAGTTGTACTTCAATGACTGCTCTTTGTAGTGCCAAGTAGTTTAGTCTTTATTTCTCAAATATGTATTTTACTTGAGCTATAGCATCACTAAAAAATTTACGCAACCTCGTAGAAAGTGAAGTAAAGCAAAAAAAAAAATATCAAAAAAAAAAATCGATGATCTCAAAGAAACTTTTCGATGCGATGAGCTTTCTCGCTGTTTCAAGTCAAAGTAAAGTGAAAAAAGAAAAGACGGCGAAAGTGATATAAGAATGCTAAATCCCGTTAATGGTGATATCCAGTAAGGGTAAAAGAACGAAAATAATGAAATATACTATATGATAAAAGTATTAAATGTTATGAATAGATAGTAAGAATAGTAGTGAAAAAAATGCAGTTACCAAGTACAATCATTTTCCTAGATAACCAGTTCATATCGGTATTATATCAGGTTGTTGGTAATGGTAAAATGCGATGTCTATATATGATAAAATGAAATAAATTGTGTTAAGTACTGTGAAAAATGGGGATGAGGTTCGTTGTATGAAAGTTAAACCATCGGCCTGCGAATAATATTAATGTTTTTTGTTTTTGTTTTTTAATATTTTATATCCAGTTGTTGTTGTGTGATGGGTATTGATTCAGGGTATCTATAAATGTAAACCTGCGTAGAGAATGCTATTTTTGTTTGGTATTAACCAATTCTTTGTAAAATCAGATATTAGATGTCATGAATTATGGCCTAACATCCAGAACTTATCTCCATCTTTATCATTATCCCCATAAAGGTCGAATGATAATATCTTCTTAAATTTAGAGCTCAAATTTTGTTTAGGTTCTTCAGTAACTTCTGTTCTTTGAGAGTCTTGATTGGTGTTTATCTGGGACCCCAAATGTTTCTCGTTTAAGTAATTTGTCGAACTAGTTACAGTACCATCGGTATCATTTTCATCAACTCCATATAAATTCAAGTCCAAGAATCCTGGAGTTGTATCAATTTGAACTGGTGTGCTATATCTCTTTTGTTCATGTTCTAGCTCAGGGTCAAAATCAGTAGATAACACTTTGGTTATTGGTGTCGTTTGCGGTTTGGATGGAAGAAAATGCGTTTTTTCATCATATTTTGGGGTTGGGGATGAATGCTCACCCATCATCAATCTATCCTCCTCATCCATTGACAAGAAATTCGACTGTGGTTTATTGAACATCAAAGCAAATGCATTTCTATGAGGGAATTTGTATGGATTTGAATCATTATTAAATATTACGTTAGATTTTCCTAAAGTTCCATTAGAGGAGTTATTGTCATTATTAATCTTTCTTATTTCATCTAAGGAATTATTTATCAAACTCTTTTCAAAAAGTTTTACTGTAGAGGAACTCACATTTGAATTATCGTTATTACCCTTCGGTGTGGTAAACATATTAACCAATGATGCATTTGAACTGTTGTTACTAGTGGAAGGAGACGACATTTTTGAATAGAATTCAGGCGGTATTAGCCCTGTAGGTGGATTAGGAATATTATTCAAATTACCATTAAGTGTATATTTTCTTTTTCTCTTAATTGGTTTTGGGTAAGTATCGTTTTGGAAATCACCATCATGGACATAAATATTAGAAAAACTTCTACTACTAATATTATCTCTAATGGAACCGAAAGGAATTAAATTATTTTGGTTAAATGGTGCCTTTTGAGCTGGATCCATTAAACTTAAAGATCTGAATCTTCCCTTCTTCATAGTAGTAGAAGATGACGATGAATTTGACGATGAGCCATTTTGAATTTTCTCATTTGCCATATCTGGTACATGTTGACTAGAGGCAGTTCTAGAAAGAAGACTTGGAACGTAAAAACTAATACCATCTTCTTCATCTTCGTCATTTTCTTCGTCGTCATCTTCGTCTTCGTCATCTTCAACAATATCACCATTATTATTCATTTCTAGATCGGAAGTTATATCTTTTGGTATTTTTGTAACGTTATGTGAATCATTTTGTTCTAAAGGAGATTTCTTATCGATTTGAGTATTAAGTATTTTTGGTGAAGGAGATACTTTGATAGAAGGTATGGTTAAATTTGTATTCGATGAAGAATTTCTAATGGGGATAGAATTTAATATTACTTTATTGGTATGATGATAAGGTTTTGTACTAATAGACTGTGATCTTACTCTAACCGATTTATCTTTATTTGAAGTAAGAATATTATTTTGGAAATGCATTAATGATAAAGATTCTCTTTTAATCGATTCTTTAGAATCAGACCTTTTATGTGTCTTCGATGTTGGAGTTGTGGGTATCATTTGTGGAGGAGATGGAGGAGGAGGAGGTGATGGAGAATTTTCTTGTAAGGTCATTGTTGAATCATCGAATATTTGATCAATAGAATCTTGTGATATAAAATTTGTTAATGGTTTATCTGAAAGAATGGTTAATAATGCTTTAATCCCGGTACTATTCACTATAATTACGATTGATTCTATATTTTGTGGGTTCACTGAATTATGTTCAAGGAATTTTTTATTTAATTTAGTAAAATAATCCTTAAATGGTGATTCAACTAATGATTTTTTATCTAATAAAGAATGTGTGGAAGTGTAATGATGATAACCTAAATGAATAAAGTTAATGATTTTTGATTCCAATATATTATTATTTAAGAAAGTGTTAAACCATTTTAAAGTTAAACTTGAGACATTAAGATTGATATGCAATTTAACGTTTGATAAATCATGAATTTTTTTAAATAAAGTTTCTATTAAAAATTTAATAGTTTCCACGTATCTTATTGAACCTGAAGTGTTTATTGTTAAAGTGCAACTAATCAAATCGTGTTTAACAGTAGCCAATTGTGACCAAAACTCTTGATTATTATCGACAAAACTATCCCAAATCAATTTTTTAAAAAGATTTAATCTAAATCTTCTATTAAATTTTGATAATTTCGTATCATTCAATTCATCATTATAATAATCTATTGTTGGAATATCAATATAAAATAAAATATTAAAATTTGAACATTTTTGTAATCGTTCTGCGTTATAAGATGGATTTTTCCCATCGATTTCAGAATATCGTAGTAAATATAATGAATTTTGTGAAACAACTGAAATTTTGGGTCGGTAATATAATGAACCGGATTCCATTTGTTTATATATATAGATTTGTCTGTCTGTTTTTTTTCTTTCTCGTATTTGTTGTGAGTAATGTTATGATAAAATTTAAAGTGAGTAATACACCGATAAAGAATCTAATGTAATATTATAATGGATATGTATAAAACTTGGTTACTTGTAGTATCTAAGATAAAATAAAAAGTAAAAGTTTTGTTATAATAAATAAGGGTATATATATATATATATAACAAATTTTTGTTATTTTGGAGAGATGAGTAATCTCTCCATGATCATGATCATCTTTATATATGTTAATTATTATTAATCAAGAGAAAAAAACAAAAAAGCCAAAAAATGAGCGACGAATATTGAATAAGCGAGAGAGAGGCAAATCCCCAATTCTCACAAAATATATATAGAAGAAAGAAGAGTCACAATAGATTCATATCCAACTGTGATCCTGATCAATACAATTCAACACATATGTGCATTCTATGAATATATACATATATAACTACATGTTTATTGAAATCGTGTCTTCTTAGACACCTTATATTCCTCATTCTCATTCCCCCACTCCACACCCCATACTACGGACTAGGCATCTAGTAATTCAGATGTGGACATATAGAAGTAAGGCCGGACACCCCTCCTCCCAACAGAATACACCTGGTATTACTATTATTACCATCAATACAAATACTAAGTATATAGTAAGCAACCTCTCAAGCTTCCAGTTTCTGTTGAGATCACAAAGTAGCTTGTCGTATACTTCACAATATGATTATATAATTTACTTAGATAGGCCCACAGATATAGCCGCACAAACACGTTTTTCCGATCGTTTCGTCGCATGGAATTTTTTGATTTTCTGATTACGTAAAATGATAAATCACATAGAAAACTTGTCTATACGAACTGTTGGGTGATTGAACCGATACAGTTTATACTATCACGATACATGTGGGGATGCAAGGTTGAGCAATGGCACACTACTAGTATGTTGTTATTATATATAGCAATTGATGCGAATTAACAAATGAGTGCGTACAAAATGAATATCAAATAGTGGAACGTGTGTTATCACATTGCACGGCGTACAACGTAACTGATTGGCGATATTCTTAGAAAAGAAGAAGGCGGGTCTGTCTGTATTTTACACAAAAACCCGTGAAGCAAACTTATTCAGTAGTGAAATAATCAGCAATATGAATTATTCTACCAATTACTTCTCCTAAATAGGTAAGAGATGAGCTCGCGGTAATGGAAGCGTTTTGTTGGCATTGGCGTTCTTGTACCTGAACTAACAGATACAAGTAAGAACCTGTAAATCTAAATGGATAGTCTCTTTCTATATATATTGTTTGCATACCTTTCGTTAGTCTTTCATTCTACAACTTAGTTCTGTATATGTGAAATAAACTACAGTTGACTTGATAATAGACCAATCAGGCTATTCAAAAAACATAGATCTTTGATCAATATTGAGAGGGTGAACCATCAAGAATAGTAAAAAAAAAAATGCCATCACTGTCATCAGATTCTTCAAAGACATCGTTGACACCTTCAGTGCCATTAACACCACCAACAACTTTAAAGAAACGTACAACTCGTGATGTATTATCAAATGAATCTCCATTAGCACCAAAATTATTACTACATGATTTATTGAAAAATGATAAGTTGTTGACCCCTGCATCCTCCCCACAAAAGAAGAAAATTAAACAATCTTCACCTTTAATAAAACGTAAAAAACCTAGACGTACTACGATACACCGTCCTATTGCAAATTCAGTGCTGTCTCTAGAATGTTACCCTTTGATTAAACCAAAGGAACAACCACATAATAATTATTTACGTCATATTTTGAATACTTGTGAAAATATTGTCGTCGTAGCAGGTGCTGGGATTTCTACTCATGCTGGTATACCGGATTTTAGATCAAAACAAACGGGGTTATATTCAAAGGAAAAATTTAATAAATCTTTAATGGATATTAATATGATTTATTCAAATGAATCTATGACTTTAAAATTTAATGAATTAATGGTTTCCTTGTATCTAAAATCAATTCATGCTGAAACTACACCATTTCACCAATTATTAGATAAATTAGCTAAACAAAAGAGATTGAAAAGAATCTATACACAAAATATTGATTCATTAGAGACTAAATTACCACATTTGATGGAATATAATGATAATAATAACTCGACTAATTATCCCATCTTGGTGCAATTGCATGGAAATATTTCCAATACAAGATGTAATAAATGTAACAATATTCAAAAATTTGACCCACACAGATTAAAAACAACTGAAAATCCAAAGGGGGATTTGATTGCAAGTTGTCTCGAATGTGAAGAATTGGAATATGTAAGATCTGTTGCGGGTCTTCGATCAAAAGGAGTAGGTTCAATTCGTCCGACCATAACTCTGTATAATGAAGTTCACCAAGACGGTGACACTATTGCAAATATTATCAATTACGATACAAAATTAAAATCAATAGATTTATTAATTATTGTTGGAACAATGCTATCAATTCCACATGTGAAAAAATTGTGCCAAAACATGGCTCATTCTTTAAAGAATGGGAGACGTAAAAAAGGTCATGTTATTTTTATATCAAATGAACCGCCAACACAATCTGTATTGAATGCTTTCAAAGATACGTTAGATTTGATTGTTATTGGTGATTGTCAGACGTTATATAATTATATAGATTAAAAAATGACCATTAAACGTTTGTAGTATTATGAGACCAATGCAATTGGAGGTGGTAAATCTGGTACTTTTCCAAGTTCGAAATCTGCTGCCTTAAAGGCTTCTAATATTTCAACACTTAACTCAATACCCGTACTTGAAACGTCAACATTAGTGTTGCTTACATTATTAGCTGACATAGCAACTGCAGATGCATTTCCTTGTGTAAGTACTTTAGGGTTTCCGCTTCCAAACAATGAATTAGTTGTCACATTAGTTGTATTATTGATAGCTTTACTTGTTTGTCCACCAAATGCATTCGAGGTATCGTTAGATGTGCTAGATGTTATATTACCAAAAGGCGTTGCATTATTGGCAAAGCTTTGGGAAAATGCAAGATTAGTAGCCCCAAGTTGCCCAAATGATGATTTCCCTGTAGTTTCTGTAGAAGGAGCTCCAAATGGACCATTGTTTATGCTTTCAGTACTATTGACACTAAATCCATTCGTCCCGACTGTATTTTCGACAACACCAAAGACACTTTTAGTATTTGGATTAGCAGCAGCACCGAATGGACTTGTATTGCTTATATTATTTACTGATCCAAACGGACTTGCCGCTGTAGTTGTATTAGTATTATTAAATGTACTTGGACCAGTAGTTTTATTAATTGCACCAAAGGGAGTTGAAAATGTATTGGTATTTGTAGTTGTCCCATATGGACTATTCTGGGGGTTATTTGTACCATTAGTTATAGCACCAAAAGGTGATATATTATTTGTAGTGGTGGTGCCAAATGCTTTATTCTGGTTGGCGTTACCACCGAATGCAGGTGCCCCGAATGCTGATGTGCCGAATGATGAACCTGGATTAGATGATGCGATATTCGTAGTTCCAAACCCAGAACTTCCAAAAGCATTCCCAGAGTTTGTACTAGAATTTTGAACATTTCCGAAAGGTGAGTTACCTGTCGCTGTTGTGTTATTAGAGGCTCCGAAGGATGATGAGCCGAACGCTGACGACATCGAAGAAGGGTTTGGGTTTCCAAATGCAGGCTTGCCAAAAGCTCCAGGATTGCCTGGATTTTTATTATTTGTCATACTTGATGTCCCAAATGCATTAGGCGCAGAAGAATTTGTATTATTTTGAATTGATGAGAAAGGAGATGCACCTGTTGTAGCAGCTGAGGATCCAAATGCAGGTTGCCCAAATGCACTACTTCCGCCTGTTTGGCCAAATGCTGGTTGTCCAAATGAATTTGTTAGATTTTGACCAGTTGTGTTCTGATTGTTATTATTTATCGAGCCGAAAGGATTAGCATTTGAATTACCAAATCCACTAGATCCAAATGCAGGTTGACCGAAACTTCCATTATCATTATTACTATTATTATTGTTATTTCCCTGTATAAATAAGTTATTTTGATTGTTTAAATTATTATTATTATTAGGGCCATTGGCATTGGCATATACATGAGCAAACTTACACGAAGTCCCAAATTTACAATATCCTTGTTGGAAAAATTTACACGGTATCTGTTTTGAGTTATTGTTATATGCCATTGCGCTGTGTCTTTACCTTGAATTTATTGATTAATATCCTTTATATGGTTATATTGAACTTCTGAATCCTGCTATTTAACGTTTATTGTGGCATTCTACTAAATCGTTATGTATCTAAATTTTCAATGATTATAATATAAATAAAATCAAAAGTTAGCCTAAGCGATGTAACTGCCATAAAAAAGTAAATTAAAAACCGAGAAGGAATAAGAACATGAATGAACTAATTTAAATATGAACTTTATAGAAGTAAATGCAGATATATTATATATAAGTAACAATGGAGATATGTATATTTACAAGTGGTAGAATAACTCCTTTCTATCTATACTCTGTTTTTTTTTATAATTCAGAACCTAGTTTTCAGAATCTATTTTTTAAGTTATTTTATGATTGTTTATTTTTTTTTTTGCATCATTTAAAGATGATCTTTGATTCAATTATAGTATATCTTCAAGTCATTAATTACCAAATCTATTAAATCTCTGACCTCTTGAGTTATTATTTGAGTATCTATTCTGTTGATAATTATTATCGTTGTCGTAATTTCTATTACGAGAGTTTCTATTTCTTTCTGGTTCATAATCGTTGTCGTCATTATTGAAACGTCTTGATGATGCTATGTTAAACATTTTTTGAGCAACTGGATTATTTGATAAACCTAGTCTTTCTAATTGATGTCTCCCAATGGAAATTTTTTCTTCTGGATCATTTAACAATTCACCATATGATGCAGCTAATTGAGGTAATATTTTTCTTGTATCGAAACCATATTCCTTAATAACAGATCTGTAGAAGGAGATCAAACTTAATAATGTGTCAGATAGTTCGTATGGGTCATCAATCTTGGATGCGAACTCCTTTGAAATACCTTCATTAGTCTTGTAATCTAATTTATTCTTGATGATTATATTTTTTCTTTCTTCTAATGTTTCAATAAATGGTAATTCATCTTTACATAAGAAAATTGTCGACTTACCTTCTTTACCACTACGAGCAGTTCTACCAATTCTATGAATATAATTAGACAACTCTGATGGAACACCAATTTGTAGTACTTCTGCAACATTAGGGAAATCCATACCACGAGCACCGACATCGGTACAAATTAAAATACCCTTTTTAAGTTCTTTGAACTCTCTAACTAGGTTAGTTCTTCTTCTTTGTTCGATTTTACCATGGAATTCTAAGATAGGTAATTCTCTTCCAATTTCTTTTCTTAAAATATGAGAAATAAATTTGGTGAATTTGACAGTTGGGGTGAAAAGAATAGCTTTATAGCCTGGGGATAGTTCCAATTGAGATTTAATATGTTGAATAGCAGCATAAATATTATCTGAAAATTTATCAGAGATCACTAAAGATTGATCGATCTTTTCATGAGCTTCTGGTTCATTCTTATCCACAGTATCTATGAAAAGACAACTTTCTTTATTCATAATGGAATTAGACAATCTTTGAACTTTTTCGTCCAAAGTTGCAGAAAATAGCAAAGTTCTAATATGATCACGACCTTTCCCGTTCAATCCATTCAAAGTATTTGATATTTCTTCCAAATCTTCTTTAAATCCGATTTCCAATAATCTATCTGCTTCGTCCAATACTTTAAAATCGACATATTTGAAGAATTTATCACCTTGTTTGCTTAGCACATCTAATAGTCTACCTGGAGTGGCAATGACGATATTTGGTCTTAATTTATTCATTCTTCTCATAGCTGAATCAAAATTAGTACCACCAACTAATGCAACTGCTTCGAATTTCTTCAAACCATAATTATGTTTATGTATCTTTTTCACTTCACTTTCAATTTGTAATGCAAGATCTCTAGTAGGTGCGACAATAACAGCTTTAACCATATATTGAGAATCCCTGTCTGTGTTAATTAAATGTTGGAAGATTGGAATCAAAAAAGCAAATGTCTTACCAGTACCTGTTTTAGCTCTAGCAATAACATCGTTTTCTTCATCTTGTACAATGGGCTTAATAGTCTTTTGTTGCACCGGAGTCAACCCGTCGAATCCCATACGAGATATGGATTTATGTAATGTGTTGTCTAATAGTTTCTCTTCTAACATTTGATCCAAAGTTACTTCTTCAGCAGCAGCATCCTTTGGAACGTGGATCAACTTAGCCATAGTGGCTTCATCGAAATGTACTTCATCTTCATCCCTTCTAACAGGTTTACGGAACTGTTTCCTGTTATTATTGAAACCATCACGTCTATTACGGTTATAACGAGCACCACTAGTGTTATTAAAATTATAACCTCCAGTTCTACCACCACCTCTATCGTTACTACGACCAAATGAGCGGTCCATTCCAGACTGTGCTACAACATTAGTGTGAAACGATTTATCGAAACATAGAAATGATGATTGGGCCGAAGCTAGCAATCTTGGTAAAACAGTTGGAGTGGATCGGGTCCTACCCAGCACTTGTATTGGAAGTCTCGATAAACGTAACATATTCTGCTGAGATATATATTAGATATGAGTTGTTTGTTCTACTTTTATGAGAAGGAATAAAGACAATATAAACTATGTAAACTAAATAAGATATTTCCCTTATTTAAAAGCTTATGCCATGTACAGAGCCTCTTCTGCTATTATTCTTCCTCTTCTTCTCGAAACAGATAAAAAATCTACAGAGTGAGAAAGAAAGAAAGAAAATTTGTTTTCCTCGTGCGACTTGTTAAGGCAGACGTGGGAACTTCCAAAAAAAAGCATCCAAAACTTCAGTGTCTGGTAGTAGTAGATGTACCGAGAGGGTAACGAATAAAGAGAGGAGCTTGACAGGGATGACTGAGATAATAACGGAAAGAGTATTATAGCATCATAGAATGAGTGTCAGCTTCTCACATGTTCTAAATAACGTATATATATAGTGTACGAAAGAGAATACGTGTTAAATTTTCACTCATCAGATTTTGTTACCCTGCATTGCGATGTAATATCTTGTCAACAATACGTTTATCACTTGCAACGATGTATGTAGCGTTATTCAAAAAATCTTTTCCCACTCAAAAATATTCAAAGAGAGCCGAGAAAATATATAGAGAGAGAAAGAGAGTCATTTGGAATTTAAAGGTTAAACAACGATACACCACTATTGGGATAAATAGAAGCAAAAAGATAGTTCAGTGTTTTACGATCTGAAGCAAAGATATAATACAAGGAACTCTAAAGAAGCGTTGTGTTACATAACTTAATATTAGATTAGCATCCTATTTTTTTTTTACTTTTTTGTCGTGTTTTTAAACCGTACCCCAAAAATTGTATTTATAGAAGGACTCTTACGATAAGTAATTACTTAGTTTAATTTTTGTTTTCTATCAGAAGAATATACTGAGTATACATTTTCTTTCTTTGTATAATAGATTAGTATTGACCTTCTATTATATTTTTGATAGTTATAATAACGTTTTTGCCAAAAAGGAGAATCGATAAAATAAAATAAAAGAAATTCGCAGGGAGAATAACAAAACAAATACATACACCTCTACTTTCTTAGATTTTACGTTGTTGTTATTTTTAATAAAGTTCAAAGTTATTAGTTACAAATTTGTTTTCTATTTAGTTCTATATTTTTCTTTCTTTCTATTGTTTTTGAACAACAAAAAAAATATTAAAATATGTCAACCAACCCAGTACCTCAATTAGTAAACGTCTCACATGCCTTGTCAGCTACCGTCATAGAAGAGATGCGTAATACTCTCGATACCTTACAGCAGCAGAAACAATTCAATGAAGATCAAGTACCGTTATTGATGTCATATTTGGCACAATTGAACGGAGCTCTTCTACAGTTTACAGAAGATAATAAACATGTAAAACCTGGAGTCGATGGTGTCACTTCTGGTGATTTGGATTTAATTAATGGGTTAATTACATTATACAAAGATTACATCTATAAATTTAATAATATAGAGAAAAAATTCAGTTCAATGGAAGCCAAACCGCAATCAAAAATTGATACCATTTCAAGGAATTCATCGAATGTAAATTTAGATGAAGGAATCCGTGCATTGAAAGAAGTTAAACAAGTGAAAAAATCAGTACCAACATCTACACCAAAGAGAGAAATATATATTGCTGATAGTAGCAAAAAAAAGAAATCTATTGAAACTAATAATACTATCTTAACAGATGAAAATATTAAGGAAAATCAAATTAACAAGAAGAAGATATCATTCACAAAATACAAGAAAAAAGAGGATTCTCCAATAAATTCAAACGATGAAACATCGGGGAATAATAAGAGAACAAGCATCCAAGAGGAAAATATGGATAATTCAAATAGTGAACGTAGTCCTAAGAAAATGAAATTAGATGAAAATTCTACAAAGATACGATCAATCTTAAAGAATAGTGAAACCAGTGATAAGACAAAACAAAAGAAGAAGAAGAAAGTTGGAATCAGTTTCCCAGTAGAGGATGATTTGGTAAGAGTTTATGGTGATGATCTTCCAACTACTGGTTTAAAAGTTACACCAACGGAATTAAAGAAAATCTTAAGACCATTTAAAGAAGGTGAACCAAAGGAGAAAGTACTTATTGAAGGATTTAATTCAAAACCAAAATTATTAAATATACAAGTTACCATCAAGGATTCAGATATATCCCAATTAAAGAATGGACCAATAAAATTTGAGACTATGACACCACTGTTATATAGAGATAATTTCAGGAATTTTAGTAAAGATTTGAAAAAACCAGCTAGAGAGCCTATTCCTGAGATGGGTCTACAACATAACGGTACAACTCCATTAGTTGCACAAGCATATGGCCGTAACGGTTTATTATTAAGGAACGATAGAGGTGGCATCCCTTACAAGCGAGTTCCTGAAGTAAGAAGAAATAAATATCCATCAAGATACCAATAGAATGAATAACATCCTTGAACGTTCGAGCGTTCGAGCATTCGAGCATATTATTAATATTATTATCTACTTAGCATTGTCATGTTGAATCAATCATCATTACTACTACATTTCCATTTCCATTTCCACTTATTTTTTTGTGTTGTTCTGTACATCTACGTATAAATGCAACTATTTTTAAATACATTCGTAAGATCGTCATTGAAAGTAGTCACATCCGAATATCCCACTGTATCTAAAAAGTTACATAAACATATAACCTATTCATCATCTTCTCCTTCTTCTGCTTCCCCTTCCCCTTCTGCTTCCATTGGTGATAACATTAATTATAAGCCTCTCTCGCTCTATTGCAGAATCTGCCTACGCAGAGCCAGTCCTCTTTCCACAAAGCAAGGCGCAACTTCCCCAGTGAAAGACGCGGAGGAAATAATTTTTCAGTTTCTTGTCACACTGAACAACTTTCAAGTATTTCAAGTATTTCAGAGATGACGACGATAAATAACCCATGAACTCTCTATATCCCTATATAACGAATGTATTATGTGCATTGCACGGCATATGTTACATATTTATAAATAAATATCTGTATATTGATCAATGCTTTTACCTTTTTCTATTGTGGTCAGACTGTGCTTGCTCGCTGTTTAGCTCTAGCTGTGCTTAGTTTTTCTTGATTCTTTTCCAGCCGGCAGCTTTTATGTTATTTTTTTTCAGTTTGGTAGTTTTGTTTGTTTGTTTGTTTGTTTTACATTGCCAGTATTATTATTATTGTTCATCTCTATATACTTTATTTTAGCTTCATATAAGGATCTTGATCTAGATATATTTGTTTTACAAGTATTATCTTAGTACAAATTGCTACACTGTTTCATTCTTTTGTATATATATATACATATATTAATATTTAAAAGTAAAAGAACATTAATTATAATATTCTATTAGATTTGGTTGTGTCTTTTGTGTTTTTGATAAATATAAAAAAGAATTATACAACGATATAATATTCACTAATAATAGCACAATGTCTCAACAAGCTAATAGTATCAGAAGAAAGTTGGTCATCGTAGGTGATGGTGCCTGTGGTAAAACTTGTCTGTTGATTGTCTTCTCAAAGGGTCAATTCCCAGAAGTTTATGTTCCAACCGTGTTTGAAAACTACGTGGCTGACGTCGAAGTCGATGGTCGTCGTGTAGAATTGGCTCTATGGGATACTGCCGGTCAAGAAGATTACGATAGATTAAGACCTTTATCTTATCCAGATTCCAACGTTGTCTTAATTTGTTTTTCTATTGATTTACCTGATTCTCTGGAGAACGTTCAAGAAAAATGGATTGCAGAAGTATTACATTTCTGTCAAGGTGTTCCAATCATCCTGGTAGGTTGTAAAGTGGATCTAAGAAACGATGGGCAAGTGATGGAGGCTCTAAGAGAAGTAGGTCAACAACCAGTATCTACTACTGATGGTCAAGCTGTAGCAGAACAAATCGGTGCTACAGGTTACTATGAATGTTCTGCAAAGACAGGATTTGGGGTTAGAGAAGTCTTTGAAGCAGCTACAAGAGCTTCATTGATGGGTAAGTCAAAGACTAATGGGAAAACTAAGAAAAACTCAAACTCTGATAAGAAGAAGAAGAAGAGAAAGTGTACTCTATTATAAGCGTATATGTGTGTTGGGGAAAAGAAATAATTTAAAATGAAAAGAAGAAGAAGAAGAAGAAGAAGAAGAAGAAGAAGAAAAGGAAAGCAATGTCGTCGTTATATTTAGTCTCTTCTGTGATGAAATATATATATATATATATATATATATATTTAAAAAGCCTTTCTTTATGATACAATTCAAATATTTCTCGTTTTTACGAAGCTTTTGATGATTGAGGATATACAATTGTATATATAGATATATAATTCATTGTAATAACAATAAAAATAATAATAACAAAAAGTATTTAATGAAATATAATAATTGTTCGAAGTTTGAATTATTGTATTGTAATTATACAATATATGTTACGTATGTGTGTATGTACATGAAAACAATCACTATTTACAAAATGAAATTGTAATCGTCTAGAGTATGGATTAAGGAATGATATTATTAACAAACAAAAGAAGGTCTGCTCAGCTGGAATATAATACATGTGTTCTTTCTACCACACACCCTTCTTAACACCAGGTAACTCACCGGCACGAGCCTTTTCTCTGAATTGAGTTCTACATAGTCTGAAATCACTTATCACAGCCCTGGCTGTACCAGATGCAATACATCTGTTCTTCACTTGAGTCATTTTGGTATATTTAGGCATGATGTTCAATTGTAATTGGGCCTGCAAACGGGTCTTTGGTGGTAGGACAGTATTTCTGGCAATATATTTTAATGCTTTCACAGTGACTTCATTCTCAGCTGCTTGTTGTCTCTTAAAATTATCTCTAATGATTCTAGCATTTAAGAACCAAGGAGGAAGTTTCGTCTTTACAGGAAATCTAAAGTTACCCATTATATTATTGGTATATATATTTGTTACTCAAACAATATAATACAGAGGAAGTTGTTTGGTACTGTGTCTTCTACCTCTCTATTTTAATTCTTCAAACAGGTGCATATACAGCAAACTGTTCCCTTCTATGTTATATTTTGATATATTTAATAGTAATTATATTTTGATTATTAAGTTTTTTTGTCGGTTTTCTTAGAACCCGAGCCCGAGACAATAATTATTTAGGCGTAATAGAATAAACGTGTATAACGATCATTAACGTCACCATTTGAACTAATGAATAACCTTCTCTGCTAGTTATGATAATTATTACTATGTATGTTTAATTACAAATCTATATCTTTATATGTCTATGTTTAAACGTTGAAATTAGTCTAGGCTTTTGATTGGGATGCAGTTGCATTTTTCTCCTTTAAGAATTGAGCAAACCTACTTGTTTCATGAATCCCACATTCAGTTTTCGTTTTACCTTTCCATCTACCACTTCTTTCATCGTCACCTTCTTTAACGGGTTGCGTAGAATGGTAGTCACCTATAGATTTATAACCTAACTTCAATAATTCATTCGTGGGCACATTTTGCTCGTTAATATATGATTGAACTTCATTGAAAGTCCAATTCATCAGAGGGTTAATCTTAATAATTTGATTCAACGTATCAATCTCGACAAAATTTAATTCTGATCTAGATGCACCTTGAGATTTCCTTCTACCAGTGAAAACAGCAGTAACACTTAATTCCTTATAAGCTTTACTAGCAGGTTCCACTTTAGCTAGAAAATCATATTTATCTTCATCTTTCTCCCATAATAAATCACCGTATTTGCTAGCAAATTCAGCTTCATCAGAACAACCGGTAGGTTTAACTACATTGATTGATTGGCCTAGTGGTTGATAATATTTCGTCTCGACAACCTTCAATAGATCTAATGTCTGAGGGAAGTTATGTAATGTATCAATAAATATCAAAGGTACCAATGGGTATTGTTCATCCTGTGAATGAATCTTGTATAGCATATCTATGGTAGCAAGCCCAGTTAAGCCAAATGCAGTAGTTTGGAAGAGATTAGGGAATGTAATAATTGCCCATCTTAGAATTTCTTGTGGTGTGCTTAGAGTGCCCAAGAATTTATTCCAATGATTTAATTGTTCTTCCGTCACTGTAATATTATTGTTCAATTGATACACTTTTGACATTCTTATATATAGGATAGGAGACACAATGCAATATATTATAGATATATGATACTTATGATTGATCAAATCATAGTTACCACATTCCTATTCGTTATGAGAGATCTCCGTTATATATATATATAAGATGCATAATTCATCAAACATTATTTCAAAACAACTTTGAATGCTTCTGTTGCCACATACGCACTCTCATTTGATTAATCGTTAAGTTAACAAGCAAATCACATATTATAAATTGAGGTTAGTATGCCATCTCTGTCATTTATAATTTAGGTGGAACACAGATAAGTGGATAAAAATGCCACATAATTTGTACAGAATCACGTGCAATTGTGCTGTTTATTTTTTTAACCTTATTACAGTGATGAATACGATATTGTGACACAACAAGTGTCACGTTCGACATAACTACTCGAGATACGCAAGAAGATTGAGTGTCTCAAAGATAATATAAGACCTGTTATTGACTTAGCCGTAGTATTTAATAATAAAAATTGAGTAAGCACATCCTAAAAAAATTATAATCAATGTGGTGATATTGTTAATGGAAGTTTGGTATATCAGCCAGTATTGGGTTTTCCAGTAAAACTGGAATTCAAAAATGTAATCAACTCCCAAAGTTGGAAAAACGGACATGTTCTATGTTATATCTTTTCTTGAAGGGGAGTTAGAATAAGTATAGTAAATAGACTGTCTTATTTTAATTCAATTAAGTATTATGTGGTATTTTCGTACCAAGCGATATTTGTGCAGATGGAAAACCTGAAAATTTTTGAAAAATTATCATTTAATCATATATTTTGCGATGAGATGAGATGAGATGAGACAATCAGTATTTAAATAACATCTTGTTATCAATAAGATAATTGAATTCATATCGAACCAACTGATCAATAAGGCAATATAGAGTTCAAAATGGCTAAAAAAAATTCAAAAAATAAAAAGAATGAGGTTCTAAAGGAATCTGATGCATTACCTCTGTTAGAATTCAAATTCGATGAACCATTATTTCAAATGGCTTCTCATCCAGAAGAACCTATCATTGCCGTTGGTCTATCTAATGGATACATATATTGCTATAGATATAACCCTGAGGCACTAGTCACATATTTGAAGGAACATAAAAAGGCATTCAAATTAACAGATGAAAATACTGGTGAGAAAAATGAAGTCTTTTGGAAAATGGTTAATGTATCCCAAGATGAAGGAACTACTCAAGCAGATAATGACACAGTTACGTTAATGTGGAAGACTAGACGTCATAAAGGTAGTGTTAGATGCATTTCAATGGATCCAACCGGAAAATTTATTTATTCCATTGGTACTGATAATATTTTGAAGAAGGCTGATGTACTTTCAGGTAAGGTATTACAAAAGACTAATATTCAGAATAATAATCATAAGTTTAGTAAAATGGTTGTATCATCAACTCATCCAATACTGCTACTAGGTGACGAAGTTGGTAATATTTATACATTAGATACAAAAACATTCAAATTACTAAATGTTATTAAAGGAATCCATGGAGGTGACTCTATCAATGATATTTTCAACTTCGCTAAGAGATCGGTATATAAATTCATTTCTGTAGGTGAAACTACTCTTGCATACTGGGATTGTAGGAATAGCAACGAAAATGACTCTACTGAAACAGATGAAATGAAAAGAAATGTAGTCTACAGTGATGACCAAGAAGATGAAATTTTATGTGGAACCTTTCTTGATCCTGAAGAAGGTGATACTGTTGTTTGTGGTATGGGTGAAGGGGTTGTAACCATATGGAAACCTAAAAAGAATGATTTAGAGGATCAATTATCAAGAATTAAGATTACAAAAGATGACAGTGTGGAATGTATCGTACCAACATTACAAGACGATAATTGTGTATGGTGTGGCTGCTCCAATGGTAAACTATATAAAGTTGACATTAAAGGTAGTAGGATATCAGAGATTAGAACACATAATTCAGTCGATGAGGTTCAATTTTTGGATTTAGATTATGATTATAGACTAGTGTCGGGTGGTATGGATAATATTAAAATTTGGGAGTCTCAAAATAGAGAAGGGAATGATTTGGACTCTGATGAAAATGAGAATGTATCAGATTTGGGGTCAAGTTCTGAGAACGACTCTGTATCTGATTTAGATGATGTTTCTGACGATGAAAAAGAACTATCTGGTCTGTCAAGAGAAGAGTTAATTGCTGAACTTGATAAAGATCTAATAAATGACGATGACAGCAACAGTGAGGAAATTCCAGAAACCGTTGAAGATAATTCTACTTGTAAAAACAAAAAGAGAAAAACAAAAGCTGAGAATGCTAAACAGAACAAGAAAATAAAACAAGAAAAGAGAACATATAACGACTCTCATGGTATAACTAAATTTGACGATTTGTAAATGTAGAATCCCATTTTGATATTATATTTAATTGCATAATGATACCTTGAAAGGAACTGATATGGATACTCCATCACATTCGGTAGAGTAATTCTTCGGTATTTTCGTCATATGTTGAAAGACGGATCGGTTAAGTGAATTTTAAGTGTTTTAATATATATATATTTTATATAACGATTATACCTCTAAAACATTTGAAACCATAAAACTATAACTACCAATTACGTTATCCAACTAGACAAATACCGGTTTTCTAATCTGTTGGATTTTACTTTTCGATCGTGACATAAAATCTCAAAAGAGAAGCCTCTTCGGAATAATTATTTGTAGATGATTATAGTTTCATATGTATTTGTATATGTACATATTTGGAAGAATTAGATATGCCTGATATGTAAACTTAACAGAAATAATCTTGAAAAACATTTAATTCTTTTTCTAAAATAAACATACCCCTTCTAATATATTAATTAGAGAAATCCAAAAAATAGGCTATCTCTATTCTGTAATACAAGAGATATAGCTAACATAAAATTAATACTAAAATGGAAGATATTTAAAATATTAAAGTGTCGCCAAAAGAAATTTTTGATTAGGCAAGAAAACCTTTATCTTAAAGTTTGGAGAACATTCAAAGAATTAGTTTATTAGATCAATTTAATAATTAATATGAAAATGGCTATGAAAATGTATATCTCATTATAAAGAGAATTCATAATTTTAAAAAGAGAGAGAATAGTCACTCAGGCTTTACCATTTAATTTTTCCAATCTACTTTCATAAAGGAAAAATATTTGGCCTGCACAATTGTTTTTTACAAAATTAAACTAGTTAGGCAAAAAAAAATGTACTTCATCTCGAAATATCGATATAGTGTAAGCAATATGTTTCAGCTCAGGCGCGACATAGTCAAACACTCGAGAAATGTGATAAGCAGTTGTTTCTGCTGCAAAAAATTGATCCCTAGCGGGATCGAACCGCTGATCTTGGCGTTATTAGCACCACGCCTTAACCAACTGGGCCAAGGGATCTATTTTAATGTAATTTGTTGTATTGGGATCTCTGATGGTTGAAGACAAAAATATAACAGACAGTTATATTTAATTACTATTACTATGTTGTTAACTAATTAGAACTTATTTCAATAATCGTTGTTTCTTTTTGTTTTATAAAGTAAGTTTATATACGGAAGATTATATATTTAAAGTTAGCATATGTGGTCCTTTTATACTTTTTGGAAAGGCAGCCAGTCTATCAAATATTGATAGTATTCTTACTAAACATTCTTGAAAAATGGTAAATGATGTTAAACAGAGGCAACTTGTAAACGTAAGTTTGAAATCGAGAATATACGATTAGCATTCGAGTTGAAATTATCGGACATAGTTATAGACATTCAAATATATAATCTTGTGGTTTATTTTATGTTGTATAAAGTAAGTATATATAAGGAACATTGTATAGATATAAAGTTAGAATAAGTGGTTCTTTTAGTGCTACCGCTACATTTCAACATCATTGTTATAATATATTTTCGATAGATTAAAGTTTGGAGATCGAATTTTACAATTGTTTCAAAGCATATATTAAATTTGAAAATATAAAACTTTAGTGAGAGCTACAAAAGTTAAATAAAACAAACCTCAGTATACATTGGTTATTACAAAATTATAATTCTTCATTATAATAATTGTCAGAAATTAACAGTAATAGGTTATCAGAAATTAAGGGTAATATAACTCCCTTAATTTTAATATAGGTAAATGTAGAGAATCTGAGATAGAGTGTTTGCCTCTATTAGTCTCTTCAAGCTTTACTTTATTTAATTCGGACATTTTTTAATACGATAATTGATCCGTCTCTTTATATTATATATAATTTATAGAACGAATAGAATCTAACTTCCAATGTAAGTTCAGAATTCTTTGTCTTTATATATTATTTAATTTTACCGATATATCATTTCTTCTTGCTATCTAAACGATTGTTACCTAAACGATTGTTAAGTAATGAACTTATTACTCAACGATTATGACCTAAACGATTATGACCTAAACGACTATTACTTAATAAATGTTTAGTTCTTATTAGGACGTTTTAGATATCTTGGTTCCAGATATTCTCTGTCATAAAGGTATTTCTTTACCTATTGAAATTAAGTGTTGTGCATATTACTCTTAATTTCTAACAGTAAAGAAAATCCTTTATTCACATTTACTCATTGATATAAAAAGAAGCTCTTAGTATAATACTGATGGTAAAATTAAATAGAAGACGTCTTCTATTTAACTGAACAAATTTTATTATATTATAAAATCAACTTATAGTCGTCTGATCTTTTTTATCTTATATAAAAATATAAAAAGTAAATCATGGAAATAATTATATTCATAAATGAAATATTGTTCCATTTATATATGTTGGATTTCTTGTTGTAGTGATTATAAATTCACTCAACGGTGACGTAAGTAATCTATTAGTAAGTTGTTGAGGGATTAACCTATTATCAGATCATCGAGGGATTAACCTTGGTCGTTATCATTCTTATAATATATTTCCGACAAATACATATAAAATATTAAATGTTCTTTAATATGTAACTTATGTATAATATAAAGAGACGGATCAATTATCGTATTATAAAATGTCCGAATTAAAAAAATCAAAAGTTGCAGAGACTAATAGAATGGAAAACTCTATCTCAGATTCTCTTAAATAATAATAATAATAATAAACTTATTATCATTCCTCCTTTTCATGTTTCGTAGACATTCGCTTCATAGCAACAACAAAATCTTCGAACGTTCTGTTATGTACTGTCTCTTTTTGAAGAGGTTTACCGTTCATCAATTTGTCAAACAGAATTGACTCAGACATTAAGAAATATGCACCGCCTAGAACACAAAATACACCCAGTGACCAAATCCATACCCTTACAACTGTCACAATATCATTCCAGTTCTGTGACCACCAACCAAATAAACAAAAAATAGTTGCAATGATATCAACAGCAAAAACAGCAGCTGCTAACTGCCAGGAAGGCATAGACGACCAGAATGGACCTACAGCTCTTGTAATAAATATTAACCAGTTTTCAGTAAGAGATATCTGAAGAAACATGACCCCATCAATAGAACCAAAATTTTGAATTATTCCACCTCTAGGCAAAAACATAGTCGTGACGCAAATCCAACTCCCAATTGCTAGAATTACACCTAGTACAACAGACATACCCCATAAGCGAGGAAGATTCCATTTTACTGGTACCGTTAAATATTGTTCTCTATCATATGCTATAGCTAATGTTGCTACATCAGCAAATATGGCAATAAATACTATAAGTTCTATGCTAAGGCTATTATCCAGTATAGCAATCCATAAACCAAGGAAAATTTCTAGATGGATCGAAAGTGCAATACGGTATACGATATATGCGTACATTCTGTGAAAGATTTGTCTAGAAGTTTTCAAAGCATCAATTATTGCAGATAGGCCAGGAGCCAAAAAGACAATATCTGCAGCTGATCTAGCTGCATCGGTGGAACCTTCTACTGCAATACCAGCGTCTGCCTTTTTTAAAGATGGCGCATCATTTACACCATCACCGGTCATCGCTACTAAATATCCTCTATTTTGAAGTATTTCAACAACCTTATATTTATGTTGAGGAAATACTTCAGCAAACCCATCTGCGTTTTCTACGAAATCGGCAAGTTCAGAGCCGAGCATACCTGCATCACCATCACCAAGACCCAATCTCTCAGAATTGTATATGTTATCACCCAAACCTAGTTGTCTGCATGTTTCTTTAGCAATCCCAACTGCATCGCCGGTCAACATTTTGATTCGCAAACCTAGTCGCTTAGCTTCAACAATTGTGTGAGCTGTATCGTCTCGAGGTGGATCCATACAAGGCATAATACCTAGTACTTCCCAATGTTGTTTTTCCTTTTTTCTAGCAACACCCATAGCACGGAAACCTCTAGAAGCAAGTTCAGCGACTTTAGTATGATAATCTTCTAATATTTCTTCTGGGATGGCATGATCCTCTTCAACAGTTTTTAACACGAACAACGGAGCACCTTTTACGCATGTTATTTTCTCACCTGAAGGTGTTGCTACTATGGCAGTAACCTTCTTTGAAACAGGATCAAATGGATGAAACTCCAGGACTTTGTATTTAGTCAGTAGACTTTTAGCCGTCGGGAATTGAACTAATGCCTTTAAAAATGCTTTATCTATGGCATCTAAACCTTTTTTCTTTCTCGAGGAAGCTAAACAGGCGGTTAACATCAACTCGTCAGATGATACACCTTCAAAAGTATATGGATGGTGCAATGATAATTTATTTTTAGTCAAGGTACCTGTCTTATCAGAACATAAAATTTCAGCTCCTGCTAATGATTCAATGGCTGATAAATTTTGAACTATAGCTTGCTTCTTGGCCAGATATGCTGCTCCAACAGCCATAGTAGTTGTCACAACCGCTGGTAAACCAACTGGAACTCCAATAATAGTAATTCCAAGGGTATATCTTAATATTGCAACAATAGGTTTGGTTCTGTAAAAACATGATGTCCAAACCAATAGTAATGTGATGATAACAAGAATTAGAAGAATAATACCAATACCGTTTAAAACCTCTGTAAAGTGTCCCTCTGTATTAGATGCTTTGTTCACTAAAGCTGCAGCTCTACCAACAAAAGTGTTATCACCAATTGATGTAACAATCACAAATGCATCCCCTCTCTTGACAGTTGACGAAGAAAAGACGTGATCCCCATAGCGCTTATCTGCAGCTAAGGATTCTCCTGTAATAGAAGACTGATCAATTTGTAGGTAACAACCCTCAGTTACCAATCGACCATCTGCAGCAACTATTGTGCCGTCCTCTAATTGCATTAGGTCACCTGGAACAATCTCATCAGAGGGTATTTCCATTAGATCACCTTCTCTTAACACAATAGCGCTTTTTGCTAAGGTCTTTTTCAACTCATCTACTATCGAGCAAGCTTGATATTCCTGAATAAAACCGACACATGCATTCAATATTAATAATCCACAGATAACACCAAAATCGACCCAATCACATAGACCTGCCGCTAAAATAGCTGCAACTTCCATAACAAACTGAATTGGACCCAAGAAGAATTTAAAAAATTTAATGATATATGATTCATTTTCTTCTGTCATCTGATTAACCCCGTATTTTCTTCTTCTTTGAAACACCTGATCCAATGTCAGTCCAATGCTAATATCAGTCTGTAGCAGTTCTTCCGGTACAACTCTAGAACCAACAGTAGCAGTGTTATCTTCGAAATCTAACTCTTCTTCAGAATCTTGATTAGATTGTAATTCACTAATTAAAGCATTGATATCATCTTCTTCGTCCGAAGAATCAGAAGAATCAGAAGATGATAGTGTACTATCTAAAGAGGCTATACTGTCCTCATTTCCTAATAAAAATGCATTTGACACCTCCTCAGTAAATGACTCAATGGGGGAAGGCTCATCTTTTTCACGTGGGCTAGCTATCGTTGCGGTTGAAACTGAACTGCTAGGGGAAATATGTGTATTAGTTGGTGCTAAATCTGACTCAACTGGTATAACCTTTTCAGTCATTATTTCTTTTTTTTGTAGCACTAAAGTATGCTAATTAGTAAAGTATATCGATACTGTGACAGTAGTAATGAAATATGTAATCCTCTTCCTGTAAGCTTTAACAAGCAATATTACTAAAAGTTAAGAGTATTGGATTAATAATACTTTAGAAATTAATAATTAAGCATCATATTTATATTAAAATAAATTGTTCTGTTTAGTATAAATTACCTTCATTTGGGGTTATTGATAATTTTCAAAAATTATGAACCCTGAAATTTCTTTAGCTAGCTCTCATAATATGTGAAATGGGTAAAAATATTCCTTACATAACTACAACAAAGTGCCATAATTCACAGTAATAACTAAACACAGTAAACAAAAAATCTTAATTTTTGATAATGAAAACATTAAAGATTGGACATTTCTTAAAAGGGTGGGTAAAAAAAAAAATCCATTTGTCAATGTGAAAAAAAGTATAGCAAGGAATAACCTTACCTGAGATGAGATCCCAAATTTTACCTTTTTTCTGTCATTTATTTTTCTCCTTCAAATAAATGACACAATTTTACCTTTAAAAATAGGTATACAAAGAAGATAATCATATAACAACGTTCATGTATCAGATTATTTTTCTACCTTGGTAATATGTTTTATTCTTGATTGTATAAAATAAAAAAGTGTGGATCAGCAGAGGGAAAATAAATAATTTAATTGCATCCCAATATTGTTGTTGTGAATTGTAAGATAGCAGTCTCACGTTCGATAACAAACATCATGGTTTTGAAAGGCGTCTTAAAAATCCCATGGAATTAAACCTCTCTATACGAAATAAAATAAAACATGATATCATAAATTAAATAAATCTTTATCTTCCCTTAATAGTTACCGCTGCACTTCAAATATATATTCAGCTCGCCTATATTATTGTGACTTCCAATATGAGCCAAAAAAGCATTATACTAGCTAAAAAGTACACCTTCTAAACTACTATCCATTAGAGTGATTATTATTCCTAAGTATAATTATGCTGTTGACCCTTGTTCATTGAGCCTGGAAGTAAGATACATTGATGGTCATTTCAGCCATAAAATGACCTTTTTATATCAGATAGACTACATAGCGCAATTTGTGCGTTGTTTCTCTTCCATTGACAAAAAAAGAGTTGTATGCGGTGCAGCCATTAAATATTAAAAAAAGTGCTGCAAGAATGAAAAATGATGATTATTTAAATCTATTCTTCATATACTTACCTCTATATTGAGACAATTACAAAACGTTTGAAGGTGTTTGATTTGTTATAAGTTCAAAGGATATATCATAGACGATATAGAATACTCGATTGTTGGTTTTAAGAAAAATAATTTTAAACCGTTGCCAGTATTATTATAATTTAGGAGAGCATATTTTGCTGTAAAGAATAAAAATAAATTATACAAATTAATATATAAAATGAGACCTGTTGTTTCTGTATGTTATTAAATTGGAAAATATGGTGGAATCTCAATGTTTGAGAATGGCACTCTCAGTCCTTCGTTGAGATTCTCCTTATTCTATTGAGGAGGATATTGAACTACTTTTCATTATAATATGATTATTGAATTATTTATTTTACTAACAGAATAATACTATATCTGGATGAATTATGCTTAATTGTACAATTTACGAGGGTTATTTATTTATTATTATTATTTATAGGGAGGTAAAGCCTGGTTCTGTACCGTATTGTCTGCATTCGGTGTAGTAATTTTATCTGTGATAGCACATTTGTTTAACGTTGGCCACGAATCATTCGTTGGTTCCATAAATGACCCTGTGGATGGACCTGCAGTTGCACATACTGTTTACTTGGCTGCATTGGTGTATTTAGGGTTTTTTGTATTCTGTGGATTCCAAGCATACCTAATCGCTAAACAACCCGCCATCGAACTAAGGTGAAAGAAACCTAAAGAGAATTTTAAGAGATTATAAAATATGATTGGAGCATAATCATATATATACATTTGTATTCACATTTTTATGAATCAATTATTTTCCATTAATCTTTAGACTTTTTTTTTCCTAAAATCTTGCTGCTATTTCGAGAAATACATTTATATCATATTAAACTACATCATTTTATCATCATAATTATATACAAACAAACAAATAAATATTACTGCCAAAAACAGAAACATTACATAATTTCCAATTTAAAAGCTTATAAGAATTTAAGTTGTTACAAAAGTTATTCAAGAAGAAGAAGATATCATTGCAGGTATTTTTTCAATGGCACAATAGCATTTTATTCATAATATCTTTTATTTGACATTTTTCAGTACGAGGACAGTAGCAAATATTCCCATTCTATACACATATATATTCTGAAGTTATCCATTATATTCTTGTTCTAGTAACAGACTCTTTATAGTTCTAATTTTTATTTTTCAGCTTCCCGTCAAGGTAAAAAAATAACAAAAACAGACAATACAGCTTGATCTGGATTTATGTAATCAGTTATGTAAACAAAGCAAACTTTGAGCATACCCTTCATAATTTGACAAGTATAACGGTACCTGCACAATTATAGAGCACAACTGGGCCCATTTTATGTTACGATAATCCTATTAATAATGAATGATACCAAAATACGCAATGATCCAGAATTAGATAATTTTCTAAGGAGGACTCATGAAATAGACAATGAAAGAAAACAAAAACGTAATAATGGGCCACCTGCTCTGAAACCTAAACCTAGATTGACATCACAGAGAAATCAATTCAATGAAAGTGATCTGAAGGAAGCAAGGAAGATTCTTCACGGTAGTGATATGATTGAGTTTAATGAAGAGATGGTAGTTGACGGATCCGAATATAATGATAATGGCGAGGATGATTTAACGTTTAAATCTGCATACAATTATGAGAAGACATTCTCTCCAAAAAAAAAGAATTATTCTCTCGATAAATTAGATCTTGAACGTGACGAAACACGAGAATATCTTCCACCAAGAAAGTCTCAAAATGAGGACGACAGTATGTCCTTTTCTGTTTCAAAAGAAGATTTTTTGTTATTACAGAGGCTGAAGAAGGATAAGGAGTTAAGCAAAGGAGTGAAACCTAGACAAGAAATACCGCCAAAGGTTACTTCATCTTCAAGTGAAACTCCCGGCAAAGATGCATTTTCACCAAGGAAAAAAACAATGCCCACAAGAGGTAAGCCAAGGGCTAATAATGTGAAAATACAGTATGATGTAGATATTGACATGGATACACCTTCTCTACCCCCAAGAAGATCTCGGAGGGAAACAAGAGGGCCTGAATCCCGTGACGATGAAGACGATGAAGACAATGATGTATATATTAGAAGATTCAACAGAATCCATGATGAAAGAAATTCTTCACCTCCCCCACAACTACCAACAAGGCCTAATGGCAACCGTTCATATATACATGAATACAAAAATGACGATGGAGATTCAGGGGATGAAATGGATAAGCCATCTCTACCTTCAAGAGCTCATGCAAGGAGCACAAAAATTCCTGAACAAGAAATAAAAATACTTCCACCTGCCATTAAATCCAAACCAGTTTTAAATAAACCTAGAATACCTGTTATGACAAGTGAATTAAATGAAAAAGAGGAGCAAGATACAATCAAAAATATTGCACCTGAGCCAATGTCCGCAATTGAATTAATAGATGAGGAAGCATATCTCATATCACTTTCAGAAAGTAATACTCCACCGTCAATGGATACCGTTTCAGTCAAATCCATAAAACCGGCAAATAAATCACTGAAATCTCCTATAACAAATTCAATCAGAAGCACTAATTCATCATTATCTCCCGTACCTCCGACTTCCAGAAAATCAAATGACACCACTACTTTCTTGGACTCATTGAGTCAAAATAAATTAAGTGAAACTCATGGAAAATTACCTGATACCCCTAAGAAAAAAGCACAATTACAAGGGTTAGATTATTTAGATTCTGTTCAGATGAAATCTCCTTCACCACAGGTATCACCAAGTAATAGTCAAACCCCCTCCCCAATAAAAACAAGGATCAGTAAATTACCTAGATCAGAAAGTTTTATCAATTCTGCTCTAAATTCTAATTTAAAGAGTGCGAAGAAAGTGGGTCCACCTGTTGTGAAAGATAAACCTACATTACCTTCGAAACCTCAGAAATTCACAAATGATCATATTAATTCTTCTTCCGACTCAAAAAATGAAGAGAAAGAGGCAAGTCTGAAATCTTTTAAAATCGGAAAAGATCAAAAGGACAGTTCTGTAACAAAGATTCCTCCAAAAGTACCAATAAAGAATAATAAGATCAAACTTCCTATCTTAAAACCTATTCAAAATAAATCACCTGCAACAAAAGCTCAGAAATCAGTAGAAAATGAACATAAATTGGAATTACCAAAATTGAGATCAATAGATAAAAATCAACCAGATTCTATTGATGAAGGTAAGAAGTCTAACAGACCAGATGTACCTAAACGTAAGCCAACGATCCCAGAAGCATTAGTAAATGCTAAATCATTAAAGAAAACAAATATAGATAACAGTGATCCCAACTCTAAAGATTTCTCGACATCTATTCCAGAAGCTTTAATGAAAAAGAATAATTTAACAAGAGCCAAAATTGCTCCTGCAGTCCCTGAACGAAAAATTTCGTTACCGGAAGCGTTGAAGAGGGTTAATCAACTTAAATCACAAAGTAATGAATCAAAAGCACCACAAAACCCATCTAAGCAACCAATTAATGTTCAGTTGGAAACTGTGATGGCATTACACCAAAGGAAAACATTCAACGGTTCCAACTCTCCTAGCCAACCGACTCCTATGAGACGCACCAGAACAACACTTTCAACACCCTCTAAATCTACTCCACTAGTTCATGTAACTAAAGCACGTGCGAAGGGACCAAAAAGAAAGTTACCTTCAAAAATATAATTGAATTAAGGCTCATTACAGATACCTAAGTTCCCTATATATACATATATAAACGAAGATGAATTATACTCATCATTATAATTTTGTACATAATCTGGTACTTTTCAATGTAACAATACCATAAATGAGAATCTTCTTTAATGTGATTCTTTGAAATTAATATTATCTAGAGTCTCTAGTAGTGCAATTGAAGACTGAGTCGACATCCCTGTGTCATACACGCTAAGTATATATTGTTCCCTTTCTTCACACCTGATCATACTTTCTACTTCAAGTAATAACTACTTTGACAGTATAAAAAGGGCATCGCTAAAATCGCTAATATTTCAAGTAATTTGTCTGTATAAACTAACGGCGGGCAGCTTCTGCCCCCTGTTATATCGAGTACGTAATCTATTTTCCTACACTCTCGGATTCGGTACTAATTTTTCAAATATATTTTGCTTACATAATAAGGCAAGAAGATGAAATCCAGAATAAATATACTAATTAATATAAATAGAGGGGGAAGGTTAGAATATCGTTATTCTTTAATATATTTTGGCGGTATTCATAAGATTATCTTCAAAAAAGTTGACTACATTACAAATATATGCAAAATGTCCTGTACTGAAAAATTCCCAAACCATTTAATAAACCTTATTAAAACATCTAAATATGTCCACCTGGCTACTGCTTCAACAGATTGTGTCCCATCTGTGTCATTAATGAACTATACATACATCCCTGCAGATAAGACTTTTAGGAGTTCACCTGATCAAAAGGATTGTTTTATCATTTTTGCAACGTTCAATAACACTGAAAAATATATCAATATTTTAAGTAATCCAACGGTATCCTTATTGTTCCATGACTGGGTTACAGCCAACAACCTTTCTGTTAAAAAGAATAGTTTATCTCGTTCTGGTACACCAATGCAAGAAAAAGAATCTACCCCTTCGGCTACTGCCTCGGCTCCACAACATCCAAGTAAATTATTGAACCTTTTACAACAATTAAATCAAGCAGAACTAAATGAAATGAGTGCTACCATTAGAGGTGAGGCTATGCCAATCGATCCTGGTAGTGAGGAGTCACTCTACTATAAAGATATTTTATTGAAGACTAACCCAGATGCAAAAGTGTTTATTGATAGTGATAAAACCGTCATTGTTAAGGTGAAGATTGAAAGTGCAAAAGTTACAGACAATGAAAATAATACAAATATATATAAGTGAAATATATATTTTGATAAGTTGTTTTTTATGATTGTTTCAAGATATATAACCACATGTGCATTTACCAGTTTGGTGATAATATTATATCTCTTGTAATATTTTGTGTCATATACCGATTGTATATAATACATATTATGTATCGTTAAAATTAATTCATTAGACAAAATATATGCGTTTTGATAATATGCTTATAGTGTATAATGAAGGGACCGCAATATTTTTGCTGTACGTTTTCTATTTATATGTTACAATTACATTACTTTAAAAGTTTAATATTAGAATTCTCAATTACCTTCTTGACCAAAGTCTGAAGTGAATTCTTCCTGTTTACGCAAGTCCTCATCATTAACAGTAGGCCTGGTAGTTTTAATTGCCTTTAAGAAATCTTTAATTGTCAATTCTGGTTCTTTTAATTCATCAGCCTCTATACTTATCCAACTCAATTCTTCTGCCTCTGGATCTCCAGGGGAGCAAGGTGTATATAATTTAGTATCAGAATCTTCAGAAACATTTTTAAAGTGGGTTGCACTTTGGATCTTTCTTATAGGTTGCATTAAGGCATCTTTTACAGCCACTGCAATATCACTACCAGAATAACCATCAGTCATTTGACCTAACGATCTATAATCATCCTTACTTAGACTACATGGAGTATCACCAACGTTAATTTCAAACATTTTTGTCCTTGCTGCAACATCTGGTAATGGAATATATATTCTCTTTTCGAATCTTCTTCTAATAGCACTATCCAATTGCCATGGGATATTTGTGGCACCCAACACGAGAACACCTTGAGCATCGTTCCCAACACCATTCATTTGAACCAATAATTCTGTCTTGATTCTTCGACTGGCTTCACTTTCACCTTCACCTCTCTGCCCCGTAAGGGCATCAACTTCATCAATGAAAATAATCGATGGTTTGTTTTCTCTAGCCATGGTAAATAATTGTTTCACTAATTTTTCAGATTCACCCATCCATTTTGAGACTAAATCACTAGAACTCACACTGAAAAAGGTGGAATTTGCTTCTGTGGCAACTGCTTTAGCCAAATAAGATTTACCTGTACCAGGAGGACCATATAATAAAATACCTGATGTTGGTTTACGATTACCTTTAAATAAATGTGGGAATTTTACTGGTAAAATAACAGCTTCCTTTAGAGCCTCCTTGGCACCTTCTAAACCTGCAACATCTTCCCATTTAACGTTTGGCTTTTCACTCAAAATGGCTCCTGCTAATGCACCTCGTAGTTTTTTACTATCTTCAGCTTCTTCGTCATTATTATTTGAAATTTTTTTCCCTGTAGAGCTGTCATGACTTTTATCTCCATTGTTAATACTACTACCACTGCCGATACTATTTTGTGATTCCTTTTCCAAATGTTCCTTCAATTGTTCAGCACGGTTCAAGTATTCACTAAATTTAGCTCTTATAAGATCCTTAGATTTAGGATTCTTTTCATATTTAAGGGCTAACATCAAATAATCCAAACCATTATAATATGCTGTATACGCTTCTTCGTACTTTGTATTACTATCTAAATCAATAGCTTTTTGAACCAAGTCTATACCTTTTGCAAGAAAATCACCAGTGCTCATTTGTTCAGGTGTTATACTCTATTAATAGGTTTCAATTATGAGGTTAATTATGTGAAAATACCCTATATCTTGAAATTAAAGAGAAAGTGGTGATTAATAATGATATTATTTTAAAAGAAGTCCGGATACCATATAAAGAACAAAAAAAGGGTCCTTATTTTTGGTCTTATTGAGATAAATATATATATATATATATATTTCTTTTATCAATTATAGTTCTTCTCTTAAAAAAATCAAAGCTTAACCCTGAATACCTCCTTTCTTCGAAAGCATTTCACACTTATTGAAATCCTCAATTTTGATGTCAAAATGGTTCTTTACTACTAAAATTTTTGGATATCGTATGACCCGCAAAGTTCGAACAATTTTTCAATTTGCGAAGCAATGTAGGGTAATTTATAGTCATAAGACCGAACAGTTTAAACAATGGATGAAAACAAAATAGAAGTATCATCATGGATACATTGCCTATTTTGATAGTAGCTGATAATGTTGTTTATGTATTTAATTGTATATGGATATTATGTATTAAAAGGTTATTAGGCTGGCTCGTTATTGTTTTCAGTATTGTCTGTGATATGATCTGGCCCTAGATCAAGGTTTGCACCCATGACTAAAGATTCGGTTCGAGGAATGGTCGGGTATTTGCTGTAAAAATTAATCTTTGGAGGAGCTAATTTCAAGTTTCTACTTTCTGTATGGTCAGTTGATACTCTGTGAATTGGACTTGATGTGACTAAAGGATTTACCTTTCTTTCAGGTGATGGAGGCAATTCATCCTGCGGTTTGATGTTACGTTTCTCCAGGTTTCGTATATCTCTTCTAGACTTGACATATGATCTATCGACATTAGCGTCATCCAATAATTTCTCAAATAATGCGTTCTTCTCTTTGGCAAATTTTAAATCCTCACTTACAGCATTTAATTGTCTTTGTAATAAATTAACTTTACTCGACAAAGAATCATTAGTTAAAGTCAATCGCCTTTGCACATCTGGCGGAGAAACAAAATTACCTGATTGGATCATGTTTCTATTTTGTCTCTCTCTTTGAAGTACTTGATCTCTCATTGATTTCTTATCTCTCATACCAGACACATTATTTTCTGATCTACGTCTCAAACTTTTTGGAGAATGTAGATGTCTACTTTGAGGATCCTTAGAGTAGTATTTACGTTTCTTTCTTAATTTTCTCTTCATTGACAGATTTGGTTCGGTTGACGTAAAGAAAAATGATTTAATAGAATTGTATAATGAATGAAATCTTCCATGATTTCTACGTACTCTGTTGTTCTTCATGTTTTGACTAAAATCAGGTTCGATTGAATCTGTAGTACTGTCAATATAACTGTAACTTTCATCATACGAATCCTGATTCCTACCACGTTTTCTAGTTGAATCGCCTTTTTCACCGTACATCCCACTGTTAGAACTCGTTCCTGTCAAATAGCTATTACCGACTTCTGATGTGTCGATTGGATGTATTCCGGATTCAGAAATCTCGATGTTGCTATTACCAACGTCCATGCTTACGTCCTGAGTTTGGTCAGTTCCTGATCGATCGGCTATAATACTTTGTTCTGCTCTACTGGTGTTTGCACTTTGCAATCGTTTACCCCTTGTCAATGCCATTACCAAAAGACAAGTAGTTGTATCTTATATATACAACTCTGGACAGATACTTTCTTCTAAATGTACTTGATTCTGTTGATCTATTTATTTTCAGATCTTTATGGTGGCAATAAATAATTCAAGCCCCATTCTCCCTAGTTGAACGTAGTTCCAATTCTGATTTCACCTTGTTTATTTTGTTTATTTTTTATTTTTTATTGTTTGATCTCCCTTCTTCTCTTTCAGTTTCGCTCTTTGTCCAAAAAGAAAAAAACTGAAAAATTTCGATCTGCCTGCTGGAAGTAATGCCAAACGCGTAAACGCCAAATATTCCATATAGTACGTCTCGATGACATTTTTTAAGTTGAATAGGCTTTTCTATCTAGTTTTAAAGAGGGTTTTTTTTACTAATATTAAGCTGATGGAGTCATAATATTACGTTATCAGAAGATAAGTATATGATAGACTGCATTTAGAAGCATTTATTTTATTATTATTAGTTTCAACAGAGATCATACATAATCTACACTGAATATTTTAAGACAATTTAGGATTATATTAACGCACTCATAAATATCGAATTGAACTACGTACATATGTTCCATACTAGTCAATCATTACCAGTCCAGATACAACCTGCACATCTGAGACCACTGGCATATCGTACGTTATCGAAAAAATATGGTCTAAGTATAAAATCTGATGGGTTAGCTGCATTGGCTCAATTCATAGGACAGAACTTCGGCATCGATTGGAAGAAGAATCCAGAGACGATAAAGTTTCTTGAGAATTTTGCCACTGTATGGAAACAACAGGAAAGAGGTCTCTTTGTGGATGGCCAAGGGGTTCAGCAGGTTATCAATGAAATCCAAGAGAGGCAAAAAATATTGTCTCGAAATATTAATACAATTACAAGAAATAGAGAATTTGAGAATTCGAATAATAATAACAAGAATAATTTAGACAAATATTTAAATTCCAACAATAAAAATAATAATGAACAAGAATTATCTAAAAAGAAGTCCCCAGAGGTACCCATAAACTCATCAGGATCCAATTCTTCAGACATCGAACAAAATCATATATATCAATCGCCTGAACCAATTGATACATTACCTAACGAGAATGAAAACGATGAAGATATGGAATCATCTATGATAGCAAACACATCAATGGTAATCCCTGATTTATCTCAGGATAATATCACTGATTTAGATGATATACCTATGGGTGATGCTGATCCCTCATATCCGTTATTAAATAATAACCAAACCAGTCTCTCAAATTTAGAAGGCTCGAAGGAAGAACTTAATTGGAGAGACTATTTCAAGTTTATTAATGCTACAGAATTACAAAAATTCTCTTATGATCCATTAAAGATGCATTTTATTTTCACACCATCAAATAGAACAAATTCGCCACAAAATTTCAAATTGAAACTTCCCACTGTAAACGCTAATACTAGAATGTTTTCTACACGATATTACTTAGTGAGAGATAGGATAATGCGTAATGAGGCCTTCCAAAGCACAGATGCTTACAACCCTCTTTCATCCATGATGTCCTTAAAGAAAGAATTGACACCTGGTTTCCGACCTTCAAGTTCGACAGGTTCATCTATGTCTATAACTCCTGTTAAAAATTTACTTGGTAGAGATGGTCAAAATTTCTTGATTTTGGGACTCTTAAGAAAAAATTCAAAAGGGAATTGGACCATTGAAGATCCTTCTGGCATTACAGAAATTGACATTTCACAGGCTATTCCTACAGAGGGTCTCTACTATGTGCCTGGTTGTATTGTATTAGCAGAAGGTATATATTTTACAGTAGGTAACAAATTTCATGTGACATCTATGACACAACCACCTGGCGAAAGAAGAGAAACTACTATGGAATCCATCGGTAATATTGATTTGTTAGGTATTAATGGCTTATCAAATCCAAATTATATCTCAAGATTAAGTAGAGATTTAAAGATTAGGTTACATTATCTTGAGCAGGACCTTGCATATCATAGATATATAATCCTTGGTGGTGATATATTCTTAAATCAAATGGAAACTATGGATGCATTAAGGAAAGTATTTACCAAAATTAATGATGATCCACCTACAATGATCTTATTATATGGGTCCTTTTCAACAGTACCTGTCTATTCGTCAATGACAAGTAAGATGATTAGTTCGACAACTCAATATAAAAACAACTTTGATACCCTTGCATTATTATTGTCCGAGTTTAAAAACTTGATAGAAGAAACGACGTTTGTGTTTATTCCAGGTGTTAATGACCCTTGGAGTTCTACTAGTTCGCTGGGTAGCGCCAATCTTTTTCCACAAAGGCCTATACCAACAGACTTTCAACAAAAGATGAATAGAGTCTGTAAAAATGTTGTTTGGGGTTCTAATCCATTAAGAATTGCATATATGTCACAAGAAATAATAACCATAAGGGATGACTTAGACGATAGATTTAAGAGACATAGTGTCATATTTCCAATGGTTGAAGAACAAAAAGAAGAAAATGTAGATGAATTGGAAAGACAGCTTGAAGATGTCTCTATTAACGATTCCACTATCATTCATCAATTAATTAAGGATACTCATCAACTACCTACCGAGATAGAACAATCAAGAAAATATGTGAAGACATTACTTGATCAAGGAAACCTTTCACCATTTTTAACGACAATTCGTCCAGTTGTCTGGGATTTGGATCACTCTTTAACTATGTATCCTATTCCATCGATCTTAATTGTCTGTGATACATCTGCCCCTCGGTTTGACGTTACGTACAACGGTTGTAAGACTTTAAATCCTGGTAAATTTTTATTAAAAAGATGTGCAAGATACTTGGAATACACACCATCATTGAAGAGGGCTACACAAGAAGAGGTTTACTTTTAGAATTACCACAAATATAGCATGTTTTCAAAGTCATATTAATTAATTTTATATAATAGTGTATAAATGGCAAACGTTTTATAATGATTATTTTCTTGAACTTCTTGAATTATATATATGCAAAATGACATCTAATTCTGTTTATCATTGGTTATTTAATTCATAGGGGTATTTCTTAAAAGTTTTAGTTACAGAAGTGGGCATACAATAAGTTGGATCGATCGGTACTAAATCATAAAATCCCATCAGACTTAAACCAGCTAAACCAAATACGGTATGATAAACATCTACTTCATTATCGGGTCTGTCACTAATCCCACCTTTTATTTTATCTTGAGCTTCTAATATAAAATTCCTTAAACCTTTATAATCAATCCAGTCTAATTTCCCAATTATAGAAAGTGAAGATAATACCCACCAACTATAACAAACATCAGGTAATTTACTAGGTCTACCATTTAATCCACCACCTGGAGTTTGTCTTTCTGATAACCACCAGCCTGTCTCCTCTATCTGTTTTGGTGTTAAAGCATCAAGCTTATTAGCAATTTTTAAGGCACCTAGACAAGTAAACGCCTGTGCTGCATGACTCTCAGCACCTGGGCACAATCCAAATCCGCCATCAAAGTTATAGCATTTTAGGATAAAGTCTACAGCAGGATCTACTATTTCTGGAGATAGTTTCCCTAAAATTGACAATGCGTTAAGAGCTGTGTAAACAAATCTCGTATCAACTTCCCCAAATCTATCACCTTGAAAGCTACCATCAGGCAATTGATTACTGATTATAAACTTAGTACAGTCTTCTAGTTTATTGGTCTCCTCTAAAATGGCCAAACTATCATATGTAGCTAAAATTTGTACCGCTGACAACGTACTCAATAAATGAGAATCGTGACGAGGGAAGGGACCAAATCCACCACTTCTAGGATCCCAGCAATTCATAACAAATTCTATAACCGATTCTCTAGTAAATGCATGTTTAGCATCCAGAATACAAAGAGCTGTTAACCCCCAATAGACACCATTCAAACGTAGATGTTCGGATAGCCAATATTCGTAGTCATCTTTCTTTTTATCTAATGCTTCGATGTAATTTATGTGTTTTTCTTTCAATAATGTTAAATCAGACATTATGTAATATGATATGGCGTTTATTATACAGGTATCGATGTATCTGTGCGATGATATTACAGATCTCGTGATATACTCCTCTAAATGTCTTCTTAAATATTTTCTCTAAATTGGACTCTCTAAAGAAATGGCAATTCAACTAAGGCAATTTTTAAAAATGAAAAATATTACCAATTCACTATAAGAACCGCTCAACGCCAAGAAATTTGCATATTACTCCATGTATGACTACAATATTATACCATATTTATAATCCAATTCAGATATTATAAAATCTTCCACTATGGTTACAGAGGGAATATCGTTTGAGGATTTGCCAGTTGATAATTCTCATAAGAAAGACCAAACTACTAATGAGACAGTTCAAGAGACACTAGATAAATTAGAAGAGAAGAAACGAAACTACTTGAAAATAGCTCCGAAGAAAGACAGTGATGTGATACGGATACTGGAATTAATTGAAGAACCAACCATGCTACGTGAAGAGACAGTGGAGGAGAGAAGGAAGAGATTGGCAACTATTCTATTTGTTAATAGAGATAGCTTAAAGAAATATTATAAATCTGAATTATACTTGAACTGTACATCTGAAAATGGAACTACGACAAACGACGGTTCTCTATCAGATGTCGAAGATCAGGAAAACCAGAGCGATGAAGATGAATTTTACACACCTGCAAGTAGCCAGTTACTTTCAGTAAGGAGGTTTCTGGTTAAGGATTCGATTGAAAGAGCCAGGAAGAGAATTAGGAATGAAAAACAATTCACTATTACTAATACACAATCTAGTATGATTAAAAGCCGAAGAGAACGAATTAAAGTCGCTCAGCATTTTGAATTAGAAGGGTCGCAAGTCATCTCGAAAAGACCTATATCTCGAGTATCAATTTCAGCCAAATCAAAATATTTTGCAGCAGGGAGTTGGGGTGGGGATATAGTTATTCAACATGTAAAAACCTTAGAAAGAATAGTAAATATTGAAGAAGAAGCTAGAGGGAAAATTGGAGGATTAGATTGGAATAGAAGGGGAAACTTATTAGTTAGTGGTTCTGAAGACTCAACTGTTAGACTTCATGAGTTTAACGAATCTTGCAATAGTCTAAAGGAACTTTTTACATTGAAGGGACACGAAGGGAGAGTAGCCCATGTTAAATTTCATCCAACAGATAATTATATTGCTAGTGCATCATTTGATAATACCTGGAGATTATGGGACGTAGAAACTGGTTCAGAATTATTATTACAAGAAGGTCATAATAAAGAGGTTTATAGCATAGATTTTCAAAATGATGGATCACTCTTATGCTCTGGCGGGTTAGATAATATAGGACTTGTGTGGGACGTAAGAGCTGGGAAATCAATTATGGAATTAAAGGGACACACAAAACCTGTATATTCAGTACAGTGGTGCCCAAACGCTTACCAAGTGGCTACTGGAGGTGGAGATGGTTTAATCAATATATGGGACATTAGAAATACAAAAAAAGCCAGTGAGATCTTGGCTCATAAAAACATTGTTACTGATATAAGTGTCACCCACGATGAGGCACCTTTTTTGATCTCCTGTGGTTACGATAAAACTATTAATATTTACTCTGCCGATAACTGGGCGAAAATCAACACTCTAGTGGGCCATGCAGATAAAGTTCTAACAGCAAATATATCTAAGGATGGAAAGTATATAGTCAGTGGTGGTTGGGACCGTTCTGTTAAATTATGGGAAAATCATGCATAGTTGTTCTTCTTTCGATTTACATAATGTGGTATATATATTACATACAAAATAAATAAATGAAAAAAGATGAACTTCAAAATGAGGAAAGTTTATTTTCGTCTTCCTTTGTTTTTTGTGGTATTTGTAACCCGTACTCTTGAAGTTGGTACTTGATGTAACTTTTCTATTAAATTAGAGAGTTGGGTTTCTAATTGATCATGTTGTTTCTCCTCGTTCTTTAACTCTTCCTTTAAGTTGTCGATTCTTATATTTACATTTATTTGTGTCATAGAATCTCTTTCAAATTTAGCACGAATAGTATTTTCAATATTTTCCGATTCAGTCTTCAGTTTATTTATTTCGTCAGTGGATGTAGTAATAGCTTCGTTAGCTCTTTTGATTTCTAATGTCATATATTCTTTTTCTTTCAACCTAGACTCTTTTTGTCCTTCTTCCCTTTCTAGTTCTTCCAATACAGTTTTCTTCTCCATGATGAAATCTTTCAATTTTTTATCTAAATCATTTTTGCATTCAAAATTGGTTACTGATGTTGTATACTTGGTCTCCATTTGTTGGACTACTTCAAAATTTCTATTGTTAGATAATTCTAACTTCTTTGAATCTTCGTTAAATTTTTCAATTAATTTATTGAAATCTTGAAATATTATATTTATTGAATCACATTCTTTGGTATAGAAGGTAACATGGTCATCTTCGATTTTATTCATATTTTGATAATCCTTCAAATCATCTACTTGTCTCTCGATATCATAATATACTTGGCCAATAGATTGAATCAATTTGTGTGTCAATATACCACTTACCAAATGATAGTTAATAGAATCCTCCCCTCCACCAGTAGTAATGCCTGTGAGTTGTTTCATACCTTGTTTGGTTGGATTAGTCGAATAATCATTTTTTAACCTCTTTAAATTATAATAAGATTTATTCTTATGATTATAAGCTCCGTCTCCATTACGGTCCTTATGTCTACTCCGTTTCTTCAAGTTTGAATTAAAAATCGCATCTAAATCTTCCACTTGATTAAATTTAACCTCACTAAGTAATGAACGTTCGACATCCATTGGATTATATTTTTTAATTGGATATACATCAGGTAGTGGCCAAGGTAAATTTGAATCTTCTAACCATTCCACAAGATAGTTTAGATGTTGAGAGTATATAGGTCTCAGATCTGGAGGCAACGTCCCGACTCTATCTCTTAGTACTACAACACCTGCTGTTATTTTTGATAATAGTTCGGTTGAGTCCTTAGGGTAGCTCTTACTAAAATAAATGTTACAATGATCGACAGAATTGATACTGATTAATCTCACAATGGGAGCTTTTGCATCAGAACCTTTACCAGATCTAGAATGTTTCAAAATCTTTTGGATATGGGAAGCATCTGTGTCAACGGATGGGTCTACACATATTAGCATATCAAATTTATCAGAAATAGTAATTTGGAATTTTTTTGTATTTGTAATAGATGATGGGAATAAATGGCATGTACATGCATAGCTCTTTGGTTTCTTTTGTTTAGATTTAATAGAAGAACCATCATACCTTTTAATATTTACTTTATTACCTAATAGTAATGCCTCTATTAAATCCATTGTTCTTCCTGGTCTACATATGATAGCAGTATTTGTTTCATATTTTTGAACTAAGTTTACCAAGTCTTTTAATACGACAAATTTCCCACTTGTTTCAGCTAAATGAGCAGGAATATCTCTAGTAATCAATGATTTTGGCATATAATGATCAATTAATAAATATGGATGTGTTGCCACATATTCGCTATTTAAACACATTGTTCTCATCGACTCTAGAACAACATCTGCTTTATAATCGGTAGTTTCGAAATATCTTAGAATATCCGAATAATGTAATGATACAATTTGATCTGTTAACTCTTTTTGGTATAGACACATTGTCGTGGGTAACCAATAATCGCCAGAGACATTACCTGATGCACCTAGCGTTTGAGAATCAACAATTGTTGGTACTGGTTTAGTATCTAGGATTTTCAATAAATCCATTATTACTATGTTGTTATTTTGTTTTGGGGTTCTTTTTACTCTATATCTTTCAATATACTTGATAATAAATGAAGTTTGTATATCTTAGTCTTTTTTATCTTTTGAATTCCTAAATTATTTTCACTTAAATGTATGTATTTATGTTTCTTCTCTCAATTAAAATAATCGTTCTATTCTGTTGTAGAATTGTGTATTGTCAGAATACTAGTTCCAAGTATGTTATCTGTTATTCCCAGGATTAATAAAAGAAGACAAAATAATGTAATTATAATTAATGAAACTTCAGAAGACTTTAATTAATAAAAAAATACAGTTAGTAACTGTCATGTAAATCTATACGAATCTTGCTTATTTAATTTTTCAAGAGTAAACTAACCAATTCAATTCTGCATATGGCAAAAATCGTGAAATTGTCAAAATAACAATATTATTACCATTTCGGATACTGTATATAGATAGATTACAATATGCAGAGAAGAAAGAGCGCAGTCAAAACAACAACGGAAAACAAATATTAAGAGGAAGAAGAAGAAACGAACACTGTTAATGACAGCAACTTGTATTAGGATGTACTCCGCTCCGTATAGAGCTACATATTTGATGAATCTTTAAAGATGGATATTAGGAACAGCTGTGGATAATTGTAGTATCAATTTTCCCCCTATGCCAAGAATCTAATAGTAATCCTGTTCCTTGATCGTATAAATCACTTCGAAAACAAAAAAATATACATATATATATGTATATTTTGAAGAGTCCCATATCCAACAAGAGTTTCAAGGTCATTTATATCAGATATGTGGTTCAATGAATTCTGAATTGCTTCTTTGTTTTCATTTTCTATCATATAGAGCCTCTCCTCATCATTGCATTTGTTCTTATATATGTATAATATATACTATACATATATTGGTATTTTTACATTTCTTACAATTTTGACGATGCGAGAAAGAGATCGAACCCGTTGTTTAACCTAAAATTTCAAAATAACGTTCATTATTATTTTGATATCAATAGTTTGAAAAGTATTACAATAGTAAGAAAAGTTAGATTTATATCTAAAACGCTTAGAATAATTGTTTGGTAATATTGGAAGTATTTTGTCTTATATATTTGAAGATTACCATAAATTAAAAGAAAGATCAACTACGCTATGTCACAAGTTAATCAGACGGGTAAACTAACTGCCGATGAAATTGCATTATATGATAGACAAATTAGACTGTGGGGGTTGGCTGCACAAGCTAATATGCGTTCTGCTAAAGTACTATTGATCAACATTGGTTCCATAGGTACTGAAATTTCTAAAAATATTGTTCTTAGTGGGATTGGTAACTTATGTGTTCTTGACAATCATATTGTTCGTGAAGAAGATTTAGGTTGTCAATTTTTCTTAGAAAAAAAAGATGTTGGGAAATTGAAAGTGGATGTATGTTCTCCAAAGATTAAAGATTTGAATCCTCGTGTAAATCTAACTGTTGATAGTGATTCCTTAGCTAATAAAGATGAGTTATTTTTCAAACAGTTTGACTTAATTGTAGCAACTGAACTACGTAAAGACCAAATTACTGAACTTAATAGAATCTCAAGAAAATTGAATATTTCGTTGTATGTTACTGGATCAAATGGTTTATTTTCTTATATATTTGTGGATTTGATAGAGTTTGTATCAGAAGAAGAAAAATTGAAAACAGGTAGAACTACCTTAACAGGTGAGATTTCTTCAAATAGAACGATTATTGAAGTAGATACTCGAGTAGATGACGATGATCCTAAGAAAATATTTGAGACCATAAAGACAAGAAATAGTTATAAACCCTTCGATGACATGTTACAGACGGCCACTCTGGAAGGAAAACTAACTAAGAGGCAAGTAAAAAGAGTTAATAGTATTGTACCCTTAACGATATCATATTTAACAAAGATTCCATCTTCAGTGGAAGAATTGCACAAGAATACACTCTCAACGTGTGATAAATTAGGTATTCAATCCTCAACTTTGAAGGATGAATATATTCAACAATTTTATAAACAAGCTAATGTTGAGTTTGCTCCAGTGGCAGCTATCATTGGTGGCGCTGTGGCTCAAGATGTCATTAATATTCTTGGGAAAAGACAATCTCCATTAAATAATTTCATTGTGTTCGATGGAATAACATTAGAAATGCCTATATATGAATTATAAATTTGTGTTGTAATCGTAATATATATTATTAATCATAATTAACACTTTTTATTTATTGGTAGTTTTTTCTTCTTTAATGAAAAAACCTAGCGTTGAAAAAGGTAGGTAGATTTGACATTAAGAGAGAAAGGAGTGTATTTATATGGTTTATAAAACTATTGTTATTGTTTTTTCAATGTATATTTTTGGAAAATAAAGAAAGTTTGTTATTTCAAGCAAAAAAAGGCTTTGATAAATGCAGTAAATCCAGTTCTTTGTTTAGGATTTTCTTGGTATTTTACCTTTTGCTAGTTTTGAATACCTACAGTAACTTGTTTTAGATGTTGCATAAAGCTTTGTAGAGATATATCATCAGTTAGAACAATAGTACCAAGTGTACCGGCGGCAGCATTCCTATCTTGATAACTATCAGATGGGTTTAACTTAGATAGCAAAAATCTAGCTTGGGAACCACCATGTTCGGTATCAATGAATCTTGGTAATGGGAATCTATCGACCAACAATTCTGCTGCTTCGACCTTTGGTTCTTCCAAAAGACTCTTGAAAGCAGCATAATCTGGATTATCTTGGTAACCGGCCTTTCTCCATTGAGCAATTTGTTCACCGTGATAAATCAAAATGAAGAAGAAAGTGTCTAATAACAAAATGGTATTTGGCTTAACTGAGATGGAATCCAATAGTACTGCATGTGGATCTTCTTCCATAGAGAATGATGTCAAAGTTGGTTGAATCATAATCAAAGAATTTGTAGTATCTTCTCTGGTAAAAATGTGTCTATAAAAGGCAGTCTCATCAGGAGAATTATTGAACACACTTAGGAATTGAGATCTTCTCAGATAATATGTAAATTGAGGATATAGTCTGAAACTATCGACTAGGGTGAAAGTTTCTGGTAAATCCTTGTCATAATTGGCGTATCTTTGGCATAACTTAATCAATGTTCTATCAATCCACCTGATGACATCTGCACCATCGTCAGCTTCAGCTTTTGAAACAGCAATTCTGGCCATTAACACAGCTGCTGCCTCTTGATCAAAAGAGTTGGCATAATCTTGATTACCATTACCCATAACAACATTACCGACAGTGGTGACTCTGATACGATTAGTACCGGAAGAGTGTTGATAAGCTGTAATGAATTGAGTATAGGCAGTAGCAGGTTGACCTGGAACACCTTGAGGAGAGTTAGCTGCCGTAGTTGGGAAATCATAATAAATAGCATATGTATGGTTTGGAGATAAGGCTGACATTTTCCAAGTAGAAACACCACCAATACCAATTTCAGTTTCGCTGACGTTAGAAGTATCAGATTTTTCCATGGCTGTTGCATGACCAATTAGGCCTTGGATTTTCACATTTTTACTAGTCTTAACAGACATAACACCATTGAAAGCCATTCTTAAGAAACCATCTTCGTCAGTGGAGAACAATCTAATGTAAGATTGTTTGAAAATGGCTGTGGAGAAGGCATCTGTTAATAACAGAACACCACCAGTAGAATCTGTCAATTGTTGCATTTCAGACATACCAACTTGATCATAACAACCGGCAAAGATATCGACAGTGTGGCCATTGTCCGAAACCCTATTCGCAATTTGGTTATAGAATTTTGAAGCCTTTTTGTAATGTACTGCACGATCAGAATCTATGTCATTATGAGATCTTAATGGATCCTTCAATTCAGTAGTCACGATCATACCTGGTGCAATAGTACCTGGTCCAGAGGCAAAAAGAATGATTCTAGCAGCAGTGTGTTTGTAACAACCTTGTAACAATAAGGTAGCAATATTCATAGCAGAACCTGTTGCTCTAGCTGGTCTATGGCCAGCTGGGATGGACCATTGGTCTGGAGTCAAATTCTCTAACAATTGATTTAATTTGAATTCAATATTTTCTAAAGGTAAAAAGAATCTATTAAGAGAAGTAGGAGTGATTTTCATGTTATTACCTTGTAAATTAGCATTCCCGGCCTTTTGACCAGTTAACATCTCAACTAACTGTTCAAATTGGTATTCTCTGTCACCTCTAAAGACATTACATCTATCGATTGTTTCACTTGATAAATCATGTAACTGCACAACGTTACCGTAAGTGATTAACCCAATCAACGCATTTGGTGGTAACAAAGTCAAAGAAGTAATAATAGATTGCTTTAGGGCATCTAGATTCTCTTGTTCGGAAGTGATATCAATAACGAAGAAAAAGATTGGTGGTACTAAAACTGCCTTATTAGTGATATATTCCATGGTAGTGTATTGTAACTCCAGTGGTTTGTTTTCTGGGGTCACATTAATGTAGTTCATTGGAAGGCCATTTCTAGAGTAACAAATGTTACAAACCCACGCCTTATTAGCCGTGTCAATTTGACAATAAGGGTTCAAAATACTTTTACAGTTCTTACCAGCGCAAGCTGTTGGGTTATATTCAGCAATGGGTAAATTTTCGTACTCAGCCAATGGTGTATATAGACAACCAACTGGGACAACATTCATACTGGCATCAGCCTTAGTAGGTGGGAACACATTCCAGGAAAACCGGACCCCATTGATTTCTTCATTAACACTGAAATCCATCGTTTGCAATACTCCTTTATTAAAAAAAACTTGGTGTTTTGGTGTTTTGCAAGTGAACTCTTAAGGGAAATATTGAGTATAAGTTCTTTTTAATTGATTTAAAATCGTATTTCCGTTAAAGTAACAGGTTTTGTAGTATGTTAATGTAAAAAATCGGTTGATAATTGACAGTCTATTAATTCGTTACTCCATATCACAATCGCTCAAATTCCCTCGATTATTTGCAAGTTTGTCCGATCCTATGTTTATTTTGAAATTCTCCACGCTGTGAACAATTTTCGTTCTATTATTGTTATTATTACTATCGAATTTTGTTTTGTGCGGAATTCTCAATTTTCGAAATAAAAAAAATATATAACACGGTGGTGTATTGTTGCATGTCGTGCTACATGATGTTTCTGATCAATGAACTTTAATTTTGTCACGAAAGTTGATGTTTCTCTCTTTGATATCTTTGAGATGATCGATTTGTTCATTATTTCTTTAATTTAAGGGTATTACGTAGTCATTGATGTATACTTCAATTGAACTTTATAACCCACATAGTCTAATGAAACAATTCAAATAAAGAATTAAACACAAAACATATAATTCAGATGGCACTTAATTCTGTGACAATATGTGCAATATGTGCAACTCTACGTCTGTTGGGTCTATGGATTTTCCCTTCCCTTGGGGGTCTTCTCGATAAGAGCGTCGAATTCTCTACGCCAGTGACGTCATACAGATCTTTAAAGGAGGCACTTGTATTAGGTATGGGATCGGCCAACACAATTACATTCGATAATGGATACTACAATGGAGGTGTGGTACATCACCCCCCATTACTGTTACAAGCGTTACAAGGGATTCCAATTTCATACCACGAATATCTATTTATATTCTTTGATTGTCTAATATTGATGCAATTTATTAAATTGACTGCACAAGTTAAAAGACAGAACAAATTGTTTGTTAATATTCCAACATGGTTACCAGCATTGATATATGCAATTAATCCCTTAAGTTTATTGAGTTGTTTGAGTAAATCATCAGTTATATTTACTAATTGGTGTATAATAAACGCCGTTGTACAGGCCATGAATGGAAACATTCCAATAACAGCACTTTTCGTAGCACTCTCTGGTTATTTATCGTTATATCCAATCCTTTTAATATTCCCATTGGTAAATTTAGTAAATTTAAACTCATCCAGATCTCAAAGGGTTAACCATACTATCAGATTGACACTTTATGCCATTTATTACTGTGTATTCTTGATTTTCATCTCATATAAAATTAATGGTAATAATTGGAATTTCCTGAGAGCAAATTATATGGTTTTCTTAAATTTTGAAATAGTGACTCCAAACCTTGGTATATGGTGGTATTTCTTTATTGAAATGTTTACAGAATTTATTCCATTTTTCAAAGGTGCATTTGGTCTATTTCTTTTCTCGTTTGTAATCCCACTAACTATCAGATTCTGTGGTCAACCTTTCTATGTGTCGATTGTCATACTTGGATGGTTAATCCTAACTAAGCCATATCCAGTCCTTGGAGATTATGGTTTCTGGTTCTCATTCTTAGCTTACTTTGTTCCAGTTGCAGGATATATGCGTTACAAAGTGTTCGCAATGTTACTATTTATACATGGGATCATGCTATCGCCAATCTTCTATCACTTATGGATTGGGTCAGGCTCTGGTAACAGTAACTTCTTCTATGCTGTCTCTTTAGTCAATGCTCTGGCGATAGGTACTATTCTTTCAGATTTAATCTGGGCTATGCTCAGACACGAGTATGATGGAGAAACGCCCAATTATGATGTTAAACTGGCGCAAGTTTAGCATATATATAATGTCTACGTCTATATATGTATATGAATTTATTTATGTATAAATTTGTAACGTTAGCCGCCTAGCTTATCTTACATATACTTTAATATTAAGATTGTTACCCTCTAGCAATTTTGTTTAACTTTTACTACGCTCGCAGTCCGTTGTATTCTGACAACTTTCGTATCATTTTCAAAATAAATTTGAATATTACATAGAAAAGAACGGTAACAGGAACAAGTGGTTGAAACATATATATATACCATTGAAGGTAGACTCAGAGTATTCAAATATTCAAGAATAGTGATCAGTTCAACATAACAGTAAATTGAAATTATGTCAGATGTATGTATCCAATTTGTCCCATTTTTATGACTTGCCATAAAACCAAGTCGTCACAGAGAAGTATGAAACTTCTTTCGAGATACAATATGATATATTTACTAACAGATATATTACGATGTGATGTAATGAGATGAGAAATTATATCTTATCACCTTGACATTATCTTTTTTCTGTATTACAGTTTGTACCGGTGAACCCAAAACCATTTTTGAGAGATCTAATAGATAAGCGTGTTGTGGTGACGCTGAAGTTTAACAATACCAAGTATAAGGGAACTTTGGTATCTTCTGATAACTATTTTAACGTGCAATTAAAGGACACTGAGGAATTCGTTAATGACAAATCTGCAGGTAAGATTGGAGAAGTGTTTATTAGATGTAATAACGTTCTGTGGATAGGGCAAGACTTAGACGCCAAATAGAGCTCTTAGAATGAATTTTAAGAAGAAGAAAGGAAAGAGTATCATGTCGGTACTAGTCAATGAGGATACTTGTTGTTTTCGAATGCAGTCTCATACTGAGTTCATTTGCTCGCATAGCTCACAAATGTACTTGCGTGGGCAGGATCTTAACGATAGAGTATACGACCAAGAAAGAGAAACCCTCATATAGGGTCTGAATAATAACAGAGTAATCCTCATTCTTCTAAAAGTATATATATATATATATATAATTTTACCCATCTATCTATAAATTCAAAGAATTCACCATTTTAGTTTCTGTTCCTTGCAGTAATTATAGATGGAGGATTGAAAAAAAAAATTATATAATATTAAGACGCGTGCGAAACTTTTGCAACGTTGTCACAATTTTAAAAAAATATTTCAATTAAAGAATTATATAAACAATGAACTTACGTGGTTAGATCTTACAGTATTTATGATTTACAAAGGAATTATTCTTTTTTCTTAATTCTTTTATAGTTTTTTCAATTATATCTTGATCTGCATTCCACAACAAAAATATTTCATAACATATTTAATATAAAATGTCTGTAACTCAATCTGTTATTGTTCCTGCTTATAAGGAAAAGCTAAACATTAAACCTTTAACCACTAGACTGTTTGCTGCCTTAGGAAACGATGGTGCTAAAACTACAGAATTGATTTTTGTTGATGATAACTCTCAAGATGGTTCCGTTGACGAAGTTGAAGAACTAAAAAAGGAAGGTTACAATGTTAGAATCATTGTCAGAACAACCGAACGTGGTCTATCTTCTGCCGTTTTAAGAGGTTTCTATGAAGCTGAAGGTGATTACCTTATCTGTATGGATGCTGATTTGCAACATCCTCCAGAGAGTGTTCCATCTTTGTTTGACAACTTGAAGACACATCCATTCGTCATAGGTACCAGATACGCACCAGGTGTCGGTATTGACAAGGATTGGCCATTATACCGTAGAGTCATTTCTTCTACCGCTAGAATGATGGCTAGACCATTGACTACTGCTTCTGATCCAATGAGTGGGTTCTTCGGTTTGCAAAAGAAGTACCTAATTGAGGCTAAGGATGGTGACATTGACTCCAAGGGTTTCAAGATTGCTTTGGAATTGTTGGCCAAATTACCATTACCAGCTGACAAACCAATTGGTGAAATTCCATTCTCTTTTGGTGTTAGAACCGAAGGTGAATCTAAATTATCTGGTAAGGTCATCATTCAATACTTGGAACAATTAAAGGAACTGTATGTTTTCAAGTTTGGTGCTAATAATTTGGTCTTATTCCTATTATTCTCCATCATTTTAGTTCTTTACATCCTTTACCAATTTTACTCTTTGCTATTTTGAATTGCATACCGCATGATTGTACTGTGTGTACTTATATAGGATATGTGTTTGTAATAGTTTTTTCTAGTTTTATGTATATGTTCGCAATAAATTAATAATAATAATAATGAATCTTTTGAATAATAAAAAGAATTTTTAAAGTACAGTAAAAATAAAATTAATTATTAATTATGTATATAATATATAATAAAATGCCAAATAAGGCATTATTTTTGATTTTATAATGTATAAGTATATACCTGTGAAGACAAAAGAGATTTCCACAGAACAAGTACAATATGATGATAAAAAAATGAAAACACTCTAATTATGCATCAAAGGATATTATAATAATGAAACTTGTACTACTGTTCTTGAAAGCTCACTTAGGAATGAATGATAAAAACTAGAAAAGAAGATTTAAGAACAAAATGATCTCTCGTTATATTAAACCACAACTAATATTATTAAGTTGAAGTTAATTGGGAATAATGAAATTAGTGAATTAAAGAAGGTAAGTGAATAAAATTTGAAGTAAAACTTAGAAAATTAATATTGGAACTGGGTATTAAAATAAAAGATTATCGTACCAATACTTATTTTGTCATTTCTCACTCTTAGTTCAATAATTTAGCAACAGAGGCAGCGTCAGCAACATCGTTGGCAATAGCAATACCTAGGAAGACTTGAGCCTTAACTGGGGTCAAACAACTACCAGCAATAGCACCCTTTGGAACATCACCAGCAGTGACGACGTTTAATGGAGAGGTTTCGGTGTAAACAACTGGGATACTTTCAGAAGCCAATTGAGAAGTAGAAGAGTTAGTTGAAGCACCAGAGGAGATGACAACTAGACCAGAGATGGTAGAAGCAACAGAGTTGATTAAGTCTTCACTGTAACCACCATCGTACACAATTGGAACAACTGGAGTAATAAGAGAGTATTCTAGAGGATTAGTGTTGGTGAAGTTAGTGTAGGTAGTTCTCAAACCAGAATTTTCAGAAATGAAGGCTGGTAGAGATGGTTCAAAGAACCAAGTAATGACATCTTCATCATTAATGGTACCGACTGGAATGGAAGAAGCAGATTGGTCTAGAGATGGAGAGAAAATACCAGAGTAAATAACACCATCGACATCGACAACTAGAGCACCTCTGTTAGCGGCACCAGTGTCGTTAGCGACTAGGTAAGCTTGATCGGCATTAGTACCGACAACAACTGGAGCACAGGAGTCGAAGACAACAGCAGCAAAGAAACCTAGAGCTTCTAAGTTGTTTTGAGTAGTGACAATAACACTACCCTTGGTGTTGTTATAACCTAGAGTAGAGTTAACAGCAATGGCAACATCATACAATTGGGTGATGTTTAGAGTACTAGTTTCGTTTAATACATTAGTACAGTTAGAGGCACTCATAGTAGAGTTGTCTAGGGTGACATGACCACCAGTAACATAAATTTGAACAGTTTCTTGCAATTCAACAGTAGTACTGTTGTTACGGGTAGTGTTAGTGAAAATACTGGAGTTAGCGAAACTTGTGAAGTTAGAAATGTTGAATAAACTAGTAAAGTTTGAGGCATTGGCAATCACTGGAGTAGAAGTAGTGGAGGCTGCTTTGGCGGAGTGCTTCTTTTTGTTTAAAAAGTCGATTGGAGAGGCATCGACAACGGATGTGGCGGCTAGTAAGGCGGTTAGAGCAACACTGAACTTCATTGTTAAATATATATAATAGTAGTGGTGGTTGGTTGTGATATATGTTTAATAAAGAATTAATATTAAAAATAAAAAGAAAGACTGATAGTAATTACAAAAGACGTAAATAAATTAAGAAGGAAGTATAACTAAAAGAAATACAATTTGTACAGGTAAGAGAGTATACCTATATATATGAATAAAATTTCCAATTAAACAATTTTTTAATTTTCCAATAACTGAGTAAAATAAACAAATAATAAGAACAATTAATTTAAGGGATTTATTAAAAATTCCTCAATTAATTAACGGTAGAAGGTAAGGACGAAAACTAAGTATAACCTCATCGTTTCAATCAAATGATGTCTATTGGCAAAAAGTAGATTTTAAAGAGTCCCTCAGAAACATTATTACTGTATATAGATTAAAGCAAATAAAAAGTTAAAGTGGGCTGAAATGACAGAGAAAATTAAGCATTTAATAGTTTCAAGGAAATCTCCTAAACAAGTATCGAATCAGAATAAAAGAAAAAGAATGGTGTTATAATAAGTTATTTGAAAGAGTAAGAAATACTTTTTTACTAAGGAAAGAAAGAGGTGTGGGGATAACCTTAGCTTATCATAACAAATAATTATTACTAAATTCGTATAAATTGTATACAAATTGAGTTCCTAGAAGGAACGACAACAAAATAAATAATAAATTAAAATTTTAACAGGGACTTAAATTCGTAATTGAAAAGGGGGAAGAGAAGATAGAAAGGTTTACATCACATGGACATAAAACAATAAGAGCAATAAAGGTCAAGTAAACCTTTATAAACGTTACCAAATCTCGGAGAACGGAACAGTATACAAGATGAAAGTTGGTAGAATAAACGTATTGAATACGAACCGAGGCGAAGGATGCTACTGTTAAAAATGACAGCGATCTTAATCATCTTTTAATTTGAACTTTCTTTAACAGTTCCAAACAATAAGGATATAATGTACGCAAAATCGTTAGAAAATCTTGTCCCTTCCATTATGAATTAATAATTCGATTATCATTCGGAAGACAAAACAAAACCCCTGTCACATGTTGTAACTAAAAAATGATGAATCGAAAGATGAAGTAGGCTTTGCATCATTTTAGGAAGAAACTATTAACCTCTCAAACTCAAAAGAGCAAGAGAAAGAAAGTTCAAGTTATGTGCAAAGTTGCATTTTAATCCCTCTATGTCAACTGTTTTAATGTAAAAGAGTATTGGTATAGGAATCATTCATTGCATATGAATTAAGGATGTACTACCATTCATTGCTCATCGGAATAAAATTCTATTAGTTTGTTAGCTACTTTATTTACTGGCGGATTATTTTTCTTAGTGAAAATTATATTTTCAATTTGCGGTAAAAACAAAAGAAAAAAGAACAGAGATTTCCTATTGTGGTAATCATAATAATAATATCAGTAATTGTACGACGTTTCTTAAAAAAGTGGTCAAGATAATTAATAAATTCAGCCCGGGAAAATATATATGTGGAATAGAAACTCCACAGTAAGAAAATACTAAGGTCCTTATAAAAAAATTAAAAGATCAAATTATAAGTCTCCCCTAATTACTGTTCCGAATTAGGAAATCTCAAGTAACAAAAGAGTATAAGACAGACAAAATCAGGAGGAAGCGCTCCCTAAATTGGAAATTGAGTAAGATACTTTAGGCAACGAATAACTATTTACGGACTGTTTACAATTTCCCAGTACGTTCTCTGTGTCCTCAAAAACCGAAGACAAACAATTCCCCGCATAAAAAAAAATATTTATTTTTTTTGTTTATTTTTCAAATTTATAATTGAGTTAATTTTTGAAGCTATTTTCTCATTTTCTGTTTCTAATTCATCAGGTCGGACAGAAATAATATAAATGAAATAATTGTATTATCTATTATCCATTGATGTGCAAGATTGCAATAACAAAAATATGTATATATTATCTTACAGACAATAAAGAAGTTGAAGTTATTGTTAATATAAGTGTACGAATTATTTATATTTTTGTTAGTCTTGATCTTTAAAAGATACTTACACTCTTACTGCCGGGAATATTATATCTATATAGTAGATAGACTCTTATTTAATAAATTTCAAGTATAACAACAATTATTAGTTTAATTTGTTAGTAGTGCTTAACTAAGGGTATTCGTAATCAAAATTTAAAATTTTATGGATTCTTAAAAATTGGTCTGTTTGATTAATCAAGAACCTCTCTTGCAAGTTGTAATTACTTTTACAAAGTAATTATTTAATAAATTAGTATTATAGGATGTTTTAATATCTGGTGAATTTCATAGAGCCATTACTATAATCTGGTCTTATTTCAACCCCTATTCTTTTCTTTTCAGATGTTCCTTGACTTAATAGATGAACGGTAAAGATAAAACGACGGTTGGTAAATTAATATATGTAGTACGAGAACCTAAAAACGAAAAAGTAAGAAAAGGCCTACAGAAATGACAGCAAAACTTTACAGATATCTGAAACTCCTTAGAAGTACAAGTGAGAGTTACGTAATATCATTATTGATATATCAGTATCTTTTGTTCGTAGTACTTTTGAGTTCTTGACACATGTTGAAGAAAATATTCTTTGGGACGAAATTTGGGTTTACCTATATCTCTTTATTGCAGTAATTGTAGCATTTTTCGGTTTAGCTAACTATTTTATTTTATTTTAATTCCCTTGAAGATTGTTGGTAGTACTACTTCTTTAGGTACTTTCTTCATTCATTGATATATATCCTTTAAAATCTTATTTGATTCTAAGGGGGGAGTGGGGAGGAGAGGACCCTTACATGTAATGGATGTCAATAAAACATATATACGTTAGTAATTATTAAGTAGGTTACGTTTATTAGTATTTCTTCAAGCAGGGAATTTCAGATCTTATATTTTTGAAAATATATATCACAGAGATCATGATAAGATTATTAACATACACTTTCTATTATATGATATTACATAACTATTATATACTTGAAGGCTGTAAGAAAGCACATCTTTTTAACACTTTGCTTTTTATTAATTATAATAATATTGTTTCCATGGATCTTATTTAGTCTTACAATGTTTGTTTTTTTCCCACCCTTTATTTAACATTTTGTTCTTAATTAGAATGATTTATTTTATTTAAGTAAATGATTGACCGAAGTTTTGATAGAATAAAGAAAGAAAAAAAGAAACTTTTACATATTGTTTTGATATTATATTATTATAGTTTTTCGAACAGTTTAAATATATAGATATATTAAAGAGCATTTTTTCTTGTTAAGTAATCAAATCTAGAATAGGTGTACCCAATAAATGGTAAGTCCTCCTTAATTGGAGCATTATTATTACCTTGTTTCATCATTTGTTCCCTTTGTAACGCAGCTTGAGCCATTGCTGGTGAATCTGGTACATTTTCTAATTCATCTGTTGGGAAGAATCTAGTGTCTGTAATAGAACTCAATTTTGGAATGTATGGTGCTTCAACTTGTCTAATTGAATTCCAATCAACACCACGGAAGAATGGATGACTTTTGATCTCATCTGCACCACCATGTCTACCTAGTCTTTGATCTGCATGTGTTAATAAACGACGAATCAAATCCTCAGCTTCATAAGAGATATGAATATCATCAGGAAATTGTAACGTTTGTTCAAAATTCATAATCTTACGATATGTCTCCTGAGGTGTCTCAGAACAGAACGGTGGCCACCCAATTAAACATTCATACATGATAGTACCCAACGACCACCAATCACACTCCTGTCCATAACCTTGGTATAAGAAAATTTCAGGTGCAATATAATCAGGCGTCCCAACAGTTGAGTATGCCATCAAACGTCTCGATTTACGCCACGTTTGGATTTGTTGTCTGCTAGACATGGTCAAGTTGATAGAATCAACAACCATTGTTTGCCTATTACTCTTGTTATCTGCTCCATTGTTTTCACCAGGTTGCCCAGGTTTAGTTAAACCAGTGGAAGCACCCGCGCCTTGTGGTTTTGTTTCATCTTGTTGTAACAATTTCTTGTAATAGTTAGAGTCATGAGTCTTATGAAAACCAGTTGATAAACCAAAATCAGAAAGTTTAATATGTCCTCTAATATCAATCAAAATATTATCAGGCTTGATATCTCTATGGATGAACCCCAGCTTATGAACGGTTTCTATCGCAAGAATACATTCAGCCATATAAAATCTGGTAACATCTTCTGTAAATAACTGCCATCTGATTAACATAGTCATTAAATCACCACCTGGTAAAAATTCCATGATCAGATATAAATATTGAGGATCCTGGAAAGAATAGTATAGCGAAACAATCCATGGAGAATCTGTACCAGCAAGAACGTCTCTTTCTGCCTTTACATGAGCCAATTGATCCTTTTTGTACATCTCAGATTTTAAAAGTGTTTTCATGGCATATATCTTACCCGTATCCCGCTTCTGCACAAGACGAACTTCACCAAATGCACCTTTACCAATAACTTTGACAGTCTGAAAATCTTCTAGAGATAATCTGGTTCTCCTTAATCTTAAAAATTGAGATTCTTTCTTCCCTAGAGATGTTAGTTGTCTGTTCTTTCTCTCTTCTGACCAGTCATGGGAATTTAAACCAGCTTCAAGTTCGACACGTCTCTCATTACGTTCAATGGCATATTTGACAGAAGATTGATAGAAATTCTCAATTTTTAATTTAACAGCTGCTGCTTTATCTTGAGTAGATTTAGATAGTAAATCGGGTCGTCTTTCAAAATACATGTAGTTTCCGTTAGGTTGCCCCTGTTTTTCATTATATTGACCTTGTTGTTGCATTTGCTGTTGTTGTTGCATTTGCTGTTGCTGCTGAATTTGCTGGGGTTGTATTTGTTGCTGTTGAACTGGTATATTTTTCACACTTCTGACAGGACTATTTTGTTGAGGTGATTGCGAATGAGAATGTTCTTCATTATATAAGAATTGTGGTTGTTGTTGATATTGATTACTATGAATACTTGTATTGCTTTGTAAGTTTGGTTGTCCATAATCAGAATCATTTGAATAAACACTTGGAGAGAATGGAGCTGCCGGCTGATCCATAATAACACCATTATTAACATTATTATTTATATTGGAATTGTATTGGTTCATATTGCTTATGCTACCATTACTACCTCCGTTATTTTGTACCATACTATTTGAATTGTTGTTATGTTTGTAGAGATTAGCCATGGCAGGTGGTGGTGTATTTGTAATTTGGTTCGGTATCACGTAATTGTTTTGATGTGTTGGTGTAGATGGGAAATTCAACGAAGGAACATCAGTGAACCCTCCGTTATGCATCAGGTTATTATTATTATTATTATTATTAATATTATTACTGTTTTGTCTGTCTATATCATCTTGTAAGGATTGATGCGAGCCTTGCTGTCTCATGTAATTATTACTAAAATTAGCTGCAGGTGGTCTTGGCATTTGTTGATTTTGATCCATATTTTGCATTTGGTTTTGTTGTTGGTAATTCATTTGCTGCTGTTGAAAATTACTCCCTTGGGAGCCAAAACCATTATTATTATTAAACATAGTCAAGTCACTTTATATTTCTCAATTGAAAGTGTTGATATTCTTAATCAAATATACGCGATTAAATCACCCTCTATTAAGCAAAATAGACAATAAATAAATTCCTAAAAGAAATAAAACGGGGAGGGAGTTCTCTATAAATAATAACTTAATAAACTGATCAAATAAAGACGCGTTCACAATAACAGCACCTCTCGTGTATATCAGTATATATATGTATATATATATATATAATAACTTTTCAATTTAATAAAAATTATTCTTTATATTTGGTGATCTATTATTTTCTATAGATTATTTTTGATCTGGAAATTGTATCGCTTATGTTTTTTTTTCCCTCTCTCTTTCTCTTTCTTCCTTTTCTATCTCCTTCGCTCTCAGTGAAGAAAGAGATCAGGGAAAAAGTACAGAACAATCTGTAGATATAATCAATCATAAAATATTTGATCTCATACTAAGTATAATGCATTGTTCGATATAACATTGAGCATTCACGACAAGGTTTTGTGTTTATATACGTAGAAACCATGATAGTTAAACTGTTTGATTAATTGAAATTTTAGTATTTATTATTATTAAATGTTTAATACATACTGACAATAAAAAACGTTAATGGAGAGTTAAAAATGATTAAAAATAAAAGATATATAACATAATTTCTTTCCAAAGTTTAAAATTGTAGAGCAGCACCCTTTTGCTTTCTTTCACCACCAAGTTCGAAGTGCTTACATCTCTTTAGGACTAATTGGGCCTTAGTCTTACAAGCGACACATTCCAATCTTAGAACAACCTTCTTGGTAGTCTTAGCCTTCTTGTGGAAAACAGGCTTGGTTTGACCACCGAAACCAGATTGTTTACGGTCATAACGTCTCTTACCTTGAGCGAACAAGGAAGCCTTACCGGCCTTGTATTGAGTAACCTTGTGTTGGGTGTGCTTACGACAGTTCTTACCCTTACAGTAGGTCTTTCTAGTCTTTGGAACGTTAACTGTTATGAAATAAAAATATATGTTATAATTTGATATGCATCAATCTTTAAATTGACGATTCGAAAGAAATTATAACAAATTTTGCATTGTTAGTAAAATAGAACAATTATTTGCTTTGTTGGAGTTAGAAAATAAATTTGATAGTTTATATTTGAGTTTTGAAAATTGTGAAGATGTAATGATATTGGGGAATTCTTTCAATTTAAGTTCGAAAATGTTTAAAATCAATATTATGAAATATTAAAAATTGTAAATTGGTTCTTCTTAGTTTTGTAATGGGGAATTAAAATTTCTCACACTTTTAAAACACAAATCCATAGATCATATAAATGTATTCATGATAGACAAAAAATTTATTGGATTGTAACATCTCTGTATTGATAAATGATGGTACATATATTTCAGAATGTGGTATATTAACACGATCAACAAGAATATTTCATTGTCATATTGATCTTAGTTCGAATAGTGACTCTTTACAACAATATTATTAATCAGTACTTGGTTAAGTCCCATGCTTTCGTTTATTCCGTTCCATAAAAGTATTCAATTATCTAATAAATCATCTCATCTCATACCTTTCAAAAAAATTCTCAAAAAATTAATAAAATTTCGACTCTAATGACCTCAAGGTATCATTCCCCGTTTAACATTAGTTCTTATTCTCATTTTGTTCATATATCTCTCTTTCTTCCATATTTATCAATTTTATAACTCTATATTATCAAATTTATAATTATTTTCATGTTGTAACATACCCATTGTGCCTGTTTGATTAGTTTGTATTGGTTTCTTTAACAAGAATTAATATTAACTTCTAATAAATACATCTATTTCACATATATATGCTATTTGTATATTTAATTTACATATATTGAACAGATTGGCATCCTCCTAACCCCATGATGAGGTTTGCGTGGAAGGAAACGGTATACCTTACAGAGAATATCGGTTTAGCATATGGCAACTACCAAAAGTTTTCCAGGCAGAGATAAATTTTATTGAGTCTAACCTATCTAGCACAACAGCTAGTCCAATCTGGTTGGCTGAGCGTAGCCCAAAATTGAATATTGAAAGAATTTCAAAATGGTGAGTTGCACTTTTCTCTTTCTGTTCCCTTCATTTAGAAATTCAATGAAAAGTATATCTCTACTGCATATTCTCTGAATTGGAAGATATATCGCTGCACGTGATTGAAAAATATATGTTTAAAAAAAAGTTCACCGCGTCTTCAAAAGCTGAAAAATTAAAAATTATTCCGTAGAAAATAATTGTTCGCAGGTAAATGTAAGGTTGTCACATAATACTAATAGATGTACGGATGTTCAAAAGTAGCAGTCATAATAGTTTTTATTCTGTAAAAATTTTCCAACAAAAAAATCTTCAAGAAAAATGTGTTCAGCCGTTCCATTCATGAAAATATTTACATTTCTATCATTGCATCTGTTTGCTATTTCGATTTTGTTTTTGTTATTGGATGGAAGACATATCTATATGAGATTGTCATTAGGTTACTATATCATTCAATTATTAAAGTGGTATAGTTAATATCTAACACAGTGATATGGGGACCAGTCCGCAATAGTAGTTATGTTTAGCCGTATATATCGGAAACTTTTCTCTGTATCTTGGTCTATTTTGGATTCAAAGAGAGTCTCTGTTGGGCCACTTCTAAAATCTCTTTTTCATCTACATAAGCAATATTATCTATATTATGCTCTTGGTTGAATGGGTAATTACACTCATCTTTAGGACACATCACTAGAGAATAATTTTGTTGGATTAAAAATTTCTGTAAAGCAGTCTTGCAAATGGGACAATGTGAATAATCTTCAGGTTCTTTGTTAGTGTCATTTGAAACACTTTCCTCGAATGGTTCAGTTGTTTCAATATTCAAATTTAATTCATTTTCTTGAAGCTTTATTCTATCTTGTTCAGGTATGGGCTGTTCCGTTGTAATTTCTCTCTGTGCTGACATTACCATTTGTTATTTGATAGAAGATACGTATAAATGAAATTCGAGAGGTTGGCGATAAGTTAATTCTACAGTATATATGTTTCTAATTGATATACTTGGCTGATAGAGCACTTCCTGTTTTGTATGATGACAAGGTTTTCTAGATATATAATCATCGAAGTTATTATCTACATACCCGTAACTGAAATTTTTCATTTAACGTACATAGAGAATTTTAAGCTCATCGCGCTGTAGTTCGAAAAGTAGAAAAAATAAGGAGAATTTTATTACGGTATTATTGGGCTCCACAATAGTAACACTGGGTGGTATATCTCAATCAAGACAAAACTTTATATTAATTAAAACACGAATAACTCTAATAAAAACAGGGAAGAAACCAGTATAATAACGACATAATCATATTTAGTTTATTTAATTATATTGTAAAATGGTTAGAGTCGGTCCAGATACTTATAAACGATTACAAAATGATGCTTCCTGTATCAGGAATATATGTATAGTTGCACATGTGGATCATGGTAAAACATCACTTTCGGATTCTTTATTAGCATCAAACGGTATCATTTCGCAAAGACTGGCCGGTAAAATACGTTATTTAGATTCCAGACCAGATGAGCAAGTACGTGGTATTACAATGGAATCATCTGCTATTTCCTTGTATTTCAGAGTCTTACATAAGCAAGAAGGCACGGATGAGCCATTGGTCAATGAACATTTGATCAATTTAATTGATTCACCAGGTCATATTGATTTTTCAAGTGAGGTAAGTGCAGCATCTAGATTATGTGATGGTGCTGTAGTTCTTGTAGATGTAGTAGAAGGTGTGTGTTCTCAAACTATTACTGTATTGAGACAATGTTGGGTCGAGAAATTGAAACCAGTTTTGGTTTTAAACAAGATGGACAGACTAATTACAGAACTTCAAATGACTCCTCAGGAGACTTATCTCCATTTGAATAAGATAATAGAACAAGTTAATTCCGTCTTGGGTTCTTTCTTCGCTGGTGAAAGACAGTTAGATGATTATTCATGGAGAGAACAATTGAAAGAGAATGAAAACGCTGAATTTACTGAAAGAGATGATTCTGATATATATTTCCATCCTAAGAACAATAACGTTATCTTTGCATCAGCTGTTGATGGTTGGGGTTTCAATATTGGACAATTGGCAAAATTTTATGAGCAAAAGCTAGGTGCGAAAAGAGAAAATCTTCAAAAGGTTCTTTGGGGTGATTTCTATTTAGATCCAAAGACCAAAAAAATTATTAACAATAAAGGTTTGAAAGGAAGGAATTTGAAGCCATTGTTTACATCTTTAATTCTCGATAACATTTGGAAAATCTACGAAAATATTGTCATTGCAAGGGATGATGAAAAGATCAGCAAAATTACAGATACGTTAAACATAAAATTATTACCTCGTGACCTTAGGTCAAAGGATGACAAACAATTATTAAGGAACGTGATGGGACAATGGTTACCTGTCAGTACAGCTGTCCTACTGACTGTCATTGAAAAATTACCTTCTCCTGTAGAATCTCAAAAGAATAGATTAGATACTATCTTGAAGATAGATACTGATACTGAAAATGTTGATAAACATTTGCTAGACTCTATGAGCACTTGTGATAGAAATGGTCCAGCATGTGCATATGTCTCCAAAATTATTTCTATTCCAAGGGAAGAGCTACCTGTGATTGGATCTGCAGAAGTCTCGCCAGATCAAATTATGGAAAGAAGTAGAAAGGCTAGAGAAGAAGCCTTAAAAGCCGCTAAGAGAGCTGAAATGTTGGAAAATATGGGTAAATTGGATGTCAAGGGTACCGAGGCTGAGGATGAAGACCTTTATAAAAGAGCTAAGGATACTGTCATTACCCCAGATATTGGTGAGAAGAAGCAACCTGTACCAAAACTCAATGACACGTTTGAAATTGTAACAGAAGCGGCCCCAGCAATGAATATTGATCTTGGGTTTGAATACGAACAGGACGAGGATGAGGATGCTAATCTTGATGGCGACTTAGATTTTGTTCCAGCTGATATTGATCCTAATGATCCTTTGAGTGCTATGTTTGAGTACGAAGAAGAAAATCCATTAGATGACACTGGTGTTATGGATCCATTTGATTATGAAGATGAAAACGTTGAGGATTTATTTAATGAAAAAGATGAAGTATTAATCGGATTTTCAAGAATTTATAGCGGTTCACTTGAGGTAGGTCAAGAAATTTGTGTACTTGGTCCTAAGTATGACCCAAAGAATCCAACTGAGCATATTCAAACCACGACAATCACAAGCTTGTATCTATTTATGGGGAAAGAGTTGGTTCCATTAGACTACTGTCCAGCTGGTAATATTGTCGGTATTGGTGGTCTTGCAGGTAAGGTTCTGAAGAATGGTACATTGATAGAAAATGGGATTAATGGTGTTAATCTTGCTGGTGTGAATATCAACAGTACTCCTATTGTTCGTGTGGCAGTTGAACCTGCCAACCCAACGGAGATGGGCAAATTAGTAAGAGGTCTGAAATTACTTGACCAAGCAGATCCATGCGTGGAGGTATATATTTCAGACACTGGTGAGCACATTTTATGTACTGCAGGTGAACTACATCTGGAAAGATGTCTAAATGACTTACAGGACAGATTTGCTGGTGTTGAAGTCACACATTCTGAGCCTGCTATTCCATACAGAGAAACTTTCATATCAGAGAGTGATATGGGACCTCCAAAGAATAAAGTATTTGGAAGAGGTGTTGTAGAATCTTTGATAGGTAAGTATAAAATTAGATTAAGAACCATACCATTAGAGAATGACATCACAGTATTCTTAGATAGACATGAATCGTCGATCAGACATATATTTGGAAATAATGATGATGATTCTGTTCCGAAGACTATTGAAAGCACAATACTAGATAGATCAACTTTTGTGAGTAAATTGGAAGAGTTAATTTCCAAACAGGAAAATTTAGCAAACATATTCGGTGATAATTTGTCCAAAGTGGCTGCACTAGGTCCTAAAAGAGTTGGTTGTAACATCTTAGTATCTGAAAACAATTTGCTAGGAAGTCTGCTGAACAAAAGTAGTGGTAAATTTGAATTCTCAGATCCCATTATTAATGGTTTCCAAATATCGGTTAATGAGGGTCCTTTAGCTAAGGAACCAGTTCAAGGTATGGTTGTTGTAATGGAAGATATCCACGAAATGACGGTAGATGAAATTTCTGCTATAGCAGATGAGCATTATCAAATTGAAATACCAAATCTTTCTGGTAGATTTATCAACCATACGAAAGATCAAATTCATGAATCTTTCCTCGACTGGTCGCCAAGAATTATGTGGGCTATTTATACATGTGATATTCAAACATCCGTGGAAGTCCTTGGTAAAGTATATGCTGTGGTACAACAAAGACATGGTAAGATTGTTTCTGAAGAAATGAAAGAGGGTACTCCATTTTTCCAAATTGAAGCAGAGATTCCTGTGGTTGAAGCCTTCGGTTTGAGTGAAGACATAAGAAAGAAAACCTCGGGTGCTGCTCAACCACAGCTTGTGTTCTCAGGTTTTGAATGTATTGATATCGATCCATTCTGGGTTCCAACTACTGAAGAGGAGTTGGAAGAGCTTGGTGATACTGCTGATAAAGAAAATATTGCTCGTAGACATATGAACAATATTAGAAGACGTAAAGGTTTATTTGTCGATGAGAAGGTTATACAAAATGCTGAAAAGCAACGTACTTTAAAGAGAAATTAGTTTTTTAAAATCTCTATTTTTATACGTTTTTTTTTGTATATTCTGGTATACTATAAATATTACATAATTATATATATCTTCGATCTGTGGTTTACTATTTACTATTAATCAATCACGAAGCCAGGTTTCGCAACATGCTCTTGTATCATACACTTATGTTATGTTCTTTATGATGTATTGATGTATTAATTAATGTTAATAATAATTGAAAATTTTAAACGGTGCGAAATGAGGCAAAGAGTGAACGAAAACAAAACAGTAGCATACATAACACTTTAAAAACGATGGGACAATCAACCCACAGATATAAGTACTTCCATTCCACATAACTGGAAATATAATAAAGATTAATCTAGTTATCGACAAATTAGTTTTAGTGACATAATTTTTTAACAACAATAAATAACAAAATAGCATTTAAAGTACTTATTATAGTTGAGTAGTAACAATTCCGCAAGAACAGAAGATGGCAAAAGGACATTCTGCAAATATCGAAAATGGTAACACATCCATAGAATTAGTATCTAAGGATGGTCCTATTCCAATAAATATCATGATGCAGGAGGGTGTTAAGGCACTTACCAAGATATTATCCAACCAATTACAAGATGGCAAGGGATTTGAAAATGGTGATCATTCAATGCAATTCGTTATTAGAAATAAAACAGATAAAAAGACTCCACAAGGTACTAAAAATGGAAAAGTCGAAGAGCTTGAGGATGAAGATATTGTGGAGATAGACAATCATAGCAATTATCATGTACATTCCAATGTAACAGGTCACGATCTGGTACTAGATGAAAATGAGGTGGATAAATTTCTGGAAGAAAAGTTTCCAGACCCTGAATTACACATAAATGGCGAGGAAGCAGAGATAATATTCGATTACGAGAGGCAAGGTCTGGAAGATGTTCCTGAAGGTATAGGTAAGAAAATATCAGAAATGATAGAGTCTGTTTTACCTGGAAGTTTTTCCACTGATGTTCATGGTCGATTACATGCAGTCGTAAATGGAAATGAATTGAATATAACAGAAGAAGGTTCAAGCGATATAGAATCCCATGACATATTAGTGGATAGTAACATTGATAATGGTGCAGTCCCTACGTATCGCATGACTCTAGATGATGAAAGAGGGGAGGACCCTGGTGAAAGAGTCGATATGTTAGAGGGACATATGAATGGGATACATGAGAATAATGATTCATATTATGATCATGATCATGATCATAACCACGAAGATGGATATTGTCCGCACCATTATCGTCAGCATCAGCATTCATTAAATGATCAACAAAGCCCATCTGCATTTAGGAATCAGCACTATTTAGACTATGATTATGGTGAAGTGCAACGACGTGAAATGCGTAATGGTGTATCAGAGCCTCCAAATTTTGCAATGTTATTAGATGCAAAGCAACCGATGTGTATGTTTTGCGAATATTATATGGTGTTTGGAGAACCACCTAAAAACATGATAAAATGGTACAACAAGGCATATGGCTATCGACGAATGCCGATGAATGGGAATGCCAATAATGAGCATCACCATCATCATAATCACATGGAGGATCAACAAAATTCGCATCGAAAGAGGAGTCGTTAAGATGGAACGTATAAATAGTTATATAAATATTTCATTGTTTTTGTTATGATATTATTATATATTAATGCATAATAAGGATTCATCTCCATAATATTATAGGATAAACCTCTTTTAAGAATGTTTATGTGTAATTGCTAATTTTTTAGAATGTGTTTGGATTTATGACGCTATGCAGGAACATTTGTGCTGTTATGTCTCCTTTCTTTTCTTGATTCATAGTCATGAAGCAGCATACACATGCAAGTCAGAACTTGGGTATTACGGGGAATTTTTAATATTCCAAGATTTTGTGAACCGTTCGAAACTTCTTTTAGTTCTAAGTTTGCTAAATGTATAGTCCTTCTAGTTGGTAATAAGGAGTCATCTACATCGCTATATTTAGCCCACACGGGTAGATAGCCTAATGGTCTTAATATGGCATTAGTGTCATTAATTTGACTCGATGGGTCAGTATTTCTAGATTCAGAATTACTATCTTCGATCAAATTTGTCATATTATCGTCTAAAATTAGTAATTTAATATCATTCGACCCAAATGGTGAAGCAAAACTAGAGAATCCAAACCATCGTAATGGCAATCCATCTAGTGATGCATCAATATCTCTCCGTCCATTAATATTGAACATATCTACATGCGAACCATCATCAAACTTTAAAGTATGCTTAATCTTTGAGTTTTGATCTAGTTGTGAGTCCTTTGAAGAATTTGGCTTCTTTGATTGAGTCACACCATTTTCTCGATATATCGTACAAAATAGGTATTTTACAATTTTATATGTTGTACCATCAAATATGATTTGAACGTTTGGATTATTCGTAGTAATATTGTTATATTCCGTGGATTTTAGTAGTTCATATTTAAATATTTTCATAATAGGTTCACTTCTATTCGTTCTAAATATCGATTTCATTAGATTAACTGGAATCGCATGAAATAAAGGTACCCCTAGTCCGGTTATCGGATCAAAGTTATCATATTTTCTTTTATTGTATAAATATTGATTATATGATTCGTGACTTGGAAATGCAAAGAATCCTTTTGTTAATAGAATTGATACGAAACAAATATCACGTATCGAATCAAATTGAGGGGATCTATTAACATACCCTAATCTTTGCATATCACCGATGGTACCTGATTCAGATATGTAAGTGTTTAGAGTCTCTGAATCTGACTGGTCAGTAATTGTCGTTGTATCATTTAACGTTTCCGAGATTGTGTATACCGTCATCTGATCATCATTATTGTTTTGGTGAGTAGTAGCTGTCGATGTACGATTAGGAGTAATTCTTCTTGGCAGAGCATTTCTACCATCGTTATTCCTTCTTCGACCACCGATAAGGGAACGCACTCTATCCATTACAGTAGCAGGTTGATATTAATCGAGAGTATAACAGACACCGATAACTACTTTGGTAGGATCTAAACAGTTGGTTAGATATTCATACCTTCCCTTCCCTCCTTCTTTTTCAAGTTGATCCATCCATATTCCTTTAGGTTCTCTCATTCACCTAATGACATCGAAGAAATTTGAAAAGATCGCGGCATTAGAGAAATAATCATCGACGCGAAATAAATAACTGGAATTGGGTTTTGTTTATTATATAAGGAATTGAAACAAGTTGCAACTTATTTAAGAAAAGGGGATGTTCTTTTCGTATTAAACATTATAATGAAGGTAATCGAGAGAAACTTGAAATTGTAACGGTAAACTAGGGAGAATTATGGGACTGGATCAAGAGAAAATCAAAAAGCGTTTGTCGCAGATCGAGCTGGACATCGACAAAATGAACCAGATGATAGATGACAATTTACAACTTGGTACGACAAACGATGAGGATCAAGAACAAAGTAAGGAGATTGACGATACTGATACTGTTAATAAAAAAGAAGAAGAAGAAGAAGAAGAAGAAGGTAATGCCGAGTTAGAGATGAATGAGGTTGTTGCCGAAGTGGTCCAAAAGGCTCCTGTTCATCTGGATTCTATTTACGATTCTCAACATGATGGTCTTGGGGAGCCAGTCAAAGTAGTAGACGGCAAGACCCATAAAGTCTCACAGGCACATGATGAGAATGCTGTTGGTAAGCTCTCACTAGAGAAAGTTGTATCAGCGGCTAAGAGCATTGCAAGTGCAGCTGAAGAGATGGTTGATACGTCAATTGATGCAACCGTAGGACCTGAAGTAGACGAACCAGTAGGAGAGACCTCATTAGAAAAAGTTATATCAGCAGCCAAAAGTGTTAGTAGCGCTGCTGAGGAGATGGTTGATAATTTACTTGACACAGCAGGAGAACCTGTTAATAATAACGACTCCAAGATAACACCGAAAGATGAAGTAATGGATAATGCAGCAGAAACCTCTGTAGAGAAAATAGTCAAGGGTATCGAAAAGGTGAATAATGCAGCAGAGATGATGGGTAATGAAACAGTGCAAGCACCTGTAGTGGCACCAGTGGCACCTCAAACAACAACTGAGAATAATAATATTAATGATGACAATGAATGGGAAGAAATCAGTGAAGAGAATACAGAGACAGTTGATAAAGATACAAGCAAGATTGTTCTTCCAAAACACACTGGTCATAACACAACAGATACAACTCCTACGATAGCAGACGACGCGATGATAGAACGTATCACATCAAAACGTCTGCCATCCAGATCATTCCGTGTAATATCTGTAGGTTCCACGAATTCTTCTTTAACGGAACGCAATATCTCCCCAATATCCACTGGTTCAATCGACTCCGAAGAGACTACACTAGAAAGATTGGAACAACGATACGACCACCTGAGTAACAAGACTGGGAAACTGACCAAGGAGATCTCATACCTAACTGGGATGGTGAATAAAGGCAACCTAAGTATCGATGACTCTAAGAGACTAAAAGTCGCATTAACAAAACTTCAAGAATACCTCGACCGCAAGACTAAAGAGCGTTACGAGACCGGTGTACTACTAAGTCGTCAACTAAGAAGACAAATCGACAAGGGAGAGAACGGCCAGTTCTGGGTCGGGAACAAGTAGACTGCAGTGGATGTAGACACCATATTACCATAGACATTAATACCCACCACTAACCCTCTAACCTCCAACCTCCAACCTCCAATACATATGTTTTATAGCATTGATCAGTAAACAAATCATTTATAGTAAAAGTTGTATTCTGTATGTAACAAAATAAGATATCCAGCTTTTTGCAGTGAAACCTCCGCAGAGCGCGTTAGGAAATACTTTTTTTCTTCACTTCTTTTTTTTGATGACGAAATTTTTTTTTGGGTTTTGACATTCTGGGAGGCTGAATGGAGAGCAAGCCAACACTACAAGAGGCAACGAACTAAAAGATAATAAGAAGAAGGTTATTCTGGCTCAATAAGGGTTGTAAACGGTTTTTGGGTGGAGAGTAAGTGTTTATCTACATATATTCGGAATAACTGGAGAGAGAAACAGATTATTCTAGCGTGTTTGACTCCTTTTCTTTTACTTTTTGGTTTGTTTGTTTGTTTGTTTGTTTGTTTGTTTTAATAACTCGTATTTTTATATTTGGTTTTGGTAGCAATAATAATGACTATTGCCGATAGTGGTTCTGCATCGAGTAGCAATGTTACTGCTACTTCTGCAACAGCATCAACAGCAAATGATCCAAGTAAACCCGTGTCGTCCTTAAATTTGGAACCAAATCCATTTGAACAAAGTTTCGCTTCTACCAAGAAACCATTCGATTTACCGATTGGTAATACAAATGGACTTGTATCTGGATCACCTTCCAGTCTTTTGAACCTCGCTAACCAACCAAGAACTAACAATTCAAATAGTTCTGCACCTCGAGGATTCCAAAGATCAAATAATATTCCAAATATACCGTTAGGATCCTCGAGTTCCACCACTCTATTGTTCTCAGGACAACGTCCTGTGATCCACTCGCCCCCTATGTTGACTCCCGGTGGATCTAAACGATTACCACCTCTACTATCGCCTAATTTCAACCCACAACCTTCTTCTCAGCAAAGTCCCGATGGTGGTGTCGGCTTAATTTCATCACTTATGAATAGTAATAATAATAATAATAATAGTAGTAGTAATAGTAATAGCGGTACTAAACTGAATAGTGCAGGCGCTCCTAGCTTTTTATCGTATTTACCACGGACAGGCCTTACGCCAAACGAGTCCAGTATTAGATCAGGTTTGACTCCAGGTTCCTTGGGGGCTTCCTTCAATTATCCTTTGTTACCAGCTCTTTCTAGTTCTGGTGGGAATAATAACAATAATAGTAGAGTTAATCAACCTTCTACCCCTGGGATGTCTGCAATTTTCAATGGGGTAACATCTTTAAGTTCAAAACAGGTGAATTCAGGGAATGTAACTACCATTGACTCAGCTGGTAGTAGTGGAGCCAGTGGTAGTATATCGCCACACCCACAATTTCCATCATCAAATACTTTACCAATGGGAGTATTAAAGAATGAACAACAGAACAATATGGCGACTCTTAGAAGTAATGGTAAGAAGACAGCAGAGAAGGCTACCTCCATAAAGAAAAAACGTGCCTCTACTAGTAGGAGTTCAACTACTAAGTCAAAGAAGAAAACTAAGACTAATAATGAAAAGGATACGATATCAGGATCTACGCAAGTAAAGATAAAGAGGGAATCGCTCTCTGAACCGAGCAATGAGACATCAAAAATATCTACAAGTAGCGATAGTAATAATAATAGTACTATCATGACTATGGGTGAAGATACTGAAGAACAATTAAGCCCTGAACAGGAAGAACAAAAAAGGAAAGAGTTTTTAGAAAGAAATCGTGTTGCTGCCTCCAAATTCAGAAAGAGAAAGAAGGAATATATTAAAAAGATTGAAGAAGATATACATTTCTATGAAACAGAATACAATGAAATGAGTAAGACTTTGTTTAAATTACTCCCTCCTTCCACAATGGCGGATAACTCTAACTCTTATATTCTATCGTTGGAAGATGCTATACGTAAAGGAGACATGAATAGTGCTTTAAATCTGGTATCACATGTAAGACAAATAATTTCTTCCACAGGAGTATACCAACGTAATGGTACTAACCCATTAGCTGATGAATTACAAGTAGTGAAGGATCACAAGAAACAGAATAGTCAAAGGAAAAACTCCTCGACTTCGTCACACTCTTCGAAGTCTACAACGACAACAACAACAATAACAGCCACAAAGAGACAGTCTTTGCCTGTGTCAATGACATTTCATACTACGAACGCTGGGCCTCAACATACGCATCATGACATATCTACAGTTGTTACTACAGCTGGTGCCTCTTCTGGTGCATTAAGCCCGTCCTCGATACCATCGTATTTAACTGCAATTATACCGCCGGGATCAGTTACATCGGATCCCCAGGAGGTAACTCAGGACCAACATTCACAGGGTAACGACGAGACCCCCAAGTCATAACGTGTTTTTTTAAGTTCTAATGACATATATATCCTTGCATATAATAGTACAAGTAGTTTCTCTTCATCTCGAATATATTTACTATTTTAACGTTAAATAGATTTCATTTGTTGATTCGATCCGAAGATACCAAAAATTCGGAAATAGCATTAAAAAAATTATCATCAAAAGTGTGTGACTCTCTTTATCTCTCTCTGTTAAAAGAGAGATCAAATGATAAGTTCTGAAAACGATTATATAACATATAAAGTAGAGTACATTGGATAATAACTATAACTTCATCATCAAGTCAGCAAGAAGGTAGGTACTATGAGTTTTAAATATTTGAAATCGGTTAATAAGATTGTGTGTATTGGTCGTAATTATGCCGCTCACATAAAAGAATTGAACAATGCAATTCCCAAACATCCATTCTTCTTCGAGAAACCAACAACTACGTTGATTACACCATTATCTAGTGCAGAACAATCAGCAAGTCAAGACCTTGCTACTTTTACTAAATTGAGAGAAGATGGAACCAATCCATCACCGATCTATATTCCAAAAAATGTCAACGTTCATCATGAGGTGGAATTGGGTTTAGTGATGAAGAATACCATTTCAAACATATCCGCTGATAAGTTCGGACCCCAGGATTTGCTGGATAATGTTGCAGGTTTTTGCTTAGCGTTTGATCTTACTGGTAGAAATGTTCAAGCGGATGCTAAGAAGAAGGGACTTCCATGGTTTTTTGCTAAAGGGTACGATACTTTCTCTCCGGTGTCTCAAATGTTGACACCTGATGAAATTCCTGGTTTTAAGGAAACCCCATTGGATCAGATCCATTCTAAATTTCAATTGAAATGTTATGTTAACCTTGAACTAAGACAAGAAGGTCACCTAGACTTGATGTTGAACCCTATGCATAAGATTGTAGGTCACATAGCAGAAGCAGTAACTCTGCAGGCAGGTGACTTAGTATTGACAGGAACCCCAGCTGGAGTTGGGCAACTAAAAAGCGGGGATGTTATTCGTGGACAACTGTTCTTTGGTGATAACTTACTAGTAGATATGTCATTTGACTGTCAAAACCGTCCTGGTAGTTACGAATATAAATCCTCCTAGAAAGAGTTCAATACGACCCGTTCTCTTCCCCATATACATAAACTCAACTGTATATATGTATATATGTATTTATTAAGTATATAAATATAAATGCTCGATTAAATAATTCGTTCGTTATACCTGGCTGTGCATGATGAGTTACGATACACATTACGCATAGGTGTCCCTTACCAGTGCCGTTTGACTACACGGCGAAGTTTCTCAAGTCGCGGCACTTCGAAAGAAAAGTCATCGACGTTTGAAACTTCGAGCTGTCATCAACAACATGGCAAACAAAACTAGTGACGATTTGTAAAACGGGTGTTTTACAGCAGGATAGTTAGTTGAGGACGTTTGAGACATATCAGTCACTATACTTTTACAGATATATATATATATATATATAGATCTATCTCGATATTCAGGTTTCCTATTTCATAAACAAACATTTACGTCAGAGATTTTGGAGACAATGCTGAAGATAGTTCCGATGAGATCCGCGCTGAAGCAGGGGCATACGATATTAAAAGGACGTATTGCAATGGTCAGTGGTATTTCTACACCAATGCATTTGCGTAATAGAACTGCTGTTTTGTTTAACAGAAGATTTTCAAGGCATTTTGCTCGTAATGAACTAAGGAAATCGAGTCCCTCAGATATCGTTAAAAAGGCTAAGAATGCAGTCTCTACCAAATCCGATAAAAGATTATCCATGAAGTGGGCCCTGTTAACAGGTGTCACATTAGTAATCGGTACTATGATTATCGCCTCGAGAAACGACCGTTATGGTAAATTGGATGTTGACGACGACGATGAAAATGAAGAGAACCAGTTGAAACATAAATACGGCTCTCGTGGGCATTTTGCAACTTATAAAGGCATTAAGATATTTAATAATAATTGGATGTTTTTCTGTTATTCGACATTACCGTTGAATGCAATGTCGAGACTTTGGGGTCAAGTAAACTCTTTGACTCTTCCTATGTGGTTGAGACCAATTGGTTTCAATTTCTACACTTCATTATTTGGTGTTAAACTTGATGAAATGGAAGACCCAGATTTATATCACTACGCAAACTTATCTGAGTTCTTCTATAGAACAATAAGACCAGAGACTAGACCTATTGCTGAAGGAGACAATATTCTTGCCTCACCAAGTGATGGTCAAGTCTTACAACTAGGTATCATCAATTCAGATACCGGTGAGATTGAGCAAGTGAAAGGGCTAACTTATTCTATTAAAGAATTTTTAGGTACTCACAACCACCCGATGATGAGTAAAAGTGAATCAAATCTAAATTTAAAACAAGGCTCACAAGATGATAAATTGGCAAGACTCCTAAAATTGAATGAATCCATGGATAATATACATGAGAACACATCAATAACTACAGAAACCAAGATTCCTCAGGATGGTCATGTTATAAAGTTTAAGGATGAAGGTGATACAGCTGTTGTTAAGGGTAATGATATATCCGCTACAAAGAAGGTAAAATTGTTGAATGAGCTCGCTTTGAATATTCCACGTTATAGATTGTTCAAGACAGATCCATCACAAAATATTCAATTATATTTTGCAGTGATTTACTTATCTCCGGGTGATTATCATCATTATCATTCTCCGGTTGATTGGGTATGTAAACAAAGACGTCATTTCCCTGGTGATCTATATTCGGTAGCACCATACTTCCAAAAGAATATGCCTAATCTGTTTGTACTAAATGAGCGTGTGGCATTATTAGGCTATTGGAAATATGGGTTTTTCAGTATGACCCCTGTTGGTGCCACCAACGTTGGTTCTATTAAATTGAACTTTGACGAGAAGCTGGTTACAAACGTAAAGAGAAGATCACACATTGAACCACACACCTGTTATGAAGCTACCTATAAGAATGCTAGTTCAATTCTAGGTGGTATGCCTTTAGAGAAAGGTGAAGAAATGGGTGGTTTCAAATTGGGGAGTACAGTGGTTCTTTGTTTTGAGGCACCCTCGGACTTTGAGTTCAACGTGAAGGTAGGCGATAAGGTTAAAATGGGTCAAAATATCGGTGAAACAAAATAATGGGATGAAAAAGTCCAGATTAATAGTCGAATGTTAGAACTAAAATAAAAATAGAAATGATCAGATATGTACCTTTAAGTGTAGCATTTCATGCACCAATTTAGTATGAGAACCATGATAAAACACAACCTCTCGTGTAGACCATTTCGCAAGCCGTTGGATCTGAGTACCAATATTTCCATGTATAGTAAATAATTATATTCATTTATGCTCTTTTAAAAAACACATCAATATTTGTATAAATATTACGTATAAAAAACTACGAACTCTCGGATCTGCTACGTCTAGCCTCAAGAGACTACATTGATATAAATGAAATAGTCTAGACCTTCTTCTCTTAGACTTCGATCATTTCTCAGTAAATTTTGTTTCATTCATTTTCCAAAGTTCAACCATATAGTCTGCAACGTCACCACTATTTTCATCGGAGCACAACATGTCATGGTTGTAAATATCGGAATCATCTAACTTTTGAGTCATTTTCTTGTCTAAACTTAACTTTAATTTTAATTCCATCATAGCTTCATCCTCTTTATTTAGTTCTTCCAAAGATGTACTTTGACTTTGATTTTCCACTCCCTTATGGAATACATCCATTTTCTCTTGGAGAGCACCTCGAATATCATTAATGTTGTTGTAACATCTCTTTTGTGAAGGTTTCGGTTGAATATAGATAACAGTACCTTCTTTGAAGTAATGGGTAGCGTTTATGTAATTTTTAAAATCCAACTCTAATGGGTAATAGTTATCTCTATGTACCTCAATCGTCTTTAATGTTGTAATATCTGGGAGTAAGCACGGGGTTGTTATCGAAATTTTCTCATACAAAGGATCAAGTTTGGAATCCTCACTGGTATCATAAGTTACCTCGACAGTGACAGAGTTAATAGGCTCGTTAGTGACCGCATCTTTTATTACTAGGCACCTAGGTTCCACGGCTAAACTCCAGAAATGCTTCAATTCCTGGAATGGATATGGTTCCATGTAAAGAGGTAATATAGACATAACAATGTAAGCGACGTTTTCTAAACTTGAAGTTTTTAATGCATATTGTCCAGAACCTAAGAATAAATATCCCAAGGCAGTATTTGTTGCAAGGTATTTACCATAATGACATTCGTTATCAATTTCTTCCCGAATCTTTTTTCTGATAAGCTCTTCGACGCCTTCCTCCCCTAGTATTTCAGCATCTTCATTATCCAAATCATTTTGGAAATCAGAAGTTACAGTTGGTACATTTAACGTTGCGTTTGTTTCATCATTCGACATTGCAGATGATAAAACTGTGTCATCCATTCTCTCCCTGTTGTTATCGTCGTTGGTCGGCATTTGTCTATATAAATCTGAAAATTTTCCAGTTACAACTTCATGTAGGTACTTCACTCTACGCAGAACCTCGATATCCCCTGTCGCACACATTACCATGCTTGCAGATACAATCAGAGTATTTATTAACACTCCGATACCTTTAATCGCTAATTTAAAATCAGCACTACTGCCAAAAGTACTATTCTCTTCTTTTGAATACTGATAAAATGGTAAAAATGTGTCAATTAGGATTAGCATGTTGTTACGGACTTTGAGATTGTTCGTCGATGCATATTTGATGCCAATAGCAAGAATTCTTCCAGCTATCGTATAATATATCGGTAGGTTGTCGCTATCAAGATCTCCCTTTAATGTACTATCATGTATGCCATTTAGGATAAAGTCTAATGAATAGTCTATTTCATTCCATAACACCATATAGTAAGTCCATTCTCTGTACATATACAGATCAGGTCTACAAATGGCGACTGACTCTGATATACTTAATCTAATGGTATTTGCAATGTCTTCGTTATTTGTTTTCAAAAACATAAACATTAAGCATATGATGCATCCGATTTGTGAATTTTCAAGAATCCAAGATTTTTCTTGTTCTGTATTATCATTTAATATTGAAAGTAATTTGCTTATTAAAGTATCGTTGGAGAATATAGCATATTTTGAGGAGACACCAATGTCATCTGGATCTCCCTCGGTCCATTTTTTAGCATTTTTTAATGTATTAGATTGAAAAGTTTTACTATCATACCCATTAAATTTACTTCCGTAACCTAAGTTTATTAGACCTATTGATATACCTACTGCAATTCTATACTCTTCAATTGCAATTTCTTCCCCTTGTATAGTAATTAAATCTTTAAACTCTTTCATAAGCGCAGAACTGATTTTCTTATTCTGAGACTGCTGCAGAATTAGTCCGATACCAATCAAACCAGCAATTTGGACTTCAACATTTATATTCATATCCCTAGAGCCACGGGGTTGTAGAGCCACAACATGGACACTCAATACCTTAATTATTTTGAAGTCTTTTGACTTTCTGGAACTCGCACATAATCCAAGTAATAGACCAACGCTTACGAAAGTTATCTTTGGACTCAAAAAGTTGTAGATATGCCACTCTTCCAGATTTTTCAGATGTCCGTTTAGGCCTAGCCCAAGCAAAAATCCTCCAAATGTAGCATTTAATACTCCTGGTCTGTTGAAGGCTATCCAACTGCCAGTTATTTCTGAAGAGTTTCTTGTAATTTTTAGACCGGATGCAACACCTGTATGGAAATCACCCCACTTAGAAATTATATCAGAAGTTTCTTGGGATGTAATATTGAATCTGCTTCCGTTGGAGAATACTACAGTATGGCAAATTTCAGGTATATGCCATTTTTGTGTAGATAATGGTGTTTCTGTTCCATAGAGCATTGCGCCATATCCTAATCCTGCTGTTGCTAGTCGTAGAGAAATAATTTGAAGAAATATTTTCCTCTTTGCGAGCACAGCAGTGTATTCAGTCTTTGTCGATATAAAATGAACTCGTTGAGGGGTAGAATTATTTACTAGTGTTAAAGCATCTTTGAATCTCTGGTCACCACCAAATATCAGATCAGAGTTCTGTCTTATTTCGATATCCTTATTTTTGCTAGATATCTGGTCGGGGTAGCTATTGTATGGTTCATCAGAGTTGCTGTTCCTTGTTGATAATTCATTTTCCAAACCCTGAGAAGTACGCATTATGTCTGCTAAAACTTCAAAAACGTTAGATGTTGTTTCTTTCTTTGCATTATTATTGAGATATGAATTAAAGTTGAAGATATTGTCTTCGGTCTTGTTATCTAAATTTGAATGCAATTCTTTCTTATTTTTTGAACTTGTGACAATCCTCTCTAAATCTGGCCTAGCTATTAATGAGAAATTCAAATTTTGATCTGGTTTGGTAATCATATCTTCCACCAAATGTAGCAATTCCTTCAATGGTTTCATTATACCAATTGGAGATGTTTCAATTTCGAGGTTTGATACTTTGAGTTCTGATAGGATATCTAAAATATATTCATTTACAAAGTCAGAAGAGTGGATTATCTCATATAAACGTAAAGTCTTAAAGCAACGTGGCGTTATAAGAATATCAACATCAGAATTGGAATCTACCAATCTTGAAAAGCTAATAAATTTGGTAAGTGGGATTTGGCTGTTTTCCGTTATACTATATAATGATTTCATTATAGAGGGGGGTTCATCCAGGGGATGTGCAAAAATACTAGTTCTAAAGTTATCACTCTCGGGATTGAGTTGTCCTTCTTGTTTTTTAATATTAGTTTGATAATATTCTTTCCACTGAGCAGGCCAATTCATTCTATTCACGGAATAACTCAAAAATTCATCCAATAATGACAAATCCTTCTTTCTGAGAACATTTAAATATATTTCTTCTCTTATGAGATGAAACCCCATGATAATCTTCGGAATAGTGTTCGTAATATTTGTTAATTCGTTTAGTATAATTTTAAAGGTCAGGTTTTTCTGTAAGGATTCATCTATCGAGTCATTAGGTCCATTTAGGCATAATTCTAATAATAATTTAATCACATATGAGAGCGCACTGAATTCATATGAAGAATCATTTTCCATAGAGACTATACCATTGTGAAGTAGGAACTGCCAAATAAAGAGAATGCATAAGAAAATATGTTCCGGTACTATTAATTTCAGAGCTGTAAAGCATTGTTTTGTAAACTGGTTAGTTGGGTAAAGTAACGTATTTTGTACATAAATAAAAATAGATTTTTCAAGATACAACTTGCTTGTTTTGTCTTTTTTATCTAGAACGTCAAAATGTAAAGGTTGAATATGTATAATATGTGAATATAGCTCAAGGAATGGGTTGTAAAGTACCATATCGATGTCGTCATAAATGAGTGCTAACGTACCCTGGATCTCATTTTGTTTTAATATAATATCACATGATATTATGTCTGTAATCATCAATGGTTTTTCATTTAAAGAATTGTATAACAAATTATTTTGGAAATTTGATAATTTGATCATATTTTCTGGTGTATTACCATATAATTTAAATGATGTAGAATTTATCACATCAGAGATCATATCTATGGACCAAATTTTTGCAAAATTATTTTCCCTATCAAAGAAAACAAGAGCTTCCTGTTGATGAAATCTTAGAGGTATACATCGAAGCGAACGAAGTCTTTTCTCTGATAAAAACCGAATATCATTTGGTAAAGAAATCGAAGATACTTTCACTAAGGAAATATCATTCGATAATATAGATTGATTGATCAGATCATCTTGTTGTGGGTTTGGTAACATGACGTTATTATCCAAATGTAAGGAGGTCAAAGTTGTATTCATTAAGTTGTTGTTATTTGTCGTTAGTTCCAATGTATCTCCAATCATTTGGTTATCCTGTGTTAAATTAGTGCTGTATAATCGGCCCATAGTCATCGATATATCATTATTTGCTAACGGTGTTTGTACTTGTGATAATGGATCTCCGTCATTTGAATCTAATGCCAAGAAGTTATTGTGTCTATTACTACTAGAAAGGGCAGATATGGTTGACGTTCCGTTTGTAGATGTCGATGTCACTCTTCTCTTTGATGAAAGCATTCTTCTTAGAGTTTTATTCTTGATCGACTTAGAGTTATCATTAATAATAGTTGTGTTGTTTATTTCATTACTATTAGGTAGTGTTGTAGGAGATTTATCAATGCTATTGATTTTCTGTACTGTATTATTTAATAGTCTTGTGTAATAAATATTCAACATATTAGTGTTATTATCATATAGAACACTAAAATTATTATTATAATTAGAGTTAGCAAATGCTACCATTCTAGATGATTTCAAAATATCCAGCTGGTTGTTTGCAAATGACACTAACCCAAAGGGTCCGATCGGATCTGTCAATGTAATATATTTATGTGGGTACTCTAGATCGCTTAATCTTTTATCTATGGCTCTCTCTAATATGATTCCGTTACTATACCAGAATGCCCCGCCAATAGGAAACGGAAATGATATAATAGATTGATTTCCTGTAGTTAAATTATATATACGTCCAGTATTTTGTAAAATTATTGCTAGTGAATGATATTCTTTATCGAATTGAATTAATCCAGCGTTTATAATTGGTTCATTGAATCGATACTTTCGTATCACTTTATCGCCCATAATTAATTTTACAATCTTTTTGTCTGGGGAAACCCATACGTCACCTTCATCGAAGCATGTATCGCTAGGAATTTTGTAGCATTCAAAATAATCAATTCCTTGTTTTAAATCATTATTTGTTTCAATTGGTTCTTGTGTAGAGTTAATATCCGTTTCGAAGGTCTGATCTGTTGGGATTCCACTCGTCTCAAACTGTTGCATCTATGGAAGAGGAATAAATGTGGACAAAGCAGGCTAATATATCAGTTTTGTGATTTCTTTTAGAACATATGCGCCTACAAGTATACCCGTAAATATACTAATAGTTATATCCCAATGTATATATTTGATCATTTATTTATATTGATATATGTCTATAAAAGGTGCCACAACCATATTTCCTTCTAGGTTTGTTTTTGTTTTTGTTTTTCGTAATTCCGCCCTCTTCCTCGCTGTTTAGACAAGGAGAGAATCAATCGCATATAGTAACAATCATAATTAGATATAATGGGAATTAAATTATATTGTCGATTTAGTTTGTTAACGATTCAAATGGTAAGGGATACCTTATTGTATCTATTAAAGGGGGACACAGAAATAAATATATCTGATGTTATTTAGGTTGTATATGAGTGTATTTTCCCTTCTTTTCTAATTGCAACATCATCCAAAAGATAAGAAAAAATATACTAGTATAGTACTCCTTTTTTTTAACAAAGCAACCAGGAGATTAAAAAGTACCAGAGGTATTCAGGGTCTGTTATCATTATATATATTTTTTATTCATAAACTATTCACCAAATGCAGACCATCTATTATTCCTTCCAATGGCCATATAATTTGATTCAGCGAACTCCTCAAACTGTGTCAGTATTTGGATCCTTTGATAATTGGGTAAAGCAGCATCCTATGTCGTTAAATGAAGACGCTAGAAAATATGAAGTAGTGATCCCTTTGCATTATAAGACTGAACGAATCCATTTCAAATATATTGTTGATGGTAAATGGACTACGAGTGATATTTATCCGACAGATCTGGACGAGCACGGAAATAAGAACAATTATATCACTAAAGAACAAGCTTTACAGGACGGTAAGACCAAGAAGATCAAAGTGGCGCGTAAGTATAGGAGAAACAAAGAGACCGGAGAGAAAGTGTTGCTCTCCAAGGAACTTTTAGAATTGGATGCTAATGATAAGTTGGTGAGAGTCATTGAAACTATCGATTACCCAAGTCGTGATGCTAGTGAGAACAACAGTATGCATGAAGAAGGAACGATCACACCAGATATCATTGAAGAGATGAAACCGTCATTATTTGAAATAAAAGAGGACACAGACTCCACTGATAAGGTGGCAGACGATAATTGATCATATATATATATATGGGTATATATGTATCTTAAGAAAACTGTATGTTTGTTTTCTTCATTCAATAAAATTACATATCTCTCACTCTCTCTATACATCAATATATGGTATAGGCTGAATCTTATTTTTCACAGCTTTGTCATAATACGCAATAATGAAATAACTGATGCTCATCGCGCGATACAGCAACAACAACGACGGGGAGAAGGAAAAAATTTTCAACATAAGATGAAATTAATATAAGAGAGATGAGCTAACCAGTGATCGTAAATGTATATCTTTATACGTTTATATGAATATGTATTAAGTTGCTGTTGTTGTTGTTTGTGTTTTTTAAATCTAGAGGTAAGCAAATATATATATATTAATATAGATATAGATACTGAAGAAATTATCATTACTTAATAATGTCTGAAACAGAGAATAAAGAAGTTGTCGAAAACACTCAAGTTGAGCAACCTGTCGAAAGTACTACTGATACTACAGTTGCTGATCAAGATGCTAAAATCGAAAAGGCTTTACAAGATCCAACTAAGAAGCGTAAAGCCGAAGATGAAATCGAGATCGATATCAATAGTTCGATTCCATTATCTAAAAAACAGAAGCGTATGTTGAGAAGAGGTAAGATTACATTAGAAGAATTGAATGCTAAGTATAATATTGATGCATCATCTATCTCTGAATTTGAAAAGGAACAAAAAGAAGCTAAAGAACAAAAGAAGTTGAAGAAGAGTCAAGGTGAAGAAGGGGGAGAAGAAGAAGATGGTGATGATGATTCTGAGAAGAAGATGAAACCAAAGAAGGAAGCATTTGGTGTATGGATTGGTAACTTATCCTTTGATACAACAAGGGAGGACTTAATTAGATTCATTACAGTTAAGACTAAAAGTAATGAGGATGAAGCTAGTAAAGTTGAAGAAAAGGATATTATTAGAGTGAAGTTACCATTAGCTTCTAATGAAGGTAAACAAATCAAAAATAAAGGTTTTTGTTATATGGATTTTGATTCTGAAGCAAAGATGCTTGCAGTTGTAAAATTATCAGAAAATCAATTAAATGGTAGAAACCTTTTAATTAAAAACTCCAAAAGTTTTGAAGGTAGACCAGATAAAGAGGATTTAGTTGCATCTTCAAAAAATCCACCATCAAGAATCTTATTTGTTGGTAATTTATCCTTCGATACAACAGAAGAACAATTAAAGCATCATTTCCAACATTGTGGTGATATTACCAAGATACGTATGGCTACATTTCAAGACAGTGGTAAATGTAAAGGTTTTGCATTTGTTGATTTTAAAGATGAAGCTAGTGCTACAAAGGCTTTAAAGGATAAGACATGTAGAAAATTGGCATTAAGACCAATTAGAATGGAATATGGTGAAGATAGAAGTAAGAGACAAGTTAGAAAGAGACCAGATCAATTACAAAATGGACCAAGAGATAAGAAACCATTTGATATTCCACATGAACAAAATCCAATTAGAAAATCTCAAGATTTCAAACCAAAGGATAAGCCAGTCTACAAGAAGAAATCTAACTATAACTCTAAGATGGGTAACAATAACCGTCTAAAAAGTAGTATAGCATTATCTTCTGCACAAAGAGGTTCTGCAGCCATTGTTCCATCTCAAGGGAAGAAGATGAAGTTCGACTAGTATATATGGAAGAAATCATAATTAAATATAAAACCGTATAGAAACATATTTGTATAATAACACTAAAAAAAATGACAGATTTTACAATAATATGTCTTATCACTAAATGAAATTTGTTTACCGATATACTACTTTAATAACAAAAGTCGGTTAACACCAACCTTATATATTTCTATAATATATATTATGTATTGTTGAATATTGCAGTTTTCTACAAAAATATAAAATATTTGTTCAAGAACCTGCTTATCATTAACCAACATTTTCACCCCAAACCTTACTTTCCTTTATATATATCTATCTTTTATATCTTTTATATCTGCGAAACAGTCTTTTATATCCCTGTTGGCGGCTAACTCACAGATATACTCCGAAATGAAAAATAAATATAAATATAAAAATAGAAGGTTCACCTCGACCAATATCACTCTACACGTGCAGCAAGCTGCGAATGTCTGGGTGTATGAGCCAACAAGTTATAAAAACAGCAAAAAATGACTAAAATCTCGCGCATCACGTCAAAACTTCACAACGTGATGCACGTACTACTCTCCCGTCTCTATTTATATCTCGTTTCTCGTCTCTATTTATTTATTTATATTTTTATCAGAATAAGTATCAGTTGCCTGTTTCGTTAATGCAACAACACGGACAAGAAGGACAATAATAATGGTATCCAAATGATGTGAAATTATTTCATTTGCAAATTAGTAATTGCTCCTAATACTTTGATAACTAATTTTATCTTTCGATTCTGTAACAGTTCACTCACAAATTCTTCATTCTATTGTTGTTATTTTTATTCTATTTAACAATGTAAAGAGGCGGGGAGAGAAACTATTACAAACAATAGAACTTAATAATAATATTAATAATAATATCACTTTTATTTTTACATTCTTGAAAAATTTTGTTGATTCTCTTCGGTGTATTTATTTATTTATTGATCCGATTACTTGGGTTTACTATATATACTTTGCTGTGTCACTATCCTCAAGTATTGCTATAATTAAAACCTCATACCCAAACTAACCATCAACTAGCTCAGCTCATACATTTAGTCGTTATGGCAATGGTGCAGGATAACAGTACAAAAATTGCTGACATATTGACCAGTAGTACAGACACATGGCTACCTCAAACAGCAACTGTTGATTCATCGACTTTAGCAATTTCACCATCATCAATAGAAATCACAAATCAGGATTCTGCTCACCAATATTCCTTGTCCACCACTGGTTCGTTTGCTATTGATGTGTCTGAAACAGTAAGTACTTCTTTAACATATTTGCCAATATCCTCATCTTCGTCAGTTAGCACATTTGATACTCAGGTATCTTCATCCCCTTTAACAACAGTTCCAATTGAAACTAGACCGACATCATCAATTACTTCACTTTATGGTAGTTCCGGTTCGTTTGATTTATCTTCATCAATTGTGTCCGAAATAACATCTCCCTCTTACTCTAAAGCGTCATCATCATCATCAGCGATAAATGATCAATTGACCGAAATACCATCTACTACAGGATCATCCAATAATTCCAACAGCTTTCCCTTATCCAAATCTTCATCTCTACTTTCAGCCACTAACAGTATATGGGATAATGATGCATATTCTACTTTGACAATTGATTATAATGAAAACCAAACCACTTATTTACACACGACTACTGGGAACCCAACAACTTCTGTCATGGGATCCAATTTAATAGAGTCAAATACAACTTCAATTAATGATCCATTTCTTTCGATATTCAATGCCTTGAAAAATAGCACTACTCATAATTACACTTCATATTTAACAACAGGGATATCTAGTTCTTCACCAAAAGGTATTGGTTACAACATATCAAATACTACAAGGACTTATAAAAATCTATCTCCGTCTTCATCTTCTTCGAATATTACTATGACAGTTAGTAGTAGTAGCAACGTACACACTTCTACGTCACCCATTACCAGAAATACCACAACTTTACAACATGTTTCATCATCATCATCTTCCTCTCTAGCTCAGGCTACTACCACTACAAATATCGATAGTAGTAGTAGTAGTAATAGTAGTAGTAGTAGTTCAACAGAACTGCCTTCCAGTACGGTCGATTATTCATATTTAGAAGATGAAAGTGCCCTTTATTATGTATACACACAACAATATGATTTCACGGACTCTATGACTTCTTTCACTACAGGATTCCCTGAGACAATAACAATAGCAAAATCATCTGTGTCAGGTGAAGCAACTACTTCATTTTCAATACCTTCATCAACGATCACTGCTAATGTCTCAATGTATGAAAAACTATTGAATGGAGCATTAGATGGTTCTGAATCGTCTTCGAAAGATCAGACACAATCTCATTCCAGTAAAGTTGGTACAGTTGTTGGAAGTGTTGTAGGTAGTATTGGTGGTGTCATAGTGGCTGTACTGTTATTATGGTGGTTCTTAAGAAGTCGGAAAAATAAATCCTCAAAGATGAACCATGATTATGACAAAAGCTTTTCTCATGAAATCCATGATAGGCAAGGTTATAGCTCTACTAGGAGAACACCAGCGTCATCGTCATACATCAATGAGAATGCTATTAAAATCACAACCCGTATGAGTCCACAGATGAACTTGCCACCTACTAAATACTCTGCAACGAATCCATTTACTAATCAAGAAGAGACGCAAACGAGACACCCACCTCCTGTCCCATTACCTAGAAAGAATAAAATAGATAATTTCTATGGTCCAGATACACAGTCATGGATCGGAAGGAATGCTGTATCGTATGCATCATCGTCTGCCGAATCATCTTTTGCAGATGACTCCACCATGTCTTCGAGCTCAATCAGATTGGGGTCACGTTACGACAGTCCATCTAGTAATGTACACTCGACAATATCAAATCCTCAAGGGTTTTTCCGAGAAATTATTTAATCGAAAATTTTCTACAATTAACGATAACAAAACATTTATATAAAAGGTACATCAATGCCTAAGCCGCCTTAAGCACACTCGAGCAAACAAAAATCTCGAACTTATATACCCCATTTTAATGATATATTCTTTACAAAAACAATAGTTGAAAACAATTTTAAAACATCTTTAAAATTGATATTTTCGGACATATTATACATATTTAAGAAGCCCAATCAATCATGTCATATATTTTCTTAATTCCGTCGCTTTCTGTTTTATCGTTGGTAAAGAAAATAAAGTAAAAAAAATAAGGAAATTCAAATTAGAGAAAGTATGCAATAAAATCCATTTTTTTAAACCAAGTAAAAAGATAAGTACTTAAAAACAGAGAAGATACGTATACCTACATATATATATATATATACAGATACACTACTACAAGATCGAAGCTGCATACATAAATACTTGATCCTCTTAAACTATGTTTACTGTATCGAGGAATGTGTTTCGTCTGGCAACACCAAACGTGTATAGGTTCAGAACCCTCACTAGACCATTCAGCATCAGCCCCATACATTTTAACAGCAAAAACTCCCTGTTTGGTGAATTAGAGACTAAAACCCATGAGAAGAACTCATTGCCGAATCAAAACGATGGTGCTGTTGAAGGTAGGGAGAATGCATCAAAGTTGACTGAGCGTCTTGAAATGGCCATGGAGAGAGATGAAGACGAGGAAGAGACCCCTGAACAACAAGAAGCTCGTAAGAATGCTATTACATTTGATAATGATGAACATTTGCAAAAATATATCAATGAACAAAGACCATTACAGAAGCCATCCACGGAGATATTACTTTCCCCATTAAAGAGACAACTTTACGAGATTGCATGTAAACAAAATGGTGGATTTTATAAACCTGGTACTATAGTGACATTACCTTCATCTAAGGAATCATACAAATTGCAACTAACAAAGAAAGAAATTGAGGTATTAGAACCCTCATTATATTTAAAATCCTATCGTATTAAATCATCAATGAAGAAGGCTACAATCTTTTTAAGACTATTAAGAGAAATGGATTTAAAGAAAGCCATTACACAATGTCAATTTGGTGACAAGGCTGTTTCTCAAGAAGTGTCTGAGTTATTGTTACGTGGTCTTGAAGATGCGAAAACCATGAATTTAGATCCAAATGATCTCTATATTGCTCAGATATGGTGTGGTAGTGATGGTAATTGGTGGAAACGTATAGATATTAAAGGTCGTGGTAGACATGGTATCTTTACACATAGATATATTCATATTAGATGTATTCTTAAATCCAAGAGTGTAACGAAAGGTAGATTAGAGTATGAAGCACAATTGAAAGAATTCAAGAAGAAACCATGGGTACAATTGAGGGATAAACCAATTAGAGGATCTGTTGGTGGTGTTTATAAATGGTAGAAACTGCAATCATAACAATTAACAACATAACTAACATCTTAATATATATATATTTATATCCATATTTATCATGTAAATAACATACATTCAAATATTTTCCTAAAAAAAGACAGACACATAGGAGAACTAATTAATTAATTTAATTGTATTTAAATATTATATATATAAAAAATGTTTAATATTAAAAATAATTTAATAAATTTAGTTAGCTTCTTCAGCGACTGGGGCAGCTTCAGCAGCTGGAGCAGCTTCAGCTTCAGCGGTTGGTCTGTAGTCCTTGACGTGAGCGACTTCGATTGGTTCTTCTTCCTTTGGTTCGATGATAGTGACGGCATCTGGTAGAGCCTTTGGACCGGATCTGTTAGTAGCTGGGTCTCTCATGATCTTAACCTTGATACCCAAAACACCTTGTCTCATTAGAACGTGTCTAGTGGCAACGTCGATGAAGTCCTTGACTGGTTGACCGGAGTGGATCAAGAAACCGTCAGCAAACTTCATAGCCTTAGCTCTAGCAGCTCTTAACTTACCAGAGACAACAACTTCACAACCCTTAGCACCGGATTCCATAACGTATCTGACGACACCGTAGGCGGCTCTTCTGATAGCTAGACCATTCAATAGTTTGAACTTCATGGATTCAGCTTGAGCGACAGCGGATAGACCACGGTCTTGAACTCTTTCGGCGTATAGAACAATGGTACCTGGAGCGTACTTGAATCTCTTTTGAACCAAAAGGGTCAATTCGTTGATTCTTCTACCATTTTCACCTAGAACATCTTGAGTTCTAGTGGCTCTGATGATGACTTCGGTCTTGGTTGGAGTGACTCTAACTTCGACACCGGAGTAACCTTCTTCAGCTAATTCTCTAGTGAAGAATTCGTTTAATTCGGCGTAAAAGACACCGTCAGCGACTAGCTTTCTCTTCTTGGAAATAAGTGGGGCCATTGTTAAATAGATTTTATGAGTTGGTTTATCTGGAGGATGATAAATAAGAAAAGTTTATAAAATAAGAAATTTAAATACTACAAAAAATATTTATATATATAACTTTATAATCAATATGACATTATCCAAAAATACTAAGATGCTCATCCATCCATCCATCCATATCTAACTCTATCTCTTTCAGTTAGTATGTCGTTCTCTCTATCTTTGTTGTTGGAAAATATTTCACCAATTATCAACTAAGAAGAGAAGAATCAGCTGCATGAAAAGCGAGATAGGGAGAAAATACCATTGCGCATATGAATGAATTTTCCATTAAAAAAATATTAATAACCATAACTCGAGAAAACAAACTTCTTCGGGTGTCCTGATGTATATAGATTTTAACACCAGGACACCCCATAAATGCAGTCACAAAAAAACGGAATAAAAAAACCAAAATCAGGCGTCAACGCAACCGGACCGCACTACTCCGAGAAAAAAAACGTACGTAACATATATATTCGAAATAATAATGAATGTGCGGTGCGGGATCCCAGATAAAGTCGCACCAAGCAAACAGGGAGACAGAGACACACCGAATCACACGTAGCGGACAGGAAAACAATGCATTTCTATACATAAATATACATACAAACAATAAACGGATAGAGAAAAATCAGAGAAAATAAGGGGAACACAGATAGAAACACCCGTAGTCACCACCATCATCATCACCGTCACCATCAAACAAACAAAATCCCATCTCCTCCCCCCTAAAACAGACAAAGCGAAAGAGAAGAATTAAAAATTAAATTAAATTGCCGTTCATTTTGCTAACTTAACTTAACTTAACTTAAAACAGAGCTGAACAGAGCTGAACAGAGCTGAACAGAGCTGAACAAAGTTATATCTCTCGACCGTAAAAAGGATAATATATTAATCTCATTCTATCTTGAAAATTTCGTCAATTCATCGTAACTTAACTGATTTGTAAATGTAATTCGAATCTTATTAGAAATAAAATGAGATTAACACCGTCGTCTCTACAACTAATTATGGCTTTATTCTTAGTAGAAGTTGTAACGAGAGTAATAGGAGTTATAATATTAACCCCTTGGCAAGTATCCCCCACCAATAGGTTTTTGCGGGGATATAATAATACACACACAAATATATATATCTATCTATCTTTTATTCTAATTCTTGAATGTTTGTCGTATGATTTTTTCGTTTTTGCACTTATGTTTTACTGATCGAGAGATATCTATGAACCATGTATTCATTCCATCAACAACGACAATCACAAAGACACTACAACTTTTTATACTATAGTCGATTCTATTTAATCAATCAACGGCGTTGTACATAGTTACTAACTCTGTATCGACCCCAATGGTATTATACTCTCTCTTGCTGGCTACAGTATTAATAGAGATTAATTAAAACAACAACAAAGAATACTATAAATTAAGGGGATAAACGCCATATTTCTTCAGTATATTAATATATACACATATATATATATGTATTAATATATAGTATTCTTTGTTGTTGTTGTTGTTGTTGTTATTCTCTGTTTCAGTATCGTTTTGCAGTATTCGTTCTTTTTTTTTTACAGCCTCTCCGATCTTTCTCTCCCTTTTCCTTTAATTTCGTTCGCTATTCTCGTTGTCGCTCACTTCAATATTTTTTTTCTCTATTCAGATTTACATATTTCTATTCTATTATATATATATATATGCATATAATAAAGGAATTCAATCAATTAATTATACAAAAATTAAAACTGTTCTATTTTTATTCCCTTATCTCTCTAACTTAAAAAATAATAATATAATTATAACACGTTATTTTTAATATTTACGTCAATATAATAATAACAACATTAACAACTATGAGATCCATTAAATGTGTAGTTATCGGTGACGGTGCTGTTGGTAAGACTTCTTTATTAATATCTTACACAACAAACACATTTCCACAAGATTACGTACCTACAGTGTTCGACAACTATACTACAACCATCTCATTAAGAGACCCAAATGCACCTGCTCTACCACCTTCCTCTTCTTCTACCAATATTTTGAATGAACAAGATAGTCATTCCGGTCCGCCTTCAACACATTCTAATGAACATTTAAGAGTATTTAAATTAAATCTTTGGGATACAGCAGGCCAGGAAGAGTACGATAGATTAAGACCGTTATCATATCCTCAAACAGACATTTTTTTGATTTGTTTTTCCGTTACTGAAAGAAATTCTTTTAGAAACGTTTGTGATAAATGGTTACCTGAATTAAAATCAAATTCAAATATTGAAAATAATCCTTTATTCACTAAATTCCGAAAATTACCAATACTTTTAATTGGCACGAAAGCTGATTTAGAAGGGACTATTCCAGAAAACGACCCTCAATATATCTCTAAAAAGGATATTGAAAAATGCGTTAAAGATAATGGATTTATGGGTTACGTAGAATGTTCTGCAATGACCCAAATTGGTGTTAGAGATGTCTTTGAAAGAGCCATTGATGCAGTTGTATTTGAACCGGAAAGGTTGGCTAATAAACAGAAAAAATCAATTATACCAGATATTGGCAATAATAATAATAGCAACAACAACAACAACATAAATACAACCACCACCACCACAGCTATAAACTCAAATGATGTTGGTGATTCCCAATTAACATCTCCTGTGAAAACCAACTCTACTAATATAATCACTAATTCTAATCATAAACAACAACAACAACAATCTAATAGTACCAGTGGAAGTTCTCATCGTCATAGACACTCACACAATAAGGAAAAGTTACCATCAACAAACGGTACTAGTAATTCATCATCGAAGAAAAATAAAAATAAAAAGAAGGACAAATGTGTGATAATGTAATACCAGTTTTTTTAATTTACCACCCTAAGCCCTCTATTCATCATCATCTTCAACCATCTAAAATAGATACACAAACATACATTTACATGGACTTATCTTCATACTATTTGATTCAAAAGAAATCAAAACTGCATAATTCATCATATATTATCTAATATTATCTTTAATAAATCTAATATTTTTTTTTTGTTATTCATTGTATATCAAAATAGCTTATAAAACTTTATGTAATAATACATCTGGATATCAATAGCAATGTTATCCCGCCACCGTTTACTCCTCTGCACCCTTCTAATAATAATAGTAATAAATGTGACCCTATTTTTTAGATTTTTCTTCAGTTTTCTTTTTGCTATTTCTAATAACTGCCATCTTCTTCTCAAGTGCTAATATATCTCTTCGCGTATTATCATATAACTGTTTCTGTAAATCAGAATCTTCAAATTCTTTACGTGCGAATTTCACAACTGAACAATCCGATACATATTTAGCATTAGTGTCCTTTAAATTGACTTCTTCAAATTCGGGAGTGTTTAAAGCATAAAGAATATTCTGTGCACCACGATTTCCACTCTTTGTCAATAACCACAAGAATGGATACAATATCACACAGTATAACACCAATAAAATTATAACAGATCCATTGGACACAACACGACGTAAACTGTTCGATCTCATCGTACCTGGTTGTACCAGAACAACTTTAATGTTCAACCCACTACGTTCGGTATCCTTTTTTTCCTTCGCAACCTTCTTGATATCTTCAATTAATCTTCTTTGTAATTCCATCATAGTTAGACCTAATTGTAATTTACTACTACTAAAAAATTTCAAAGGACTTTTATATTTTTGTGATTGCCACAATGGATCCTCTACATTAATCTCACCCATAACTTGGGTCCAACAAGTGGAAATAATGATTCTTACATCACGATCAGGTGGTTGTGCTTTAAAACTTGGTTGCAATAAATCCATTAAATGAAATACCCCAGCATAATTCACAGCTATTTGTCTTTCCAATCCATCAACAGATGATTGTCTCACTGGTTTTGAGAAATGTGGTATCCCAATAGGTTCCATATCTCCTGACATTATAATGACACCATCTAATCTTCTTGGTGGAGAATTATTCAACCAACGAGTGGCAAATTGACGAATTTGATATAGATCTGCCATATCACATTGCTCCATATACAACAACTCATTCCCAGTGGCATCTCTCATATCCTCTACCCAATCCGTAGACCACTCATCAACACTTCTTGTTAGGAAAATCAATTGTGCACCTAGTTTTGCCATCTCAAAGGCAACTGAGGTACCCATCCCTTGGCTTGTTGCCCCTGTCACTATATATACCTTCCCGTGAAGTTGTCTTTCCCATGTGTTAGACGGACCACGAGACCAATATTTAACTGCAGCGGTTGCTGTAACATAAGGAACGACCTTCTTTATAACATTATAGTATGGAATGTTATCCGTTCCATCCAGTAGTGCAGTACCCAAAATATTTAATGGCATATTTTATTCTATGTTTTCAAGCTTAAATTTGAGATTTAAAAATATTAAAAAACCAATAATAGTTACACTGATATACCAGATATACCTTTTAGTAAGTAAATATTCTCCGCTGATTATCCTAATGAATGAAATCAAATCTTTGTTAAAGAATTGTGTTTAAATTATTCCACCTTCAAGGTTTCCAATGTTACCCTGTGGGCTCTTTCAAATTTAGTTCCACGTCTTGACCATTTACATTTTCCACTACGGGGCGTGCTTCCCGAAATAATGGAAAATTTTCACCTCATCGCAAAATTATTATTATAATCATTATTATATGATGTACTGATACTTAAAACAAACGTTTGTGAAAAGTATATAGTTACTGTTCAATTAGTTCTAGCTCTCCAAACTAGTATAAGAATTTATCAACTATATAAGATGAATGAACAAATTATTTTTACCACAAATTCTACCGGGAGTATTACCAATGTCCATTCCTATGAACAAGCCAATTTAAGACAATGTACAGTTGCTTCGAAGAATAGTGCTGTTAGAGTCGGTGAAAAGTATCTATTTGTGGCACAAGCTCAGAAGGCTTTGATCCATGTGTACAGTGCGGCCTATAATAACCAAAGGGAATCCGTTGAGCAAAGATTACCACTACCTGAGAAAGTCAACTGTTTAGAAGTAGTCGAGAACAATGCTTCTATTTATAGCGGAACCAAGAGCAATGGTAGTTTACACAATTTACCACAATTGAACTTACCTTATTTGTTGTTAGCCAGTACAGAATCAGGTAAACTATACATCTGGGAATTAAACTCAGGTATCCTATTGAATGTGAAACTTGCCGCTCATTACCAGGCCATCACAAAGATCAAATCTATTATGAACGGTAAGTATATAATCACTTCTGGTAAGGATTCCCGTGTTATAATATGGCAAACGAATGACCTGGTGTCCCAGGATGAACCTAAACCTGTGGCTATTCTACATGATCACACTTTACCAGTGACTGACTTCGAAGTTTCATCAGTACATGGAGACAACTTGTTTACTAGCGGTGTCAAATTGTACACTGTATCAAAGGATTCTACATTAAGATGTTACGATTTAAGTACATTAGTTAATCAAGGAAATAATAAGAGGGGCACTAGACAAAGAAGATCAGACGATACTGCACAATTATTGGCGACTTTCACTTTACCTTACCCAATCGACTGTATTGCATTAGATCCTGCCGAGAGAGCTGTATACTTGGGTACTCAAGTCGGATGTTATTCATTACCATTGTTCTATAAACTGAACGGTAACAAAATATTAAACTTGTTACAACCATCTTCTGGTAATCAAGGAAAGATCTACTCTCTTATTGAGGAACCTACCGATATTTCTACGAAGATCAACAAAGATGCTTTATTTGCCAAGAACCAACTTATCTGTAATAAGTTTCTAGAGGATAGTATTGTCTGCTTAAAGGTATCAATGGATGGATCAATCCTATTGTTAGGTGACAAACATGGTAGAGTTCATGTTACTGAAATATTTTCTAAACAAGTGCTGAAAACATTACAATCATTAACCACATCACAAACAATGATAGGTGAAGTCACAAACATTCTTTTGAGTACATATTCTACAGTAGATAATGAGAAATTGGCTTTAACTATGAATAAAAATAACCATAATAACAAGAATAGTACCGGAGGTCTTGAAAAATTGCCTGCATTACAAAGAGTCATTCTCGACAAGGGACAAGCTAACCAATCCCATGATGTATGGTATCAAATTGGTGAAGAATACGAGGGGCAAACCGACGACCACGCTAAAAATTCGATGTCCTCTCCCTTGAACAACTTAGAAGAATATCTATTGAACGTACAATCTGAAGAAATTGCTTTTATGGATCATACTGGAATATCCAGTGATATAATAACACCAAAAGATCAAGCTCAAGCAACTAGTACCACTTCGTCTAATAGACAAGAAGAAATCGATACTCTTAACGAAAAGGTCACTACACTAACCAAGGCATACACTGATTTAAGAGAGATCCATGAAAAATTGTACAAAGAGCACCAACAACTTCAAGAGTAAGGTAGTTGTTATTACAGAAAAGTGTATACTTTTACATGTATCTACATCTATATATCTATATATCTATCCATATATGTATCTATCTATTATCCACTGCATCAATCAGATCACACTAATACAAAGAAAACAGCGCGCGAAATGACGCAATCGTACAAAGACTGCGTCCGGAATATTGTAATGGCGTGAGTCGCCGTTATCAATGACATTCAATGACAAATCATCGTTATCAACAGATGTAATACATTCAAATGTACAGGATTACGGTCACTCTACCATTACCATCGGAGACTGCAGTATATCATCTATTGTTAACTCCATTCACAAGAATACATCCAATGAGTACGAGAGTACTTTTTCGTTTTTGTTTTTGTTTGCTTTCAGTTCTCTTTTAAACTGATTCTGCAAAATTTGGAGAATATTCAAAGGGGAAACAAGCCACTACGACACACAGAGATCAAGAATACTAAATCCAAATCAGAACAATGCTTTGTATACAGTATCGATATCTGTGTTCTTGATATAAAGGTCTCCGTTTACATAAATAAATACCCTTTGCTTGTTTATATATATATAAATATTTTGTAACCTATCGATATTTGAAATATCATATTTACATACATCTATATTTATTGTACTATTATTAATCAAAAACTATTGCGGACAATATCGGTATATATACCATAGAAGATAAATATAATAAGAGAACAACTACCATTTGATAAAAGGACTCACCTTAATCCATATATCAGTCACATTATATCTATTAATTTGCTTTTTATCACAGTGAAATAGTGCGAAATCCGCTTCTTATCTTTCTGGTTGCGCAACTTAATTAAGAAAAAATCACCACAGTTGAGACAGTTTACAGTAGCTGCATCCTTCATAAAGTAATAGAGTCAGTTACATAATTAATTTTCAAGTGAATTAAAGAACCTTTTAAAACGAATAGGATTACTCAAATTTCACTTATAGATATAATCATATTCCAATCCTAGTGAATATAATAAATAACATTTTTCCTCATTTTTAAGTTAAGATCAGTATTTTATTTATCATAATTTGCTATTTTCCCTAATCATCTCATTGGGATTATCCATATTTTATTTTCATTGAGACAACTAGACATATATTGTAGTAGGGAAGCTCTCTCTCTCTCTCTCTTTTGTTCCTATTTATTGTAATCGAGTTATTTACAAGAGAACAACCATCTTTCCTTTTAACCTACAGTTTGTTTCTTGAAAATATCCCATATCTGTCATGTCCTCCTTAACTAAATTGTTACAGGAAAAGAAGAATGAACATTCCTCAGAAAGTAATTCTTCATTAGCTACCATTAGTGAAACTAAAAACCCACAACATATAAATGATTTGGGTCCAGGGAATGTTAAAGTTACAAGAAATGGTCCTACCATTTTACGTACAACCTCCAGAACTTTAGATCTGGGACAAACTCAACCTAGAAGAACTACAACAAGCGTGACTACAGTTACTCAGATTGATTCTGAAGATGATGCACATCATGGCAGTGTTGATTCAAATTTGACAAATAATAGCAATAATAATAATAATAATAATAATGCAAACAATACACCAACTGTGTCTTCAAGTTTTTTGAATGCCAATTTTGCGCATACAGCCTCCTTATATACTTCCAACACAGGATCATTTATTGATAATAATTATAATAACTCAATCTCCGGCAACCAATCTACATCGTATTCTAATAACGGGTATCCAATAAGAAGAGATTCCCTAAGGTCTAGTAATAGTATATCCAACGGTAGAAATATCCCTTCACTATCCTCAAGTATTCCTTACTCTGTACCGAATTCAAATAAAGATAGCACACATGGTTTAAACTCCCACGGCTCAAATAATTCTTCATTGACCTCTTCATGGTTGGAAGTCTATGGGAGTAGCCTTCCAAAGAATATATCTGCAATTGATTCTAATATTATTTCATCACCACAAGTTGATTCTGTAGAACCACGTTTTGTAATTTCAAAACAAAAATTACAAAGTGCATCGCAAAGCAACCTACAACAGGCAAATGGAAATTCTGTATCTAGATCAAACTCATTTTCATCTCAATTTGGTAGCATGTTTTTCTCAAAACCTACGAAAGACAAACAAGGTTCTCCTCATTATTATGATAATAATAATAATAATAATAATAATAATAATAATAATAATACAACTAGTAATCCAACAAATGGTCATACACCACACAACTCAGTCGGTGGTAGTTCTAGCAATGGAACTGCCATACCAAAGCCTACTAGAGCCAGGACTACTAGTATCTACTCTTCCTCTCGACAACCTTCCAGTTCATATTCAGAATCCACTTATGGTTCGCCGAACGCTCAATACGATAATACTAATAGTAACCCACCTAGCCAGAGTATACCGAGATCTCATCATTCTTCAATTTCTAATTTAAGATCATTTTTCAAGAAAAGTTCAAGTAATTTAAGCAATGGTACTTCTCATATAAATAACTCTAATGTTACTAGTGTCCCTGTACCAAGCAACGTTTCTCACCAAACTATTGGTACCAATAAATCTCCGTTCGCACCAGGTTCCTATGGTAGTATGAATGGTGAGACCATTTATGTTGCCTCATCGGTAAATCATAATTCTTCCAGAGAGAATCAATTACCATTTTCTAAACGTTATATTAGTACTGGCGAAGATTTGGGTGCAGGTGCAGGAGGTTCCGTCAAGTTGATTAAAAGAATTACAGACAATAAAATCTTCGCTGTTAAAGAGTTTAGATCTAAATTTGAAAATGAAACTAAAAGAGATTATGTGAAGAAGATTACTTCTGAATATTGTATCGGTACCACTTTGAATCATCCAAACATTATAGAAACCATTGAAATAACTTATGAGAGCAACCGTATTTTACAAGTTATGGAATATTGTGAATACGATCTATTCGCTATTGTTATGAGTAACAAAATGTCATACGAGGAGATATGCTGTAGTTTTAAACAAATATTAACTGGTATCCAATATTTACATAGTATTGGATTAGCACACAGAGATTTGAAATTGGATAATTGTGTTATAAATAAAGATGGTATTGTAAAATTGATTGACTTTGGTGCAGCTGTAGTATTTTCTTATCCATTTTCAAAAACTCTAGTTGAATCTAGTGGTATTGTTGGCAGTGATCCATATTTAGCACCGGAAGTCTGCATATTTAGCAAATACGATCCTCGTCCTGTTGATATTTGGTCTTCTGCTATCATATTCGCTTGCATGATGTTGAAGAAATTTCCTTGGAAGATTCCGAAATTAAGGGATAACTCATTCAAATTGTTCTGTTCTGGTAGAAATTGTGATTCCCTAAGTGCACTGGTAACAAGAACTCCAGACCCACCATCCTATGATAATGTTAAGCAACCTGACTCTGAAAAGAAATCTTCTTTTAACAACTCTGCCGATCCTAACAACTTAAACATCGGACCACAAAGACTATTACATTCGTTACCGGAAGAATCTCAACATATTATTGGTAAAATGGTAGACATGGCCCCTGCTTGTAGAGCTAACATCGATGAAATCATGGAAGATCCATGGGTTGTCAGTATTGATATGTGTTCAGTTGTTGAAAATGAATCTAGAACAAACGTTATTAGCGCTTCTGATCATACACATACACAAGTCGACCAAAGTGAAGCCCATATTGCAGGCCTAGAGAAGAAGAAGAAAGAGAAAAATGCAGCTACAACAAATAACACTACTAAGCAACATCATTGATCACCAATAAATGATTCGCAAAAGAACAACATGATGCAATATGTATAGTTCTTGTAACGTCTTTATATATAAGTACATATTATCTATTCTAAAATTGAAGCAATTTTACAGTAATGAAATTGGTGATAAGATGCCATTATGTGCCAAAAAATACAATGTGTAGTCTAATGGTAATATACACTCTTACCATTAATAATGGTTTCAAATATTTGATCACATAATTCGATTGCATTTTCATTTAATTGGAGGGCCATTAGTCTGATGCGATAGTCTTCGGAACTTACTCACTGTCTGGGCGATAAAAAAAATAAAAAAAATAAGAACAGTGAAACAATGACATTACAATATATATAATAAATATAACATGTAAGGTAGACAACACATATAAACGACAGTTTGAGCAGATAAACTACATACTTTTACCATAGAACCAGTAAACAGACTACACGTTAAAAAGATATGTCTCAGGCAGCCAAGAATTCTCTCGTGAAATTGATAGTCGCAGCTGGTCAAGCAGCTCCCTCTCCTCCAGTTGGTCCAGCTTTGGGCTCTAAAGGTATCAAAGCTATTGATTTCTGTAAAGAATTTAACGCCAGAACAGCTAGTTATGAGGCAGGAATCCCTATTCCAACTTTAATTACCGTTAAACCAGATAGGACGTTTACATTCGAGCTAAAATCACCTCCAACTGGGTATTTACTTTTGAAGGCCCTTGGAATAGAAAAGGGATGCGGCACACCAAACCAAAAAGCTAAAGAAGGTACAGTTGGCCAGCTTTCTCTAAAACATGTATATGAAATAGCAAAGATTAAAAAGACAGATCAAAGACATTCATTATTAGAGATGGAAAGTATTGTAAAGTCTGTTATTGGTGTTGCTAAGAGCATGGGTATTAGAGTTGTTCCATGATGTTTTTATATTTTCTTATTACCGTGCATTATCCCATTCATATGAATTACTCCACTAACCTGTACATAAAACTTAAATATTCTTTAGATATCATGTGTTAAAGGATATCTTTAAATATATATTTTGAATCGACAACGGTTTAAAATTAAATGAATTATCTATTATTATTTTTTTTTGAATTTTAATTAATTATGTATTTTTCTATTAAAAAAGTAGTGCTAAATGAATGCTCATGAGTTATGATACCTAATCGATGATAAGGATTTATGCTTAGTATTCAAGAAAGTATTTTCAATATTTGTTAAACCTTCTCTTTTTGTTCTTATTCCAATTCTTATTCTTTTTGTTTTTGTTATTGCTATTTTTTGAGGAATTACTATTAGTCGTGGCTACCGATCTGTTGTCTCTACCTTCATTGTTAGAAATACCATTAGATACTGATGATAGGAAACTGCTTTGTGGGATCGATTTTTTCAATTTTATGGCTTTAGGTGTTAGTCTAGTATAAACTAGATAATATGCATTTGGTTCTCTCAAAACGTCTCTTTCTGACATTTTGTTAATATATTCATCATCATAATTAGCCCAAGAACCGTCCGGTTGCTTACAATGAGCGACATAATGCCCTGATGATAATGAACGGCCCTCGTGAACAACAACAGATATCAACTGGTATTTAACGGGTAGAAGTTTTTTCCCAGATGGAATATCTTCTGTGTCACAATACTCTGTAAGATCCATAAACATTGGATATGACACAGCTTGTTTCATCTTAGAAGATGATGTTCCGTTGAATCTGAATTTCTTTAGATGAACCAATAATGTTTCTGGGGCTCTTAAAATAGCATTATGTTTCACAGCATTAGTTGTCTTATGACATTTTTCGCAAACGTAACCTTTATGTTCATTATCCACTTTAATTAATTCTGGATTGAAAAAATCTTTGATGGATTTCTCAATAGAAAATCTACGGTTAATAGCTTCACCATTTTCTCCATTCGAAATTTGGGGAGATTTCGCAGGAGACTTAGAATTTTCTCTCTCTTGACCCTTTGGTGATTTTTTATCATCTGAAGAAAGTGATACGATTTTTTTACCCTTTAAATGTAATGACAAATCGTAAAATGGCTGTTCAGTCTTTGAAACTTCGCCACATGATTTACAAGTGACGTATTGTTTCAAAAGGCCACCAAATATGTCGTATATGATAGATTCTGTCAATTTATGACCTGGTGGCACAGAATCTTCTTGTAGACGTGACATTAGAGACATGAAGTACTCATGAGAATCCTCTTGTTGCCATTCACTCATCGAAAAATTTATATCTTCTAACCTCGAGATCAATCTCTTTGGATCGTAAAACCCAGAAGAACTGGTTTTCTTTTTATTTTTGTCATTTGGAAGCCACATTTTCTTACTGGTCTCGGCAAAAATTTCAGAAACTGAATTTTGTTTAAGTTCTTTATTATATTTACCGTTTAGGATATCAATCAAATAGTGTTGAATTGCTGGAATATGTAACATTGCCTGCACTGCTGCATTGGTATAACAAGTGACACCATGATTTAATAGTCCACGAGGTTTTAGCGTTGAGAACTCTGGACCCCAATTTTTCAGTATACGTGAAGGTAAAATAGAACCTTGATCATTTTGTTCTTCATTGAATTTATAAAAATCATCAATATCAGATATTGTTGTTGGGGGTGTTACTGACCTTTGAGATAAAGGTAATTTATGTTTCAATGCCTCATCCCCCTCAGCATCTTCATCTTCATTTTCATCTTGTTCATGGTTCTTATCCATGTAATTAACGTTTCTAGATTTCATAATTTTATTGTCGCGATTCTGTTCTTTATCTTCTTCGTCATTGTTAATATTTTCCCTCTTTGGATGAATAATATCACGCATAGTTATATCTAATTTTAATTTTTTTAATTGTTCATTTTCTTTTTTAGATCTTTCATATTCCATAGATTCATCATAAAGAGCACGTTTCTCATCTTCTGGAATTTCTAAATTGTTGACTTCTTTATTATTGCTATTTAAGCTGTCATCTTCTTGATCTCCATCACCTTCATCCTCATCATGTTCTTGTTCACTTGAATCTAGTTGTCCTTCCCATTCGCCGTCATCATCCTCATCCTCATTATTGCTAGCCAATTCGCCATCTTTCTTAGTCTCGATATCCAATTCTAATGATTCTTCAAGATCTTCTCCAATGTCTTCTCCTATATCTTCACCCAGATCTTCATCCATATTATTATTATCAGTATCTGATAAAGATATTTTTGGTTCTGAAATCAAAGAAGAAACCATGTCGGATATCTTATTGTCAGTTGTATCATCGTTGCCTGTACTTTCATTTTCATCACTTGCTGATGATATATATTCTTTGGCTTCATGAAACACGTCTTCGCTACTAGTACTATCATCTATCACTTCATCATTAGTACCCTCTGGAGTAGTTGGCAAAGATAAAGATGGTTGAATTGAATCGATAGGATCCGATTTGTTATCAGTAGTTACAATATTAGTATCGGCATGGTTATTATTACTACTATTAACAGTTTTAGAAATGGTGGTAGCGGTAGATGCATACATTGCTAAAGCTTCAGCCATCGATGTTGGTTTCTTAGTTTTCGATTTTTTATTTGACAAAGAATCCTTTTCTGTAGATTGAAATTCGTTTTCTTTTATATTTGAATTATCTTTACCTTTCTTAGCTACTGCATTCCTATTATTATTATTATTATTAGCTGATCTAATCACTAAATACGATGGATTCTTTAATAATTCTGATGATGTAATAGAAGCCTTTAAAGAAGTCTTTTTATTAGAGGCTAATTTAAAATGTAAAGGATTTGATAATATTCTGTCCACTAATGGTTTAATATTCTCCTGAGTAGTCATTTAATTATATCTTATTCATAAAATTCAAAAGGGTATTTTTTTTTCTTTTTTTTGAGATAATGTTCTGGTACTGATTTAAAAATAACGAAATATGGAAAAATAAAAAAAGATAGTAGTTAGATTCCTTAATGTAATATTTAACGGTAGTACGACTTAGATCTATACTTTGATATATATATATCTATATCTAAATCTCTATTTCTTCTTTTCAATGGAATGGCTACTAAAAAAAAAGCCTTTACGTATTATTTATTAGTATTGTTCGGTAAGAAGCTGAAAAAAAAATTTCTCAAAGTTATAACGTAGTAGGATCCGAAAGGTGAACGATGTACAGTAAATTATATAGTTTTTTAAATTAAGAAGTTGATAATATCCTCCATCACCTCCATCATGTAAATAAGATAAAAAGTAATACTGATATATATGTAATCCGAAGAATATCGAAAAATATTGAATTCATCACTATCTTCACCATTAGGCGTACTACTAGCGATGGGCATCAGTCGACTAACCAGAGTTTCAAAACGGAGCTACCGATGGTGATGAGGATGGATGGCCCTCCCATTTCCACTTCCACTTCCACTCTGCTGTCGCTTTCGCTGAATTTCTTCTCTTTTTTTTTCGTCGCGAAAATTTTTCGTTTTTCGTTTTTCGTTTTCGCATTTCTTTTTTTGCCGCTATGGGGGGGGGGGGATGAGGACGGTCTCTGCGGTTGTTTCGCTGGCTATTTCCATTGGTGGGGCTATCTGTGTCGATTGAAATTTTGATAGTCGACCGCCTCGTTAGAAGTGATGGGGAAATGTAGTGTCACTAAATGTTAAACGTCAGTCAGGATATATAGTGACATGCTTCGATTCACGATAACATAATCTGTCCATTATTTATAGAACGAAGTCAAGGTGTATCAATCAGACATATTCCTGAGGCGTCTTGTGTGATATTTGGTAACGCAGTTTTATCCGGAGAATATGAGACAACCGTTTGATCCAAGTATTCAGGATTCTGCTTTACAATATTTATCCGTCGTTCTTGTTGTGTACCGATTGGATGTTCTTCGATCGAGCCACCAATCGAAGTTGTCATCGTTGTTAATATACTTTTATTATCGGAAAATTTAATATCTAATTCATAATCATGCCTTGTAATACCTCCAGACTCCACGATACTTCTCTCCCAATTTATAATATTATTAGCTGTAGTCCCTATGGATAACCCATTGAAACTTGATATATTCGCCTTAAATTTTTGATTCTTTATCATAAATGGTAATTTTAAACTATTGAGACAAGATCCATGTTTTCTTATATCATATATACTGATTTGATTACTTTGCCTCTTTACCACATATAGATACAATCCATTTTCACTTTTAAGCAATTGATATATCCCATTTCCTTTTTTGTTATTCTGTTGTACACAATCCATTCCTTTACGGTTTACTCTAAGATCAACTCGATATATTTCATTCTTATAAGTTCCAAAATATTTTGTCCTTAAATAATTATCGTTATGACCGTTACTATTAGTAACACCTGTGCATCCTTCATCAAAACATGAGACAATAGACTTATATTGGGCTTTCCCAGATTTAATCTTATCAGATCGTATATTCCGTATCGGTTCCTTACATGAAATATCATACAATGAGACTGAATTTCTAATTGAACCCACAAGAAAAGTTTCTTGTGTTAAGGAACTTATACTATACGGGGTCTCAAAGACCTCATTCTGTGGATTCATTGTAGAATACGTGAAAAGAGGAGTATCGCTTGTGACGTCATCATTCGTGGAATTTAAAGAATATAATTGGATTGGTAAATTTCTAGACCCTATAAGAATTTTTTCTCCTGGATTATCTATCGCTATTGTAGATGTATCATTTGGTACCATTTCTGACGATACAATTGTTTGATTCTTGAAAACACGATTTGTTAATTGTAATATCGTCTTACCATTTGAATCATGAGCTATCATGTATCGCCTTATTGCATGATCATCAGTCACTGCTGTGACACACCGACCGTCTAGAGACCAATAAAGATCCTGACATATAATTGACCGTGGTGATCTATTCGACTTACTTGGTTCAATAATGGGTCTGCCTAATGGCCTGATATTATGTTGTTCTCCCCCGTGTTGCAACTGGTTGAGGCAGAGGACATTAGTAGACCACTCTTTGTCCTCTTTATCTAATATATCGGTTAGTTGTAATCCATTGAGACTTTGTTTGGCAATGATGTTTGTCGTAATTGAACTTTCCATTGCAACCTTAATCTGTAACAACACTCTATTGGCCTCTGTTTCTTATTTTCCTTTTGTTTACGTTTAGTAGATAATGTTCGAATCAATCTAACTTTTATTTTCATTTAAAATCGGATGACTCGGAAAATAACCTACCAAACAAAAATTAAAGGCAAGCTGATCTCATCGCAAGATTATTTAACAACAACAGCATAAATATATATTTACTAAACTTTATTAACAATACGCATTCAAAAATAATCTTTATAATAAATCTAGAACTATCCACAAATATAGACAATGGGCTACAACGGTTTTGGTTTGGAGCATACAATGGCTCCACCTACTAATAAACCATTTAGAGAACTATCACAAATGGAACAAAGTGAACGAGGTGCACAGATGATGATTGGCTTCATGTCTTCATGTCCTGGAAAAACAGTAATAAGTGGGGTTACAGGGTTCAGTCTTGGTGGTGTCCTAGGCCTATTTATGGCTTCAATGGCCTATGACACACCTTTACATTCACCATTGAGTGGCGTTGCGAACGTTGGTAAAATTGCAGAAATACCGATGACACAACAAATAAAATTACAATTCGCTGATATGGGGAAAAGATCGTACTCTAGTGCAAAGAATTTTGGTTACATGGGGCTAATATACTCTGGTGTAGAATGTGTAGTAGAATCTGTACGAGCAAAGAGTGATATATATAATGGGCTATGGGCAGGTTGCATAACAGGTGGTGGGTTGGCTTATAAGAATGGCCCTCAAGCAGCATTAGTAGGGTGTGCTGGGTTCGCAGCCTTCTCTCTTGCAATTGACACATATATGAACAGTGAACATGGGAAACCAACCTCTAATGATTTTAATGACTAAATGAAATGATCCGCAATCAAAAGAAAGGTTTTATATATAATATATTATTATAGTTACATATGAATGGATTATACTTTTAATATATATAATATTGGTAATAATACACGCAAAATATGCTTAATACAAGTGTAATAGTACAGATTGTCCGTATTAACATGTGTTTCGAATAGAAACGATTTATTGTTATTGTCTTTTTATGAGGTTCCATTGTAAAATTGTTCAACATAGCAATGATCAAATCTAACTTTTCACCATTTGCATCAAGGGTTCTTTGTAACTCTAATAATATTAATGGGTCAGGTATTGAATTGATTTTTACTTCATTGTCGGAATCGATTGATTCTAAGCTATCCTGATGATTATCTGTTGAAAATTGAACCGAAGGTTGTGTAGATGTGAATGATGCATCCTGTGCTTGTGATCTGGAATGAGATCTGTAGTGCCGTATTTCATTTCCAAACTTAGGTAATTGGTTCATAGATGGAACAGAATAAGTAGTAATATCACTCTCTTTATCATTAGCATTATCATACTCATTATGCTTCAATTCCTTTAATCTTTTAGCTACATTTATTTTGTCCTGTGACACCAGTCGTTTAAATTTATCATTGAAATTTTTACTTTTATTATCTAGTTTGTTTTTGGTCAAAATGGTCATATGATGATCCCCCACATACTCATTTTGTTTAATATCATTTTCTAAATATGGTAATGGCAACGGTTCCCCCAAAAGTTTTCGTAAAGTACGAGATCCTACATTATTTTGCTCGTCCGATTTTACATCTTTTTTTGTTGTTTGAAAGGCAAATATATTATTATTATTTCGATTATTGTCCTTAATATTATTTTCAGTAATTAGATTGTCTTGATATGAAGATGATGGATATCCTCTTGATTTTAAAAAAGAATTTGGAGACATAACCCTGGGCACAGGTGATGGTTCTTCTACAAGGTCATTATATACATCCGGTATACTACTTTTTGTGTTTGCATTATAGTCATAAAACGGAGATGCTTTATGGTCTTTTGAAATATTTACTTCATAATCCATATCATCATCCTCATTTTCATTATTCTCAATATGAATTTCATCTTTAACGCGACCATACATATTAAAATCATTTGACGCTTTCTTCAATCTTGGTTCATCTTTAACATCGAGATGTTGTGAATATCTCTTCTCTTGTATATTCCGTAGTCGACTGTTTCTTTGTTGTGCTTGTAATCTTTCTGACTCTGAAGGCCTATATATATTTGAGGGACCGGGAGGTCTACTATATCGAGCGTTGTTCATCCATAAAATACTAGTTAGATCAGTTAATGATAATGAAAAAAATAGCAATTATAATTTAAATAGTACAGAATAGAGAATTATATATAGCAAAATAATTCGCAATTGATACCTGGCTACTTCATTTGAAAGAGACATATCTTAATGAAACGAATCTTGTTCTGTTTATATCAATTCTGGCATAATCATTTTGTAACATGAACAAAACAAATAAACTTCGGGAAACGCGGACATATACAAAAAAATTGTCAATAATCCACATAGGCATAAATGATTTTGTTAAAAGGGTTTTACTTCCGTATTTACTAATAAATTCTTTAATTCTTTTAATATTATATAGAATTATACATATACATATATACACATATAACCGATTATATTAAACATGACTACAGCTTTTGATGAACTTCTGATGTTTTTTTTTGTATTAATTTGAAACTAATTGAAGTTGAATTGTTGGCTAACATTAGAACCAAAACCAAATGTGTTGCCACTGGTTTCTGGAGCCATACTTTCATCAATGACTTCATCATCTTCACCGAAATATGTTTCAATAATGTTGAATGCCTTGTTATAAATTTTATCGTTTTGATTTTGTTGACAATTGAAAATCTTTTCCATACCACCAGCTTTTTCAATCAAATCTGCATTTTCGTTAACAGCTAAACCACGAGCTTCTTTATCCTTTTCACCAACTTTTAAGATATTTTCTAATGCATCTAGAGCTACCTCCATAATTCTATTATCAGCCATTTCTAATAAATCACACAATGGCTTTATACAATCTTGAGATACTAAGTATCTGATAATTTCTGATTTTTGTAGACCACCTGAAGAAGCATTTGAAATAGCCCAACAAGCTTCCTTTTGAGTCTTGTAGTCGGATGATTTTAGAATTGCGACCAAAGAAGGAACAACATTAGCATCAATGACAGCTTGGATTTGCTCAGCATTACCTGCAGTTATATTAGATATAGTCCAACAAGCTTCTTTTTTAATAGATTCCTTTTGTGAACTTAATAAATTTCTTAGAGCACCCAAGACGCCGCAGTTAATAATGACTTGTGTCTGTAAATCATTACCTGTAACAATGTTACCCACAGCACGTAAAGCTGGGGTTTGAACCATAGTAGATGCACTACCTAACAATTCAACCAATTTCTTTGGAATTCTAGCGTCAATAACTGCTTGAATGGCTTCTGGTGGACCGTCAGACAAATAAGAGATAGCCCAACAAGCATCAACCAAAGTTTCGTCATCAAGGGAATAAATCAATTTAGATAAGGTTGGTAAAGCTTGAGAAACGATACTCCAATCTGGTTGAGGTTTCTTACCTCTACATAAATTGGACAAAGTCCATGTAGCAGTTCTAATCAATGAAGTCTTCGTAGAGTTAAACAAGTTTAGAATTGGTTCCATGGCGCCACATTGTAAAACATAATCTCTGTAACTGGTAGAATCACCAGCAACGTTACCCAAGGCCCAAATGGCTTGCTCTTGAACCTCAACAGACCCTGTGTACAATAATTGGATAAACAATGGAACAGCACCAGAATCCACAACATATTTAGTTTGTTCTGAGGTACCAGAAGCAATATTAGTTAAAGCCCAAGCTGCCTCTAGTTGTAACATTTCAGGTTGGTTTTGATCCATAAAATTTACTAAAGTTGGTACCACACCAGATTGAATTACTACATCAATTGGAGGACGATATTCTCTAGACAAAATTTGTCTAAACTTGATAGTGGCAGATAATTGCTCTTGTAAATCATTAGATTGAATCTGTTGGATCATTTGAGGTAATTCCTGTTGTAATTGATTATAAAATTGTTGGTCAGCGTTTTGATTATCTTCTTCATCTTCAGAATCCTCACCTTCCGTAGGTGGAACAAAATTTCTTCTCTTAGCTAATACTTCATCTCTTTTAGCTTTCCTTAGTTCTACTTGTTGAGTATCTCTTCTACGACGTAACTCATCAGCAGTGAATCTACTTTTGTTCTTGAAGTTAGTACGTCTGTACTCTGGCACAAACTTATTAGTGCTCGATTCGTTATCTTCCATTGTTCACTTCTTCTTCTAACTGTACTATATGGATATAAATAAAACACACTTTTCTGCGATATTTATCTAATAATGTAAGGACTAGTTTTTTCAAAATTGGAAAGAGATGCTCAGTATACCTTCAGACCGATATTCGATTAATATAATATACTTTGTTAAACAATTCTAGTAACCTTTAAATTGCTTCCTTTGTGAGAAAATGTAGTTAAGTCCCAAAACCAGAAAATTAAAATAAAATTAAATAAGTTTAATATCTTCGCTTTAATATTCTCTTTTTTTTTTTGCTTCTCTTTCTGTCTTCTTCTTGTATCTTCATTATCTTAAATTGTTATAAATTGTTGTTCCCTCTAACTAAATTCTTTTTCTTCCTTTCTTTTCTCCCTTTGCCACCACCAAATTTTAAGCGCGCGACACAGAGCCAAAAACAAACAAACAAACAGAAAAAGAACGGCAAAAATATATTCATTTACAATTTTAGTGCAAAGTCACTTAGTACGAATACCACAGGGTAATTTTAGTTATACGTTCCCAAAAGAAGAAGAGAACGAGAATAGATTTTTGATACCACACTAATCAATTAAATGAAGTACTTAGATATATTTATATAAGTATAATATTTATATAATAACAATCGAATTGATAATACGAGAATGATAAACATTTTACGAAAATTTCTTCAACCAAATAATCTCCCAATGACATATGTAAAAAATTAAACCTTACATTAAAAGAAATCTAAAGAATAAGGAAATCAAAACTATCATTTTAAATACACACAAAGATAGTAAAATTTCAATTGATCGTAACAATATAATGTTTCTAGTTCTTTATTTCTTGCAAGTCATCATTTTCTTAGGTACACACAATTAAAGAAAAGGATAAAAGAAATAATAAAAATTAGTACACTTATCTTTGAAAATCTTAAAAAAAATAATCAGAAGTAGTTACGAAACAAACCAAATCTTTAACTCTTGAAAAAAAAAAGGTTCAAATGTCGTTAAAAGATTCACATAAGTAGAGGGAGTAGCAGGAAAAGAAATAAAATTAAAAGGAAAAATCGACTCGTTTTATCCATAACAAATAAATGTTTCAATTGTCTATGATATATTTGAACATTCTTTTTGTTCAATTAATGGGAAAGGGTTAAGGTTGAGTAAAGCACAAAATTAAAAAAAGTCTTGGACTAATATTGGACTGCACATTCTATAAGATTCCATTTTTGTTAAAACAAATTTGGATTAAAAGAAAAAAAAATTTAAAATTGAAAGTTAGAGATAAAAAAACAAAAGTTTACAGTTCAACAGTAGTTATCTATCGAAACTGACTAACTCACATTTTGTCACACACACACATGAAGAAAGTATCCATTTTATGGTATAATTGTAATTAAATGTAAAGAAAAGAGGGAAAAAAAGAAAACACACGCACATTATTTACAATTTCCCAAAAGGTAGGGAGGATGGATTAATTAATTAATTAATTTGGTATAAGTTGATATGGAGGATAAAAATAGTTACGTTACTTAAGGAAAGAAATTCGTAACATTATTATTTTTTTTTTTTTGTAAAAAAGTAAAACGGGGGGAAGGGTGATAAAAAAACAACAACCTTTAGATAGTTAATTGCTTAAAGTCAATATAGTCTTTACAATTATAATAATAGTAAGGCACCAGTAACAAAAGCAGAAACGGCAGTCAAACCAAACAATTGGAAAGAGTTAACTTGACTTGGAGAACCAGCAGCTGCATTAGCATGCTTAACTTGTGGTAGACCACTCAAAGTAGAATGATGCTTGGTCTTGTTAAACTTACCGTACTTGTGAGTACCAGAAGAGGTAGAAGCATGAGACTTTTTAGTCTTGTTGAATCTACCGTACTTGTGAGTACCAGAAGAGGTAGAAGCATGAGACTTTTTAGTCTTGTTGAATCTACCCTTCTTGTAAGTACCTGAAGGAGTAGAAGCATGAGACTTTTTAGTCTTGTTGAATCTACCCTTCTTGTGAGTACCAGAAGATGTAGAAGCATGAGACTTCTTAGTCTTATTGAATCTACCCTTCTTGTAAGTACCAGATGTAGTAGGAGCATGAGATTTTTTAGTCTTGTTAAACTTACCATACTTATGAGTAGTATGAGTAGAAGTGGTAGTATACACATAAGTATCCTTACCATGGTTGTACTTAGTAGTCATGGTTTTAGTAGTAGTATATTCTTTGTTTTGATCAACTGCAGCCACTAGAGAGGTGGCAGCTAGAGATAATGTAGCAACAGTAGAGAACTTCATTGTTGATATTTTTTATGAGTATTATCTTATTGATGTAAAAACAAAATAAACAAAAATATAAAGATTGGAAATGTAATATATGGGAACGGAAGTATTTAAATTGTAATACGGATTCAATTCTCTTTATTTATTTATTTTTCTCCTTTATAAATATATGTGTATATCTTTCTTCCTTTTTCAAAGTGTATTAGATAATAATGTTCAACCTCCTTCTGATAAAATTAAATAATAAAAAAAACTTTTTTTTTAAAAGTAGTCAATATAATCAATAAAAGATGTTGGTTATTTTGTTTTTATAAAAGGAAATATAACTCGTTATTAATAAAGATTAAACGTAATATATAGTGTCAAGAGGTAAAAAGAAAGTTCAAGATTATTAAATGTAGTTAACTGGAAAAAGTATATATATAATATTTCATGACTTTATCGAATAAATTACAGAAAAAAAAACTAAATTATGGAAGAGTGATATCTCTTAAATGATAGAAAGTAAAGATGGACATAAATGGAAAAATAATGAAATTCTGAACAAAACACCTAAGAAGAGGTAAGAGGGATATAAAAAAAAGGAGGAGGAATGGAATGAGTTTTAAAGGAAATACTTAATTTAGTTATTAGAGAAGCAAATGCAAACAGAGAGATATAAACAAGACCGAACAATCACTCTATAAATGGAGAGAAGAAGATCATGAGAAGCAAAAAGACATGAATTATTGCGGTTGGTCATCGGCAACTTATTATTTATTATTGTTATTATTGTTATTTTTTTGGTTTTTTCACTCATTTCACTAATACGTTTAGATGTGTATCTATCAAGCTAAATTAAGGAACAGAAAAAGGGTACTCAAATGATATTCCCAAATAGTACTCACTCTAACGAGGTGGAAAACCATTTCTTACCTTGTCTATCTGTATATCTTGTCCCAAACCGTTTAGTAAACTGTAGTAACAGTAGTAATAATAATGACAATCAACTCACTTTTTCACTAAAAGTGTTCTCTTTCGCTTCTTTTCTTGTTTACTATTCACTCTGAAAAAGTTTTGCACACAGAGAGGGAGAGGGAGAGAGACAAATATATAAATATTGAAAAAAAATATCGCGCACTTTTCTTCTTTTTCCCAAAGACAGCGCCGCACAATACATCACCCAAACTTTGGAAAACCACGCGACGGCTTATTATTTTTCATTATTCACACAGTGGGTGTCGTACGTATGGAAATACTGCTTACCATACCAGTCTCTGTATTTGTATTTGTCTCTCTTCCTTAAACAATTTGAACGGAACAATGACTTCGCTATGCAGAGGTTTTTGAATAAAATAACGAATAAGATCAAAAACATACACAACAAAACAAAACAATCTTCATCATTATTTAGTTAATTGTTTAAATTCTATCCGTTTTAGTTTACTATTTTCAATTTACCTCATTCGGATATGGTTTTTTTATTATTGTTCCGTTGTACTGCTTCTCTATTTGGTCTTGTCTTGTCTTGTCTTGCAAATATTTATTTTAACTATCAATTCGAATTTAAAAAAGGGTTCTGCTTTTTTTTATCATTATCCTGTTCAAACGAGACAGATACACAGCCTGTAGTGCTTGTTGCTTCTTGTCGTTTTAAATGAGGAAATTATGTCATTTTTGCATTCATTAAGAAAGTTCAGGTTGAAATCATAATATACGACTAGCACACACTATGTATAATAATCATTTATCGATATTTAAATATATATAATACTCAACTAATTTGCAGATGTAAAATGAAATAAACAAAATACCCAATGACCAGAAGCTGAAGAATGAGGTAAGGCTGTTCAGTAAAATGCTATACTTTTCTGATTTATTTAAAGATAAGGAAAATAAAGTGTCTGTAAAAAGGGAATTTTATTGCTGTATTTAATTACACTATGTAACATCATCTAATTCTTGAATGGTCCTGTATATATTTTGCAAAAAAATAATAATATCATAGCTGCCTCAAACGACCTTCTCTGTCTAATGGTGGAACATTCTTCTCGACTGACTTCCCAACTGGTACTGTACCCATAAAACCTCTATTTTCAACCAATGTAGAACTTCTAAGATATAATGGATCTTGTTGATAATATTCATCTATTATAGGATGCATCAATATCGTTTGTTTCTTTATCGTAAGCACACTATTGGTTGGAACTGCAGTCCAATCACCTCTTTCAAAAGTTAACGGTTCGGATGCAACCATGATAACATCTTGATTTCTATCTAAACGTTCCATACGATATTCACCAGGTGAACTCTCTACAAAACTTGAACCACAACTGAAATGTAATGATGCTGCTTCATCCGTCTTAGAAGTAATATATCTCGATACAACTACTGTAGACCCATCAGTGATAGCAAAATTTAATAACGAAGGTTCCCATGGTTCGTCACCTGTATATGCTTCTTTGGTCCAATCCTTAATATATTCTATTGTTCTCAATAATGATTGTCTTAGGGCAACATGACCAAAATCACCCATTACCTGTTTAGGATCACAACCAAATTTATCTAATGTATCTAAAAATAATGCAAATGCAAATTCAGAATCAGTACTTCCTTGTACGTAATTTAAATATTCATCCTTGATATGATTTAATAACCTCCTTTTTATCTTATTAAAATTAGATATACCACCATTATGCATGAAACAAATGTTATGATACGTGAAAGGGTGACAATTAGTCTCAGATAATACACCATAAGTAGAGGCTCTGACATGTGCAAATACCAAATCTGATTTAGTCTTCTCTGCAAGTGTCTCTAAGTTCTGATTATTCCATGCAGGAGTGATAGCTTTAAACATACATGGTCCATCGACATCTAATTCTTGATCTTCAGGATAGTAGGCAACACCAAACCCATCACCGTTCATTGGTCGCCTTGTATCTAACCTTAATCGACTGTCAAAGGATTGGTTAATAATAGAATGTGCAGGTCTCGTCAATAGATGTGATAACCTTATTGGTTCTTTCCCTTTGAATATTAAAAATCTACACATTTCTAGCCGTTCTTTCTTTTATTGTGTTTTTTAATGAATGTTGGTATATTTCGTTATATATATTTTGTTTATGCCAGAATAATGCTAAAAACTATAATCGTTTGTTTCGAAATCAAATTACAAAATAATATTCTATGTAAATTAACTATGTCTTCCTCTTTTATATAGTATATAGTGCAGATATTATTTAAACTATAGTTGAATATTGTTTTGACTAATAATAATTTAAATACACATTCACGATGAGTGACTGATTTCGCCTAGTTGTGGGGAGTGCCGAAGGCGTAAAAAAAAGAAGGATAATACCACAGTTTAAAGGTCAAAATGCCATAAGGGATATGATACCCTGATATAGAAAAGTACAAAACATTCAATATTCCCATATATAAAAATAATCTACGAGTTCAAAAATCATGCATTTCTTTTAGGATTAATCATTTTTATAAAATGATCCGTAACTATAAATAACATTATATATATTTTCATCTACGTCCCATTCTCTTAAAGAATCTACCCACCATGTATACGGAACAACCGATAAATCTAATCAATGCAGATAATGCAACTAGATACAAAATGATAGTAAAATATACGGTAGCCTTGTTAGTTAGTAATGGTCTTTCAATATCGGTGGCAGATAAAGCTGTCCCTGTAGTATTATTTTTACGGGCACTTCTCATAGAAAGGTAATCACCAATTCCACCAGTTTCCAACACAGCCGCACACACACCGAAATTAGTCATAACCCAAAAGATAATAACAAGAGATCTAACATTGGCATAATAACCTGGTTTCTTCTCCTCTAGCGATGCTTCTTTGGAAATCTCTTCTTTTTGCTCAGGTTGACTTAAAATATTCATATATTTGTTATAATTGGATTGAATCTCTTCACTGGACACTAAAATTTCCATCTTGAAAGTACCATCTTCCTTGGTTGTAATTTTACCCAATGGTTTAGCCACCGAACCCTTCGTACCCCAAGAAATATCATGAACATTACAGAAAGCGTAAATGTTTAAAACATTAATATATGATGGACTTAACAGAATATACTGAACAAAACTGGTAAACATGTGCCATGGTTGAAGATAAATGATAGAACTGACAAAATACAACACATATGTGGAACCCATAGAGATTACTAGATCTCTAAAAGCTTCTTTTGAAATTAGACCTTTAAATGTGATATTATCAGAATTTAGAATACTTTCGAAGGATTTAACACTCATGAATACACTACAGAAAATCATGTAAACCATTAACACAGCAAAGAAGAAACAATTCAAAACATAATATTTCTCTGTACTGGGTGGTTTATTACCTAACGACAAAATAAACGTCGAAAAGACAGAAATACCATATAACCATAAGAAGACAACTGATAAAATACCAAAAACAGCATTATAATAAACAGCTATTGACAATGTTAAAATTCTGAAAACCAAAAAGAAAGAACTCAATTGGAACCATGCCACAACAGTATTGAATAACAGATAAATAAATTCGAGATTTAACAGGAATTTCCTACCAATATTATGTCCACTAGTCCAAATTTTATAGAAATGGGCAAATGAGTAAACACCTGCAAAGAATGAACCGTTTAGCCAACGTCTTCTTTGTAAAATGAATTCCGGAACTCTTTCTGGAACATCTGTAGATGCATACGAACTTCTACAATATTTTAGAACCCAGCTTGCGTTCTTTTTCACGACAATTTCAAAACATAAAATACGATCCTCAGCCAAATACATATTTGAAGAGAAGAAATGTAATCCTTCTTCAGCAACTTTCTCCCCATAGAAATATTTTTCTAAAGGTTCACCACGAACAGCAGCAAATCTATAGGCCGAAAATGCACCTGGTAGCACAGTAATAAAACCAAAGTTAGATTCCGTTGTCTTATCTAAAATATTTGACATCTTATATTCAAAATTTTGAGACGCAATCAATGGGTTAACCAGATTTTTGAAGTTTTTACCCAAATCGGTTCTAATTTCACCACAGGCACCACCAACATTTGGTGCACGGAATTCTCTCCATAATTCATAGATAGAATCTTTACCAGGCATGGTACCTGCATCAAGTAGTACTACAATATTAGGTTGTAATAGTTCAGCAAAACCTTCAAAGGCCCATCTATGAGAATTGATCTTTTTTTGGTTTTGTTCCTTTAAGGCAAACAACAATTGTACAGGAACAGTAGTTTCGTTGGCAACTAGTTCAGCGGAATCTTCACCAATATTATCTATATTAACCATCGTGGTATGCTCGTAAACATGCATATTTACTTTTTTACCATTAATCTCATCCTTTGCAAACCCATCTTGATAACATCCAAGAGAACTTATTAAAGCTAACGATTTTTCATTTATCTTGGAACGACCATCAGAGACAATACAAACCACAATTTTTTTCCAAGCATCTGGGCCCCATGAACTCGAGTTCTTCTTACGGACCATATGTTTTATATTTTGCATAACACCTTTTAGTGTTCTACCCAGTAAGATGTGATCCTCATTATACATCGTAATAACAATCATCATTTCTGTTTGTCTTGGTCTTAGGTACTTCAATTGTCTAACCGTAAAGTTATTCTGAGCCAATTGATTGGGTTCACACGTTATTGCTTGATATCTCATAAATTTAAATTCATTTGACAATAGACTTGGATTATCTACAGCCTTACTATATTGGTCAATCAAATTTTTACTTATTGGAGAATCGAAGATAAAATTACCTCTCCATAATTTAAATTTTCTTACCTCAGTAGCTTCTCTCTTTGGTAACCATTTGTTACTACCATCATTGTTCAATATTTTATCTTCATCTTCTGTTGAGAAAAGCATTTCCTTAGAATCGGCAGATGAAATCAATGATTGAGTCTTTTCTCTAGCCATTTTGTCCAATGTGGTTAAATCATTATGAAAGTCATCATTTTCATACTCACCTAAATCACGATGTGTTAAAGAAAGATCACTACCTTCTGCACTGTTTTCACCATCACTATATGAATAATCGAAATGATTTGTACGACTGTATGGTTTATTCAAAAAATTCTCATTATCGTCAGCACCGTTATTAGCAAATTGATATGGATCAATCATATTACCATTTCTATCCAGGTAAGAATTAATTTCATAGTCATTACCATTGTGATCTATATAACTATTTTCAATATCTTCGTTTAGATCATGATTACTAGTGTCATATGGATCACGATACGCCAGAGGATCAAAATGATCTGTCGACTGTGGTTGCCCATTATATGGTAAGATTGGTTTTGTATCTTCATCACTGGACATAATACTTGGTGAAGCACCATTACGATCTGGTGAATATGATCTATCTACCAAATTCGATTGACTATTAGATGGATATTCTAAATTATTTGCAGAATTCGTATTTTGGTAATAATTTTCATCATTAAAATAATTTGTTTGAGGTCTTTGATTTAAACTAGAATATATTGGATTTGGAGAATCTATACCTTGTTGTGTAGATTCACTAGCAACAATGGAAGCAGGTGTAATATTAATATTTGGTGGTTGTACCCTTCTTTGTGGTTGTTGTGTTGTATTTGATATAAATACATCATTATATTCTTGTGGTGCCATAACATTATTATTAATATTGTTATTAGTCTGGGTATTATTATTATTATTGTCGTAAGTAGGTTGATGACTTACAAAATTGCTATAATTACGGGAAGGCAAATTTGATGCAGGAATATTATTTTCATGTGGGTTACTATTATTATAATTATTAGTATTGTTGTTGTTATTGGTAACATATTGTAATGGTTCTGTTGGAGTTAATTGTATACTACTCTGATAACTTGAATCATTTGATATGTTTCTTTGTTGGTATGGATTTCGAATACCATTAGTATTATTATTATTATTGTTCATATTTGTATTTGGATTATATGAGTAATCACCATAGTTATTATTATTACTATTATTATTATTAAAGCCACTCATTGTCTTTTCGAGTATAATTTTATATCACTTTTTAATTATATTATTAATGAGTATTCAATGTGTGATTCTTGTTTTTATTTTTACAAATCTATAAATAGATTATGAAAGTTATTCTTTACAGAGTTGAAAAAAGTTCCAAGTCAAATTAAAAAAAATAGTTAAAAAGAACAAATTACTATAAACTTCTTTAAAATCAAGAACTGTATATTTATATATATATATATTCTGCTAATTTAGTTGATCCAAAGAAGTACAATATAACAAAAACTTTCCAGTTAATCATTGTCTCAGATATGTTAGATCATTATTTCTTTTATCAATTTATCGATGACCTTTTCGCTCCCTCTCTCGCACTGTATTTCCTTGATCTCTTCCGTCATTTTAGCCAGTAAATCAATTGTGTAATACAAAAACGGACATGCTGGACTTTCAGTTTGCTCTCTCATGCCGCAGTAAAAATCAGAGAACAGAAATAATTTAATCGATAATTTGACACGCGAATTTCAGTTTAACGCGCCACGCTAATTATTTATAAATAATTTGCTGTTTTTCTCTTTTTTAGGCTGTTCTCCGAAAGAAAGAGACAGAGGAAGAGAAATAGCCGTTAACCAAATCGGGAAATCTAAATGGGAAGATATTTCATTTCGGTTTACTGCGGTTCCTTCATTGAATTTGTAGAATTCTTAAAATAGGAGTGGCTTGGTTATCATTGAATACGGACAAATATACGCTATTTTTAATCAATACGTATAGGACAGGAATATGAAGGCGGTTAATTATATGCTTCTTCATACAGAGCTATTAAAAATAGACTAATATAGTGGGGGAAGGGGAGGGGAACAATATTAGTCTATACATGGAAGGATAGATATTTTTACTATAAATGAGTTCTTTGATCATATTTACTATTTTCTCTATCTTATATAATGTTGATTAGAGTAATCCCGAATAAAATGGATGATCTCTAAGTAAATCCTGAATGGTTACATCCAACGATTCAAGGTCTGTGTGTGTTATGGGCGAATCTGTAGTTGTACCTGATCGTTCTTGTTCATAACGTTCGATCATTTGAAGACGAGTTGTAGCTTGATTATATATATAGTTTCTTTTCAATTTATCTACTATCGTTTCTTGCATCCCACATGATTGTTTAGAGATCGTTTGCCCATTTGAAAGTAAAGTCTTTGCGTTTTTCATTAATATTTTAATTAATTTTGTTGCATCGTTATCAGTTGATTTAATCATATATCTCCTTAATTCATTATCCGAATTTATAATATAAATATTACAAAGTTTGAAAACAATCTCACTTAATTGATCCATTTGTAATTGATCAAATTTACCATTACTTAATATATTGGATCTCTTTGCTGATAACAATCGACTCACTATTGATAATTTTTTTGATAACAATCCAGCTAATTCCCATTCCATCATAGAATCTTGATTTGTAAAACAATCAATAGACAATTCTAATGCATCTATTTTAATCATTTGATATGCTAATGATATATCCCAATTAGGATCTGTTATATCAATTTCTTCAAATTTTAAAAATTCATCTAAATCTCCTTGTAATATTTTTTTATCACCCTCTATGCTAAATTTTGTAACATTAATATCTTTTAAATCTAAGTTTATTCCATGAAGTTCTGTGATTATAATATCTTCTATTTGTGCATATAATTTATCAACTAAATCACATAAATAATTTATTTGAACAACATTCAATGTCTCGACTTTCGATACATCTGTAATTATCATTTTATTCTGAATAATAATTTCAAGGATCACTTCAATAAATTTATAAGAATTTAATAATACTTCAGATAATGTCTCTACAGTGATTTGATCTGAAACTTCCATAATCTCTTCCTCGTGTGGTTTATTATTTTCTGGATTAAGAATTATTCCAGATCCATCTTTATTCACATTGTTATTACTAGACGAATTTTCATTCAATGTATCCTTAGTTAAGTTTATATCATTTTGATCCTTCTTTTCTTGTGGTATAAAATTTAGCCAATTTTCTAATTCATTTATTTGTCTCTTAATTAATAATTGAGACATTTCAACAAATTTATTACAAATTTGAATAATTTCACCACTTGATAATTGATAAGTTTCATTTGATTCTAATAATGATAAATATGATGTTAATAAATTATATTGTAAATCCCAAGTATCAATTTTTGCATTATTAATAAACTTATTATAAACATTTTCTAAATTATTAACAATTGTTGGTAAAGTTTTCAATATTTCATTAACATTTGGTATATCATCTAATTTAATATATTGTAAAATATTAATATAACCATCATTAGCCAAATAATCTGTATAGATTTGTAATAATAATCTACTTTCATTATAAGATATGTTATAAATAGTCCTTTCAGTTGATTCCTTCATACAAGATAATCCTAACTCATACATTTTAAAAGCTTCAACATAATATCTTAAACTTTTTTTAACATCTGAAAGTAACCAACGTTCAGCTTGTTCTTCTTCAAATGTTCCTTGTTCGTAAAAATCATTTTGATTAGTTAATTCACGTTTTGGTTCTGTTTTATTTTTACCTTTCGTTTTCTTTGGAAATCTTCTATTCTTCATACTTCAAATATGATGTGATAGTCTGTCTGTATTTTATTTTTTGAAAGATTTCGTAGAATGAATAAAACTTTAAATTATTATAGTTTTAAGATCTCTCTCTCTCTCTCTCTCTCTCTCCTCTTGTATAATTTCATATTCGGATCATCACTTCCCTCTATTGCCTCCCCCATAAAATATTTATTAGTTTTCGTTTCCATTTCCATTTCCTGCCATGTTACTAAGGCGCAATGCAATATAATTCAGGGCCATCAAAGTCAAACAAACAAACAAAAAAATAGGGGACAGAATCCACTTGTAATAAGAAGAATGAGGGGAACAACATCAAACCAAATCAATAAAATATTATTTTTATTAGTAATTATTGCTACTCGTAGTCTATTCAAGAAAATAATTTTAAAACGATACTGTAATCTTAGTAATATTAAGGGATACATAATCAAAACACTTGCTTGTATTTTATGTGCATGTTAAATGAGAAGGAGATAATATTATCACTAACGAATCAGAAATGACTAATATGAGTGAGGAGAAAACACTTAATTAAATTTGTTTTTTTAATGGTTTAATCATGATAAAAATTTCTGGTTAAAGGGTACAACCTCGATTCCATTTTCTTCTAGAACATACACAGCCGCACACGTATCACAAGGAATATTCTGTCACCATGACGTTTGCAACATGTTTTCACCTCTTTCTCTCCCATTATAAACTATTAATAACTTATGAAGAAAACAAATGATATAAATTTATAAGAGAGATTAAGGGATACAAAATTATTTATTATGATCAATATATAAATGATTACAATAAGATTCTTAAAATCAAACAAAACAGAAGTACTCTCATATTCATCAAAATATAATTATAAGAATAGTAGTAACACAAATATATATTAGTACGAGCACGCAAACAAACAAACAAATAAAATGTCACTTAAAGGAACACCACAAGATCCAAATTTTGGATATCATGACGCATCAGATTATGCAAGGATGCTAGGAGAGGGACAAACAGCAAACGATTATGTTTTACAAAATCATACTAAAAATGAAGGTTCACAAGATAAATTATCTTCAATATCTACAACCTCTTATCATCCCGAATATCCACCAACACATATATTTAATAATTTATCACCCGAATACCCTGATTTCCAATATATTTTAGATGATGAGAGTTTAAATTCTTGTCAAAATGGTATATTACCAGACGAATGCCCCGGTAATAAATTAAATTTTGATAGTAATGGTATTGGCATACTAGGGTGTGGTATTGGCACTACGCATTCTGGGAATCTTGAAGATAGTATGTTACACACTATTGATCCAGAAGACATGGTAGAGTCAAGAATGAATGAATTAACAAGTTCTGAAGTGTCTCAGAATACATCTATTAGAGGATTTGAAGGTCACCATACACCTGTACCAGGCTGTGGTAAAGCTAATCCGACACCACATGCTGTAAAACCATGGCAGTTAATTCCAGAGGATTTCTAGTTATTGTTTATTATACTCCAAAAACAACAACAACAACAACAACAACGATCTGTTAATTTATTTAATATCTATATAACTGTGTACCAGTTTTATAACGTTAAAAGAATATTACATTACATTTATTTCGAAAGTATTCCTTGCTCCCCAATAAAATATAGATTTATCAGTTCACTAATTCCGATACATATTCTACGCTTCTTATTACGACAGAAATATATCCACTTTTCTGTGGTTGTAAAGATGCGAACAATACAGAATGACTGAGCCATGACTATGGATTACGGGGCGACTAGCAACAGCAAATGATTGTTATTATTAGATTTCGTCGTGTATTTCATAGCGACACACACGCGGGACAGGCGTAATCTCCAAATCATTTGCTGCAATATCTAGTTTCTGTCATATTTTGGAGAAGAAGAAGAAGAAGTGGCTGCAATAATTCTATTCGTTTCTCTCACAATGAATGATTCTGGGTGTGAGAAGAGCAGATTTATCCATTTTCCATTTTCTTGGGGGATCCCTAATTTATTTTATTTTTGGCGTTTGGATCTTTCCTTTGAGGAGGGTTTAATCATATTCTAGATATATTTTAAGGGCAAAAAAAAGGTCGGCGGTAGAAAGTATATTTATATATATATATGTTTATAATTACTAAATTATTTTCTCTTTTGATCTGATTGCTTTATTCGTTTATATATCTTATCTTATTATTAATTTCAAGTTCAGTATATATATTCGTAATACGAATAAGAAATGAGTGCCGGTACTGCTTCAATTTCATGCTCAAATAATTTATCAACAACTAATCATTGCAAACATTCTAATAGGAAATTGAAAAGAAATAGTAAAAAAGAAGAGGAAGAATCAACTTCATCTTTTAATAAAAATAAATCTAAACTAAATTCCAATCAAAATAAAAAAACAAGATGTAAAGGTCATCAAAAACATGATTCAAAGAAAACACAAAGGAAACCAACCATTAATAATAATTGGTCAACTTCCTTTGAAGCAAATAATAATAATAGTAGTAGTAGGATGACTATTATAAGCGAAAAGTATCAATTCAAAGATATATCAAAGGAGAAGATAAACCCTGTTATTATGGTAGATAAAGAAATTCAAACCGATCCACCATTAAGTAAATACGTTGAATATTTATTTACCACACCATTTAAAAATGTTAAACCTTTATCACCTTCTTCAAAATATAACAAATTTTTACAAAATAATTTTGATTCATTTGGTTCACTTAATATTAATATTACACCAACCAAAGAAAGAAGATGGTCTGGTGAAACTGTAGTTTCCGAAATTACTTTATCATCACCATTTGAATCTCCAAGACAATCAATATCAGGTTCCACTATATCACCAGATTCATTTATTAAAATGACAAACATAATAGAACCTAAAGATACTAATAAAGACATCTCGATGCAATCATTCTGTTTATATGGAGAAAATGATGAAACAGATAGAACACCATATGATACAATAACGAACCAAGAAAATGAACTACAACTAGCTATCAAAAACTTAACTGAATTATGTGTACCAATTATAGATAAAGATAAAAATTCTACTAATATTACGATGAATAAATCCGTCATATGGTCTGATATTCCTTCTTGTTGTCAATAATAACGAACTGCACAATAATATTTATAAATATTCACAGCAGCGAAAAAACAATAAACAACAAAGTTTCTGACTAAGATTCCCATTACTTTATTCCAGTTCTTTTCCTATAGAGATCCCATTGCATACTCTATATTCCAAACCTGATTAAAAGACTAAAACGCGGCTCTTCTTCTAATCAATATACCATACTTCAATCTAACACTTGACTTATAAAGAGAAGATTCACTGCATTGCTATATATATATATATTCATATTCCATAGACTATTCAACCAATATAATATTTTTTTTTCTTTTTGGTAATCGATCTATTAGTGACATATCTAAAATATATATCTTTACGATACTTATCTATTATTATTATTCTTTTTCGATACGAGAGGGTAATCCCAAAAGAGGAGAACTCCCATGTTACCCTGAAAGATCATCTGAAAACGGCAACCAAAAAATCCTGTTACCTTGATTCAGTTACAACTTCAAATTATGTGTTAATTTAGCTCGCAAACAAACCATTCGTCAATATTACATCTACATCTACATCTACATAAAAAGAGAAAGATCTTTCCTGGGATGAATAACTGACATATCTTCAACATATTATAATATAGTTCATTCTGCCTTTGAGTCCTCTCTTTAATAATGTTATAATGCAATCGTAATATCCGTTGCGCGCTGTCAGCAAAACGAATAATAGCAATATCAAGAGAAGAACCAACTGGAACACGACGACAAATGAACAATAAAACAAACAAAACAAATAACAGAAGAACGCTCAACAAATACAACGAAAAAAGCGTATGAAGCGGGTCAAAAAAACAAAAAAATTATAAAACTTTCATAATAATTTTTCTGAAAAAAAGAACGAAAAGGAAAAAAAATAATAAATTATACCGTTACAAATTACATTATAAACACAACAACATACACACACACACCTAACCAAGTGAAGACAGATATACGTTAGAAGGATACATCCAATATCAATATACACAAAAGTATTTTAGAGTTATTTCAATCTGTTCTATTAATCTATTTTGATTGCAATATTCATTAAGAAGAAGTGTTTAAATCAATATTTTTCCCTTTTCTCTACGTTTCGCGGTATCCCCTTTTGACAGCTTAATACAATTATAATACACATATATTTTGTTAATACATTAAGATATACCCTTTGAACTTTGTGAACTCTATCTTATCTGAAATATATATTCATAATAAGATTATACAAGAGACTGTTTACTACAAAAAGTATTCTTCTTATTCTACCTTTTTACCTAAAGTGTTTTTCCTTAAGCCATTTACTTTCTGAAGAAAACGCGTATAATATAACATATTATTCAACATTCGATAATAAAAGAACAATAATTTACACATATATTATTAAGAGAAAAAAAAGTCACCAATCGTTTGATTTCTTTTAAATAATCGAAAGTTGCACATAAGACATTATTTCAACACGTTGTTACTCATACTTCCATTTGTGTGTCTGTCCGTAAATTGAACGATTAAAAAAAAACTATTACTGTTATAAAGCTTGCATTTATTATTTAATAACAAAGATAACAAAAAAATGAATCCTGTGAACGAGAAAACATCTCCTTTGCATTTATCATCAGTTTTAAATAACCTTTCATTAGATATGAATCCAACACAACAAGATTCCTTAAATGCTAGTTATACCTTAAAATTAGGTAATTTACCAAAGGATATTACCTTAAGAGAAGCATATGCAATCTTTGCATTAACAAATAATTTGGTGCATTTAGAACTTATAGAAAATCATACTGAAGAAACTGGAAGTATAAAACCAGAAATTATTGCAAAATTTAATTCTATGGACTCTGTAGTATATTGTGCACAATTATTAGTGTCTAAAACAGATGTTTTCGGTCCAACGGATCCAATAATTTGTCATGTAGAAGTCATTGATAATTTAACGAATAAATTAGTTGCATTTCAAAATATTCAACCTAATGGACGTTCATCTTCTCAATTCACTGCAACGGGTGGACAAATTACATCTTTACCAAATATGAACGCTATGATTGGTAGTAATACTCACCCAACTACCTCTCAACAACATCAGCAACAGCAACAGCAACAACAGCAACATCACCACCACCAACAACAACAACAGCAGCAGCAGCAACAAGGTAATTCATCGCGTTCTCAATTTTCTTTTAGTGATCCATTTGCCAACAGTATGGCCAATCAAGAATCTATTCAACAAAACCAACAAAATGCATCAAATGTGAATCAATCTCATCAAGATATATCTGTAAATACTACCGATGTTGGAAAATCATTCTTACTTATGGACAATGATGAAATTAATGATACAATATGGGGACCAAATGCAATTCCATCAAGTATCAATGGTTTAAGTAATACACCACAACCATCTACTCCAACCGTAGAATGGGGTAATTCAAGTAGCAGGAAACAAAGTTCAGCTTTCTTTTTACCACCTGCTTCCGGCTCTGTTGGAACACCAACAATGCCTAACATGGATGCCATGGCAATGCCTAAAGGTGTACAATTACAAGGATCAAACAATCAATCACAAATTGCTCCAAATCAAACTGTATCTTCTATTCAACCATACGGTATGATGAATCAAATGGGATCCAATAGCAATAATCCTCCTATGCAAAATATGATCGACAATAATGAAATAAATTATCCAGCACCTCAAAATTCACAACAGGGAAACTTCATGAACAATTCTCCGTTCAAGGGTAGAATGAGTACTAGTCAACCAAGAAACATGAGTGATGGCATGGTATCTTCATCCCAACACGGTAACCAAATTAACAACAATGCCTCTAATTCAAACCTCGCTAATGGATCTTCAAATAATTTGGTTAAGATGAATTCGTTAACCAAAATTTCCTCCTCTACCCCAGTTTCTAAGGGTAACAATCCACCATCAAGCATATCACAGGCAGATCTATCTCTGTTGGCCAGGGTTCCACCACCAGCTAATCCAGCGGATCAAAATCCACCTTGTAACACTTTGTACGTTGGTAATTTACCTCCAGATGCTACTGAATCTGAATTGAGACAATTATTTTCAGGTCAGCAAGGATTTAGAAGATTATCTTTTAGAAACAAGAATAACAATGGAAATGGTCACGGTCCAATGTGTTTTGTTGAATTTGATGATGTCAGTTTTGCCACAAGAGCGCTTGCTGAATTATATGGTAGCCAATTACCACGTACAACTACTAGTAACAAGGGAGGTATTAGATTAAGTTTTTCCAAGAATCCATTAGGTGTCAGAGGCCCAAATAGTAGAAGAAACATGAATCCGTCCAATACTCCAACTCTAGGAGGAAATCCAAATAATTCTGTCGTACCTAACAATAATATGGTTGGTATACAGAATAGTTCTGTAATAAATAATACAGCTGTTCCATATAGTTATACCAATAATTATGCTAAAAATTAAGCATAATTATTAATTTCTTATCAATTTTGTTTCCTTCACCTTATTCTTTTAATTATTTTTATTTTTTGTCATCTCCCCACATCAAGTCATTTATTCCTTTTAGTTTTTTCTTCTCTCTATTTTACTTTCATAACTCATATCGTTTCTGTCTCTAATCATTTCTGTTTTTTTTTTTATTTATTTCAATAATAACAAAAAGCATATAAATTGAAAATTTTTGACCTAATATAGAAATTAATTTCTTTCTCTTTTTTCTCTCTCTTTAAGACTGTTGTCATTACATCTACTTATTCATTATTACAGTGTTGCACATTCCTCATTCTACTTTAAAAAGTCAATAGCACACTAATTTGCGTTGCATTATATTTTATTATTTTTAGACATATTACAGATATATTTGTGTTAATGTTAGCTCACATGCACAGACAAACATATAAATATCCAGATATATATGTATATACTATTACATCCATTCTAATTATATTGTATTATTAATCATAAATCAAAATTCAAGAAATCAATGGAATGTAATGTAGTAAGGTACAACTTCATGATCGGAGTTCGAGCTTCTTACTACGGCACATAATTGTTCTTAAGAGGACGGCGACACCAGGCATTTCAAAAAAATTTATGATATATGTTCAGAAGAACTCAACTAATACACACATATATATAATCAACCTAGGATCCCAACCCAGGCTAACTCGCATTACTTTTAATTGCATATTCTGTTTTGGAATGCGTCATTTTTTTGGTCACAAGCAATACCGATTGTTTCTACATAAAGAGTGGTGCCACGATCCTATTATACTTCTTATCTTAAAATAGAAGAATTATTGAATCACTGATGTCTATTATTATTATATTTTGATGTTCAGTCGATAATAATATTTGTTACTTTGCTATGTCAAATTCATTAAACCTTTCTCTAATATAGGATATCCATATCGTTTTTTGCAGACTACCAGCCAACTTTACTCGGCCTCAAGTTTCTTTGTAGATGGTCCCAGGTTGTAATGGTGAAGCTATTTGGAGCCAAAAAATTTTGTAAGAATATCTCGCACAGCTCTCACGAATCACGATGGAAAAAAATGAACTATTTTTTTCATTACGTTAAACGTTCGATTCGCTCTGTTACTCCTTTTGTCACTGAGAGATGCGACGAAAGATTGAGTGCATCGATTGAGGGCTTAAAAACTTTCAAACAACAAACTCTTTGTCTCCTGCAGTCGTATCATCGTAGTTTATGTCAGGTTGCCCTTCCATTTTTCATCATTTCCTTTCAGATGAGTTGAAAAAAAAAATTAATTAACCCTTTCGTAGGAACCGCAGGTGTAGCAAACAGGAAAGAGAGTGGGTTGTTTCCTTCTCGCTATACAAAAGGTTAGATGATGTTCAGCGAGGTTGAAAGATAAAACTTAGCACATGAGAGTTTAGTTGGGCATTTGATAGCGCATGAAATTCTCCGTTTTCGTTGTATCTTATTTTGGAAACTACGATATTCCGCTCTTACTAGACTATCTGGTATCACTAGTAATAAAAATAATAATAACAATACGTCAAAAAACGAAAACGAAATTGGTTATCAAATTTATTCTTTACATTACACGATGAACTTAATATTCTTATTACCCTTTATTTCAATTATATTATTTCTTATGTATTTATTAACTTCTTTTCTTGTTGAAGTATAAGTTTAAATCTGCCAAGAACTTGTTCATCAAGTATACATACATCTTTCAAAGCACCGATTACTGTATATTCTATATATATTCTAGACTGTTCCAAGTTGAAGATATAAAAAGTGATTTACAACGTGTGCCTACTATTCAAAATAGACAAACAAACATGAATGACATAGAATTAAATTTCACCAATAATCAAAATGTTGCAGCCACTTCTCTTGGATTAATCCATCATCAAACAAAACTAGATGTGTTTATCATCAAGGCATTTAGTTTGCTTACCAACAGATCTATTATAGACAGTAATGGATTCAATAGTACGGTAAATTCTCCTCAGACAGCAGTACCGTCCACTTCAAACTCTAAATCAGGAACCCCAAATGATAGTAACTCAAAAGTAAACACCCCATCACAAGGTAAGGTTGATGTTGTCAATCAAACCGGTACTACTTCCTCCATGACTAGTACTGGACCTGTTAAGACTGAGACACAAGAACAGCCAAATCAAAATAGTACAATTTTCCAGACCCGGGCTCAATTCATTCCAATATTCCAGAAAATATCAGCTATATACAATGCTACATTAACAAATATTCCCATCGATGAGAAATCGACGTCCCCAAAATCAGCAATAGAATTATTCCAGAGGTTACATCAAATTATTCGTGAATTAACTCTGAGTTATTCATCGTCTCCATATGTAGGGTATTTTAATGGATTGAAGGATCATATGTGGGAAATTAAACCAGATTCAGAATTTATTTCTGATAGATTATGGCAATTGGCAACAACTAGTATATTAACAGTTTTCAATGCTGAAACTGGAATTATGATAAATCAAAACTTACGCAATAAAAGAATTAATTCTTCAAATTCTTCCCCTAACAATTCAGGTTCTAATACAGAAGGACCCACGGGGAACAATACTGCGGAGACTACACCTACCTCCTTAATTAACTCTACAACTACGACATTAACGAACAATGGCAATAATGCAGGACAAGCGCCTAAGAGAGTCAAGAAAAAGTATACTAGAAAGAAGAATGTAAGTGCTAAAAAGATACAAAATGGGAAAAATATAAATACCCAGGGTCCACGTCACTCTACATCGGTAATACCAGATTTTCCGCTCAATCAAACTGATCCATTAACGACCAATATAAATGGTCAGCAGCAAGCATCACAACAACAATCGCTTAATATGAATATGGACGCCTCGTTACCACATATTTTACAAAAGAGACTCCAGAATGTTTCCCTTGATATAAATTCAAGGTCACTAGGAGGATATTATACTCAACCTACAAGTCCGGGTTCAGATGTAAATACATTTGAATTTGGATTAGCTCCAAATGATTACAACTCAACCGATTATAATGCTGCTCTCCAAAACGCAACAATAAATTCTAATTCCAATGTTAATACAGATAATACTAATTTGATAGGAAATAATACTTCCATGAATATGAACAATAATTCATTAAATTCATCAATATGGAAGCGAAGATCCATGGGAGCATTGAATGGAACTGTAATAGATGGAGAAGATACAGTTGATGATTTATTACAATTTTCCAATTCTTTGAAGAATAAAAATAATCATGCAAGTATTTCTGTCATGGATAATACCTTAAGTAACCCTGGGACAGGTGTTCAAATTGGGGCCGAGAATAATTTACAAAATAATGAAGCTAAAAATGGACAGGATATGATATTGGTGGAACATGTATCAAGATTATTAAAACAGTCGTACGGGTCGTTGTTGAATGAGAAGGATCAAAGGATATCGCAGTTAGAAAGAGAATTAGAATTGCAAAGAAATGAGACTCAATGGTTAAGAAAAATGCTTATTGAAGACATGGGATGTGTCAGAAGTTTATTGAGTAATACGAGAAAATAAATATCTCCTTCGTTTATTTTATTTTTCAGAAAGTTTAATGGCTTAAACATCAAAACATAATTTTATGATATTTACGGTACCTCTCTTATATAGATTTTAGAATTCTTGAAAACAAAACTCAAAATTACTTGTTATTAAATAGTACAGGTCGCCACTATTGCAAATTTAGTAATGGTGATGGCCAATTTTTTATCACACATTATTGTGTTGTTAATGAGACGATATATATACATATATATATATATATATTGTATCCATGTATCATGAATAGAAGAAAACTCCGAATTAGGTAGCTAAATAGAGTTGTTGATTAAGTACCTTTTATATCAATTGTCTGTGGGCTTCTTATCGAACTTTTACAATTTTTGCGAAGACGGAAAAAAACAAGTACTGCGATTAAGTAACAGATGATGATGAATGGGCCTTAGTGATTAAATAGTTAATTATCCCTTGTTTATTTGGTATAATAAGGGAGATTTTATTGAGTAGATATTATGCCATGACCGAAGTACTTTGTAAATATATATATATAGATAGAAGTATATTATTTGAGCACAACGACTAGTATTGTGTTATTTTATCTCTTTATGTAATAGTTATAATACTTCTAGCAAAACATATTATAAAGTACTAACGAAATACATCAAAACCATGACCTTAAAAGTAGTGTCTGCCAAATTGGCAGCCGAAATTGATAAAGAATTGATGGGTCCAAGAATTGGATTCACTTTAGAGCAGCTAATGGAATTAGCTGGTTTCAGTGTAGCGCAGGCAGTTACACGCCAATTCCATTTAAAGAAGGTAGTTGGTGAAAAGACGAATGTCTTTGTAATTGCTGGTCCCGGTAACAACGGGGGAGATGGGTTGGTATGTGCAAGGCATTTAAAATTATTTGGTTACAATCCTATTGTCTATTACCCGATTAGAAGTAATAGAACTGAGTTTTATAAACAATTAACCAAGCAATTGGAGTTCTTTAAAGTGCCTATATTATCTGGAGATGATGCCGATAGTTGGAAAGAATTTGTGAAACCAGATAAGACGTTATGTATAGTTGATGCTATATTTGGTTTTAGTTTCAAACCTCCGCTAAGGGAACCATTTCAAAGTATTGTAGATGAATTACATACATTACAGGAACATATTCCTATTGTCTCTGTAGATATTCCTAGTGGATGGGATGTTGATAAGGGACCTGTCTCTGAAAAATATATCAATCCAAATGTTTTGGTGTCCTTAACTGTCCCAAAACCATGTAGTGAACTATTGGATCCAAAGAAGACAACGCATTATATTGGTGGTAGGTTTATTCCTCGTGATTTTGCAAATAAATATGGGTTTGAACCATTTGGTTACGAAGGTACAGATCAAGTTTTAAAGTTATAGAACTAGCTAAAGACAAACTTTCATATTTTTCATGTTGCTCTGGAAACCTAAACCAATAGAACTCGTTTTGATATATATATATATATATATAAATATTATATTACATATGTATGCAAATAAATATTATATTACATATGTATGCAAATAAATATTATATTACATATGTATGCAAATAAATNCTAAAAAGAAAAAAAAAAAAAAGAGACGAACCACGTAAAGAAGGTCTTAATGTTTTTGTTATTATCAATTACTGGAAAAAAAAAGTAAGAAAAATAAGAATAGCAATAATAAAAGTTATTTCAGCGACACCAAAATAATAACAAACTATCGTTAAATAGCGGTTCATGAATTAAGTAGAAGTGGTTTATTTTAGATCACATATATATTTTGGATTGAAATTACATCGACCGTTGGAAATATATTTATTTAAAAATCGTGAAGAGACGACTGAAAGATCAAATTATTAATAGTGGTTAAAGGTAAATATCATTTAAATACCGTTTTATTTCACTTATTGTATTATAAATTCACTATTTGGGCACTAGACTAATTATTGGTGAATAACTCCCAAGAAGATTGTTTATATTTCCTTTTATTGATTTTTGTTAATTTTTGCAAAAAACACATATCGACAACATATTCATATTCTTTTAATTAAAATCGTAGAGAAAGTAATACAATATGACAACATTACAAAAGGATGAGGATGGTACTTTCTCTAACACTGAACCAAAAAGGGTAAAAGTATATATATTAGAAAATAATGAATGGAAGGATACAGGTACTGGGTTTTGTACTGGTGAAGTGTCGACTGTGACTACATTACCACTAAATATAGATTCTGATAATGATACAGAACAGAAATCTGCATTTTTAATGGTTAGTAATGAAGAATTTCCTGCAAACATTTTACTGAAATCAAAATTAGAAGGGAACATTGAGTATCAAAGACAAGAAGAAACACTTATTGTGTGGAAGGATCTCGAAGGCCACGATATTGCATTAAGTTTTGAAGAGAGTCTCGGCTGCGATAGATTATGTGATTTTATAGTACAAGTGCAAAGACATATTGCCAAAAACATCTCGTTAGTAGCTGTTAGATCGGGCGATGAAGGTGTAGGTTCCATACATGAAATTATAACAGCACCAGTGTCTCTACCAGGTACTCAGAGTGAACAGAATACCGAAACATTGTATGACTCTCTGAAAATACTAAATGAAAATACGGCGTATCAATTTTTGAAAACTGAAACAGTAGAATTTGTATTGCAAAGTGATTATATCAAGATTTTAATTAATTGTTTTGATATTGCAGAAGAGAATAGAGCTTTAAAAGATTTATTTTTATTAAGTAATATTATCAAGACTCTTATCCTGTATAATCAAAGAGATATTCTGGAATATATGGTGGATGACGATCATATTATGGGTGTTATCGGAATATTAGAATATGATACTGAATTTCCAAACGTTAAATCCAACCACAGAGAATATTTAAAGAAGGGAGCTCCAACCTTCAAAGAGATTTTACCTTTAGAGAATCAAGATTTGAAACTAGTCGTCAAAAAGTGTTTTAGATTACAGTTTTTGAAGGATGTTGTATTAGTACGATTTTTAGATGATCATAATTTTAATTTATTCATGGATATTATATTGGATCTACAGACATGCATAATTGATTTCTTAGAGGTTGATCCATTCTTGGAAAATATACTAAAACTGTATGATTTAAGAAAGGAGGAAGAAAAAGAATTCACAGATTTAGAAGAGAAAAGAAATGACGGTATAAAACTATTACATCAATGTGTTCAAATGTCAAAGAATTTAGAAGAAAGAGATAAGACTAAATTTTATAAGGCTTTGGTGAGGATGGGTCTTTTCAATGTTTTAAGTTATGCATTTTATGTTGTAACCGATCCAAATATTAGAATTTTGGCAACTGAAACAATTATTACAATTATTGAACATGATATATTATTAATTCGCAATGTTGCATCTAAAAATTCGAAGTTATATTCACGAAGAAAATCCCCATTACCAGGATCTCAAACTTCTGAAGATGGATTAAAAAACCTGACTCCAATGTCTGACGAAATGAAACTATTGAAAATATTATCTAAAATTTTATTGACGGACAAAAATCCTGGTTTAAGAGAACAAATTGTTCAAGCATTAAATACCCTATTGCATCCTGAGGGATGTTTTAATAACCTTGATGGTGATTTTGATGGAATGGGTTCTGGATCAATGTTGAATGATTTCAATTATCGTTTAAATTCAGAACGTGAAAATAATTTTGACTCGGCAACTTCGTTGAATAACGAATACACCAATGAAGGAGATATGAATTCATCGTTAGATTCTTTGGATAACGATCAAGAATTCCAACTACAGGAATATTTTAATGATTTTTACAAATTAATTGCACCGATCCTGTTTGCACCTCTGATAGAGAAAAATGGTAGCACCAACGAAGCCCATGACGAAAAAGGACAATATGATGATTTTTTACTGATTCAATTGGTCAAATTAATATCATTCATTAGCACTGAGCATACACGTATTACTTCTCGGAAATTTATATTGGAATCGGATGTTCTAAAACAGGTGTGTCGATTAATTAAACCAGGTCATATCTTACAATTACGTTTAACAGCAGTAAGATGTATTAAGAATATTATTTGTCTGGATGATAAATATTATCATAGATATCTAATGACTAATAATCTTTATGATAATATATTTGTATTGATGGAAGAAAATAAGAAAAAGGACAATTTAACAAATTCATGCATTCAAGATTTCTTCAAAATTGTTTCAAGCAAATGTATTGCATCTAACATGGATAAAAGTAGTATAGAGGAACTACGTCAACAAACTGGTATAACTGTTAGCAAGAAGAATAATTTTTCTATGTTAAATAAATATCTTGTTAATAGATTTGGAGATAAATTTGCAGAACTCCTAGATATTCCTTCTGTTGGTGTTATGGTTAGTTTGTGTGAAGCTGAAAAAATGGAAACCGCAAAGAAAAGTAAGACTTTAACTGATCATATCCTATCAAAAGTAGACACAATAATAGAAGAGGAAGAAGATATTCCCATGGCTGTCTCTCATGCATCGCCTATTGATCATAATGAAACATCTGAAATAAGAAAAAGGTTACGTGGCGATATTGATCTAATAGATTCTACGACAACTCATGAAGCAGGGATTAACCTTCAGGATGAACTTCCTTCAAAGCGCCAAAACTGAATGCATACGTTTCTATGTCACCCATCTTTTTAAAACATAAGTGCTGTGCCTAGAGCTAAATAAAATTATACATGAACCAGGTTCTAATTATATTTCATACCCATTTTATTATATAATATCTTACATTTAATAATCATAGTAATGCATAGTAATATCGGTTTTATAAAATGTTAACGCAACATTAATTAAAAGACAAGCGAATATATATAGGTATACATTGATTGAATATTTGTATACATAACGAATATTATTCTTATTTCTTTTCTTTTTAATCGGTAACCATCAAATTAAAATCACAACTTCGATATCACTTTTTCTGCATTCTTTATTATTTCATGTGGGTATAACTCCTTTGTGAATAGAGTTCCAGTGTGCCACATACCACCATCAACCACCATAACATGGCCGTTTATATAATTAGCCGCTGGGGAAAACATAAACACAGTAGCCTCTGCAATGTCCCTTTTGGTACCCAGACGTTGTAAAGGAATCATTTTTTTAACACTTTCAACTAACTCTGGTTTAGATAATCTCTTAAATCCCTCAGTATCATCGATTGCACCAGGAGCAATACAATTAGAACGAATTCCAAAAGGAGCCAATTCCACAGCAAGATTATTAGACAAAGCGTCTATTCCTGCTTTAGCTGCACCAACAGGACCTTGGAATGGTACACCGTAGTAATGGAAAGTGGCAGATACGAATAGGATGGATCCTTTAGATTTTAGCAATGCCGGAGTTACTGCTTTAACAGTATTAAAAGAACCTAGAAGATCTATACTCACTACTGATTTAAATGCATTAGGACTTAAGTTCATAAAATCACAGATGAAATTACCTGCTGCACCTGCAATAACAAAATCGATTCTACCAAATTTTTTCAATGTTAGATTCACAGCATTTTCTAAATCGTTATATTCTCTAACATCAACATTTGGGATAGCGAGACACCTTTCCTTGTCGTTAACCAAACTACATAGTTCTTGAGATGTTTCATTCAATTTTTCTTTGTCTCTCCCAATTATGGCAGCTTTACAACCTAATAACACTAAAGCCTCTGCTTGCACTCTACAAATGGTACCTGATCCACCTGTAATAAAGACAACTTTCCCTTGAAATAAGTCAGGTTTCCAGGAACTTTCTTTAACAAAAGTGTAATCCAATGTGCAAGGCATTCTTAAATTTTTAATTATCGATATATATTTGTATGTTGTGTGTTGTTTCAGTTCCCCCCTACATATGAATTTAAAATAAATAAAACAAGAGATTGATTCTTAGAAATATTATAGAAACCTTCATTTATATATCAAGGGCATTACGACTGGATCAACGGAAATGGTGAGCAATATATCCGAAACCCAACTGTTGTAAAAAGTGGGGAACATTTATGTTTACGTGCTCTACTTTTTGCTCTTTTTAATTAATTGGGGAATGACTTAAAGTTGGGGTAAAAATAAGGGAAATAAAGGGCCTTTCTTCCGATGCTTTCACGAATATAATATCAAATAAGAAGCGAATGTTCTTGTTTTTGGTAAGAATGTGAAACAACATAATCTTATATTTGATATATTCTAAAAGGAGTTACAAGAGTAGAAGTCAAGTTATATATAATTGGGTTACAGATATTACCTCTCAGAAGGTGAGCAATGAAATGTCAAACAAACGAATTCGTTATTTATTATTTTTTTATTAAAACTAATTCAACAGAATTATAATGTATACATATTTTATTGTATAATACGATAATTTGGTACTGAGCCAGTTCTAGTGAGGTTCATGACTTCCGTATCATATACGTTGAGATATCTACTTATTCCAATATTATAAAGCATGGTCCCAAAATGTTTAAATATTACTGTAATAGTTCAAATTGAAAAATTAAAAAGGAGAAAATTGTGCGGTATTCGTCTCAGTTACTTATGGAAATCAAAGGGCCTAAAAAAACTTTGATTCAGGTAGAATTTAATACGCGTAACATGAATATTAAGTACTTTCATGAATAACCAAAGCAACTAGTAACACACGAATTATATGACACTAGTGGTATTGAAGATTGTGACAAAATTTTAGAAGGTTTGTTTTTTTCTCAAGTATTATCTGTTTATAGTGATTTTATTTAGATTGAAATTTAACTAGATTATATGTGGTAATCTACGAATTATCTTTTTCATTACATCGTTCTTTAAGAGTTGCATAAACACGTCACAGCATTATCAAAATGGTAGCAGGGTTTTTACAGGAAGTTCCCGCAGAATTAAGATCAAAATTGGAAAGAATTACATCTATTCTGCCAGATTCTGTTGAAATATTTCAAGAATTATACGATTTCGCACTTACTAAAGGAGAGACGTTAGAGAGGAAGAAACCAAACATTAATGTGCCAGAAAATGAAAAGATAGATTCATCTGATATAATATTCAAATTAGAAAATGCCTCGATATTGTCACCTCTAAGAAAAAAACTAGATTTCGTATTTCATTTATCTCCAACCAATAAACAGTTAATGATATCTTTATTAAAAAATGGTAAATCAGAATATAGTATAGGAGATTTGAAGACTAATATTAAAATGGCTACTTTTTTGCCAGTACCTGAAAAACAGAACATTGTTTATCTTTTCCTAGATTGTAGATCTCCTAATAATCCAAACCAACAGGAACCTATACTGATGACATTAAATAAGATGACTACTTTAGAACAATTTTGTAAGATGGGTATTTTGCCAAGCAACGAGAAGGACTTTAAGAAATGCAAGGATTACATGAGGAAACAAGCCATATTAACAGGTTTTAGAATAACTGATCCCTTCTCTAATAATAATACTCAAGGGCAATTAAACTCATTCCATGTTGAGTGTCACAGAGGAACAAAGGAAGGTACGTTATATTTTTTACCGGACCATATATTATTTGGTTTCAAGAAACCTATATTATTATTTCAATCAACAGATGTTGCATCCATTACGTATTCTTCTATCACAAGATTAACTTTTAATATGACCCTTATAACAAATGACGAACAGAAATATGAATTTTCCATGATAGATCAATCAGAATATGCAACAATTGATGGATATGTTAAAATTAAACAAGTTACTGATAAATCAATGAGTGAAGAATTGAAAGCAAAGAAATTGAAGAATTCACAACAATCAAATAATGACGAATCTATCATAAAAGACGCAGTTGCAGAAATAGACAATAAACAAGGTACCAATCTCCAGAACTTGCCAGACGATTCTGATGATGAAGAAAATGACCAAGATTTTCAAGCCGATAGTGATCTTTCTGATGGGAGTGACCAGGATGAAGAAGAGGGTGATGACAATGATGACAATGATGAAGACCAAGCAGAAGAAGTCGCTGATGAAGAGGAAGAAGAAGAAGAAGAAGATCTGGATGATTTAGAAGAGATACAACCACCTGCGGAAAATGTTTCACAATTGAATCTACAATTGAACTATTCTACAGCTGAAAATATACATACAAATGAAGACTCGGCAAATAACATAAATATTGGTTCTTTAGAAGATATAATAGTAGATGTGGATGACGGGGATGACGACGATGAAGATAATTCAGGTGTTGAATATGACTAGATATTTCAATCAAAGTATGAACGATTATATATATTTATATGTGTATAGAGGTATGCAATGCATCATTTATCAATATAACCTTTTGTGTAGGTTTGATACTATTACTTTAGAAGAACATGAGTTTGGTTGATGATATCATTAATCCTCGAGTATGTAGTTACCCATTTTATCCATTTTCAAGTTTCCTACACCATTTGAAAGAGCTTCGATGATTCTTTCGTTTTCTTCATCTTGACTATCATATTCTTCTTCGCTAACCTCTTCCTCACTTTCTGAATAATAATATTCAGAAACATCTTCAACATCAGTAGCACTCTCTGCCTCATTATCAGTATCATCTTTATTGGTATTCTCCCCATCATCATCAATTCCTTCTTCGGTATTTCTCATATCTACCATTACATCTTCTAAATCTCTATCACCAGGATGTTTTTTACTAAAACCAGAGGCTTGAACCAATTCATCAAGGTTATCAGTTCTTTTGATATCTCTTTGGAAATCTGGATAAGCATATCTATACCCATCACCAAACCCATCAGTATCCAACATTGATGGATCATTCTTTGGCTCATATTTTAACTTCTTTTTAAAAAACCTACGAATACAATCCACATCTCTTTGGAAATAATATTCGGCGTCCTTGTGTTGAATAGATATGGATTGTGGAAAATCAATTACCACGAACCCTAGATCGGTAGGATCATTTGGATCAATTTCAGATTCATCTTTAATCATGATATTAAATTCATTAAAATCACAGTGTATTAGACCACTGCAACCCAACTTCACAATGAATTTCATTAAGTTGTTATATAACTCTGGTAAATTTCTATGTTTCCTCAGTCTTCTCATTGGGTACCCTTTAATTAATTCCATAATAATAACATGACGTGAGTTATCAAAAGGTTCGGGAACTTTAAACCCTTTAGCGTACAACATTGTAATGAACTGGAATTCTTTGTTAGCAGCAAGTCCAGAAAGAACCATCCAATTTACACCATTTTTTGAATTTTTTTTCAAATAATCTCTATTGTTTCTTACGGTATGAAAAGAAGTTCTACCTAGTCTATGCATCTTCATTACTTTCTCAACACCATTCTTATCGGAAACTTTATAAATATCAGATTCCTTACCAACACCAATAGATCCACCGATAGAATAAACGGTATCTCTGTTTAACATGGAATGTAGTGCTAAATAATCTATGCCGTTATAGGTTAGACGATAACCATCATATTTAGCATTTCTCAGTTTTGAGATCAATTTCAATTTAGCCAAGTCACTAATAGATCTATTAGTACCTGACATACTTCTCATACCAGACAATTGGTGGATCAAAGTTGTAGGAACAACCTCATGATTTTTTGAACCTTGTTCAACGGCTTGTAAGACTTTAAAGTCATCGCCTGTCATATATCTCATATGGGATAAATCTAACTTCATATTTTCTACGTGAGAGTTGGTATTATTGTGTAACGCAAATATTAGATATCAATCTCGAATGAGTTAATGTCTGTTCCATTATATCTATTGATAATATCTAAAAATATAACAGCTCATCGATCAATATTTTTATAATTATTTCATTGACATTCCACAGAGAAAGAAAAAAAAACTTGAAGAACAAAAAAAATTTTCGGCTATACAAATAGTTCATGGGACAAGTGTTCGTGTGTCTTTATAGGTAAATATGTAACCCGAAGGTGTGTCTCACCGAAGAAAATACCACAAATAATAGGAAATATATCAAGAACATGAAGAATTAGTATCATTAGGATGATACCACTAATGATGGATGAAATATTTTCCATCAATAAGAAACTACAAGCGTTTAACGTATCTTAATATAGAGATAATCCTAAAAGAGCAAAAAATTACATTAATAGAAATAACTTTTGAACATCTGTATATATGTATATATATATATATCATTACAATGACGTCAAGACGAATTTTTATATATTTAATAGTAAACACCATTCCATTTCATTAGAGTGAACGATATATTTGCAATTGAATAAAATGCTAAATTTACCAGCGACCTCCTTGACCTCCTGGGCCACCTTGTGGACCATTATTCCAACCACCTGGACCACCTTGTGGGCCTCCTTGGTTACCCCCTTGTGGACCATTATTCCATCCACCTGGACCTCCTTGGTTACCTCCTTGTGGGCCACCCCAACCACCTTGGTTTGGTGGGGGACGGTTATTGTCACGGTTACCAAATAGACCACCGCCATGATGATTCCCATGTTGATTAGGTGGTGGACCATAGTTGTTGTTGTTATTGTTATTATGATCATTATGATGAGATACACCGTTAGATATCTTATTAGCTAATATTGCACCACCAAGGGCCCCCAGAGTACCAGATAATTTGGAATGATTATTGGATACTTTTGAACCAGCATAATACCCACCAGCACCACCAATGACGGTACTGAATAAGCCTCTTTCACCATTCTGGCCTTGCTGTTGCTGTTGCTGTTGCTGTTGCTGAGGTTGACTTTGGTTAATTGGAGCCTGGTTTTGGTATTGATTGTTTTGGCCCCTGTTTTGATTTTGGTTTGGATCATAGGCACCACTTTGACCTGAATTGTAAAAATCGTTAGCAGACATATGTATGTATTATTAGTTGAATGTGATGTTTTTTAGTTACTTTTACAGAAATAAGAAAAGGATAAATATATGGAAGTTGTATATGAAAGATAAATGATGAGAAAAGAAATAATTAATCTTTATATATATANTCATTCTGTAATCACCCTCTTGGTGATCATTTAAAAATGTGCAATTATTCGATACCATTGACCTATATATATATATATATATTTCAGGTATTGGGAAGGAAAAAGGAAAGAATTTAGAAACCGTTCTTTATTTGTTCAAGAGATAAATATAACTGAACAGATTATCACTTCATCTTTGCCCCCTTTCACACAGCTATTAATTGAACAAAAAGAAGAAGTGACCAAGAGGATTAAAAGAGAAGCATTGCTACATTCTCAATTACAATAGAGGAGAGGATACAAACATTTCATTTTTGTATTATTTGATTATATAGTTACTTATTTATTGATCCCATTGGGTTGAACCTTCTGCGTATTCTACTTAAGAATATTCATTATTTTCTTGGCATCTGCAGCTGGTGTTGTGCTGAGTTCATCTCTTGTAGTGATATTCTGTAGCTCTGACAGTATAGGGAGGGGGTGTAACACTTCCGATATCATCTTCACGGTATTGATGATGCACTGCTGGTTGTGTTCTTTGTTGCGACGAGCAGTCCATGGAACTACCGACAGCAGCCGCAGTGCATGTCGTTGTTGAGGAGGTTGAGGATGGCCAAGAGGAGGGTGTGTATCGGTCGTGTTGAAGGTTGTCGGGTTCATGGCCACAACCATGGCCACAACCATGACGATGACGATGGTTCTGGTTGCGGTAATCGTGATTGTGGTCATTGTGTTGGTCGTGGTCGTTCCCTGGGAGGTTTCCTCTCCTGGGAAGTTTGATGCTCTCGAGGCGGTGCTCCCTGTGCAGTTCCCTACGCTCCGCTCTGTGTTCCCTTCTTAAAGCGATCCGTTCATGACGATGTTCCCTGTGACACTGATGGCCACCCACTACGTGATCAACGACAGACGATACAGTGGAACTAGCAGAGTTACTATTTCTGTGGTTACCTGTGTGACCAAATGAACGGTGATCTGAAGATAGTAGAGAACTTATGCTGTTGTGTATATAATTGAATACCATGTCGTTATGACAGTTAGTTGTTCTTGTATCTAATTGTATTTACTTTAATAGCTTACTAAGAAATAATCTTTAAAATTGGAACTGATTACAAGATATCCCTAATCAATTGGGTCTATTTATAAGCATGTTGGAAACCGCCTTCTATTAGAGGTAGAGTCAGCATAAATGTCTATATTCAAGAATGTAGTCTCTATTATTTGTAGTGTGTGCTTCGCCTTCCAGCTGTTCTATTGTGTATATATTTTGATAAGAGAGTGCTATTTTTTTTACTTAGCCTACCTCGCGCTTTCAACTAAGTGATACTAAGGTTGAATTTTCGAGGCAGAGTACGAATAATAGTAGTACCACAGTTTCAATTTAATTCAAAATTGTTAATAGGTTTGAATTCATTTAGCCAGGATGACATTACATATTGATTTCACTAACGCATTTTAGTAATATAGCAACTAACTGCATAATATAACACTAATTTAGGATACATGATGGGGTTTTTATTTTTTTATTTAGATAAAAATATACAGACACTTTTCCCTATTAAGTGGATGAAACATAGAAAGAAAGAGAAAAAACTATATACAAATATATATGTATATTTCTTATTTCAAAGTATTAATTGTTAAACACATTTTATTAAATGGTATTATTCAATTAAAAGTTTAAAAAAAGGAAATTTCAATTTTCTATGTTTAACGAGAAGACATAGCCTTGGTAACGACTCTCTTTAGACCGACTTCAGCCTTTCTTAGGTCATCAGTGGAAGCATCTTCAACAGATAGAGCAGCCATAGCTTCAGTTAGGGCAGCTTCGATCTTGGTCTTAGCGTTTCTCTTTAATTTAGAAGATAGAACTGGGTCAGTAACGTTTTGTTCAATAGAAGCAACGTAAGATTCTAGTCTTTGTCTAGCTTCATGCTTCTTGGCAAAAGCTTCATCAGCAGCCTTGAATTCTTCAGCTTGGTTAACCATCTTTTCAATATCTTCAGATGACAATCTACCGACAGCGTTGGAGATAGTAATGTTAGCGGTCTTACCAGTAGACTTTTCAACAGCAGTAACCTTTAGAATACCATTAGCATCAACTTCGAAAATAGCTTCTAGAACTGGTTCACCAGCTGGCATCATTGGAATACCCTTCAAGTCGAATTCACCTAGGAGAGTGTTTTCCTTACAGTTAACACGTTCACCTTGGTAAACAGGGAATTGAACAGTAGTTTGGTTGTCACCAGCAGTAGTGAAAGTTCTTCTCTTGATGGTTGGAACGGTGGTGTTTCTTGGAACAACGACACCGAAAATGTCACCTTGCATACCAACACCTAGAGATAATGGAGCAACATCCAATAACAATAGATCCTTGGTTTCATCGGAAGTAGATTGACCGGTCAAGATAGCACCTTGAACAGCAGCACCGTAAGCGACAGCTTCATCTGGGTTAATAGATTTTTCTAGTTGCTTACCATCGAAGAAGTCAGACAATAGCTTTTGGACCTTTGGAATTCTAGTAGAACCACCAACTAGGACAACTTCGTCGATTTGAGACTTAGGGATCTTAGCATCCTTTAGAACTTGTTCAACTGGTTCTAGAGTAGACTTGAATAGAGCAGCGTTTAGATCTTCGAATCTAGCTCTGGTTAGAGAAGATTCAAAATCTTCACCGTCAAATAGAGAATCGACTTCAATAGTAGTTTGAGTGACAGAAGATAGAGTTCTCTTAGCTCTTTCAGCAGCAGTTCTCAATCTTCTTAGAGCTCTAGCATCGTCAGAGATGTCTAGACCAGTCTTCTTCTTGAATTCACCCTTGAAATGTTCTAGCAAGTTGGTGTCGAAATCTTGACCACCAAGATGGGTGTTACCGGAAGTAGATTTAACAGTGTAGACACCACCAGCAATGTGTAGAAGGGAGACATCGAAAGTACCACCACCTAAATCGAAAATTAGGACGTGTCTTTCCTTGTCAGATTTACCAGCACCTAGACCGTAAGCAATGGCAGCAGCGGTAGGTTCGTTGATAATTCTTAGAACGTTTAGACCAGAAATGGAACCAGCGTCCTTAGTAGCTTGTCTTTGGGCATCGTTGAAATAAGCTGGGACAGTGATAACAGCCTTTTCGACCTTCTTACCGATCTTAGCTTCAGCAATTTCCTTCATCTTGATCAAGACCATGGAAGAGATTTCTTGTGGAGAGAAAGTCTTAGTTTCACCTAAGTATTCAACTTCGATCATTGGAGCACCGGCAGCATCGATCAGCTTGAATGGCCAAGTCTTCATATCAGTTTGAACAGATTCATCGTCGAATCTTCTACCGATCAAACGCTTAGCGTCGAAAACAGTGTTCTTTGGGTTTAGAGCAGCTTGGTTCTTAGCAGCATCACCAATTAATCTTTCTTCTGGAGTGAAAGCAACGAAGGATGGGGTAACTCTGTTACCTTGTTCGTTAGCAATAATTTCAACAGAAGATTCGTAAGTAGCAACACAGGAGTAAGTAGTACCTAAATCGATACCGATAGCACCTTGGAAAACACCGTCAGCCATTTTGAAATGTATATTTTAGTCAACGATCTTTTTATGATTAACAATTAAACAAACACATAAAACGTTTTAACCAAAATTCGTGAAGAAAGTGTTTAAAAACATCTAAAGAAAGGATGAGTTTATAAAAGATACTGTGAGTGACTGAAAAAAAAATTTTCGTCGATGAAATTTCGACAAGACTGCTTTTTTTTGTTTTGTTAATTTTTTTTTTGCGTGCATCGAAGTGAAAAATCTGAAAAAACTGAGTACTGGTAGTAAGAAGAACACAGAGAAAATTCGTAGTCAAAACGCATCCATGAAATCGTCATTAACGAAAACAGTAAATTTTGAGTTTTCCTTACCTAATTGTTTCATTGACAGAGGGAAGAGCATCGCAAAGGTGTTGGCCGGTTAGAGAGGTCTTCTCCCTAGGAAATCGCAACGAGTGCAAGTAGGTTTCGATTTCTCATTTTACTTTGATGAAGTTATTTGTGCTTAAAAAGCAGCTAATTAAAAAAGCGAGATAAAGGGAAATTACGCAATAGAGTCACCTATTGTTTGGCTTTGATGATTCTAGACTGTCAACTTATAGTAACATTCTTAAAAGAATAGCTCTGAAGATAATGAATTTACTGTTTCGAAAATTAGCATATTCCTAAGTAATCGATTTTCTAGGCTATTATAGAATGAATCATATCCTTGAATATCCCATATTTGTTAAGGTGGATTCTATTAGGATAACTGCGTTTGTTATTTCAAATAAGGTACCTGTAATGACAATTGTTTGAAATACCGATCGTGGTGAATTTATTTGCCGTAAACTTAGTTTCTTGGGAATAGGTAATATTTTAATTATAGCCTCTGTTGATTCTCTTATAAAATTAATCCAATAACCTTCTTTGCCAATCAGATAGGATATTTGTAATTTGTTAAGATATAATTCGAGTGAAGATATTTCAGGACTGCTGTTAGGTGTGTCGTTGATCCCATTGCCGTCGAATGTTTTACTCAAAGTAGTGTCTGGTCTCTGTGAAATGCACGTTTTACTGACTACTTTGTCATCTGTAAGCCCCACTTGATTGAAAATGTGTGGATTAATTAACTGGTCGTCAAAGAAATATGAATTATAATGTAATAGAATTTCGTATAATTGTGAAGTATCTTCTATTAGAAAGGTGATGAGTTTATCATCGTTTGAAACAATGTAATCATTTGGGAATGGTAAAATCTCTTGACATAACGGTTTAGAAAGATGAATTTTCAGTAGGTTATTTATGTTCAGTATTTCAACTATATCTTTCGTGACAGGAATCAAAACAATATAGGTTGAAAAATCAATTATATTAATAATTTCGACACTAATATTTTTTTTATTAGTATATTTTTTTAACAAATTGAATGTCCAAATATCTGTTTCTACAACAATATTATACTCAGCTTTAAATTCATAGAATTTACCAAATATTATAAAATCTTTAGTTTCTGTCTGTCTTTTATTCATTCTGTAATCACCCTCTTGGTGATCATTTAAAAATGTGCAATTATTCGATACCATTGACCTTTTCAGAATGTTGTGTAGTTTGCAATTCTGAATAGCATTTTAGATCAACTATTACAAATTAAAATTATTTTGTTACGTTGTGTTATGTTGTGTTGTAGCTATGAAACATGATATATGGTAAGGAGGTGTGTTTTCGTCCCCTTCCTACCATCTATTTCCCCAATTTTATTCGGCGGCTAAACCGTTTCCCACGAAAAGAAAAGAAAAATACACATATATAAAGAGGTAAACAATTGTATTTCTGGAACACTTGTATTTAATAAAAGCCGATACTGTTATTTCAAATCTAGAAAATATGTAATAAAGAATTAACACTTTGTGAACAGATGATGTTGAAAATAGTATAATCGGTGTCAATACAAAAATTAATATTTTGTTTAAACTTGAACAACATTCATATCTAATATTTTTAACTAATTCGAATATTTTTTACGAAAATTTAGAGACATTCTTGGCTAATTGCTCAAAGTTATAGACTTAAAACACACCATATTTAAGGATCAATTCACTAACAAGCCCTTTAGATGATATTAAACATGATATATATATATATAAATATCTAAATAAATGTCGAGAGCCTGGACATTTGATAAAAAATGTCATCTCTTTCAGGTCCCCTGTCAGAAAATATTTTGAAAATTGTATCTGATATAAACAGAAACAAGTTTACGGATTGTAATCTTATATTATAATGTAATCATTTATTATATTATATTCAAATTATATATCGGTATGAAATCCTTCTTTATGTACGTTATGCAATCTGACAAAAACCTGTCCCTTAAAGTTAAATAAAATAAAAAACCAAATACACTATTTTGTAACATTAACTGTTCAAAATACTTATTTGTGTTTCTTTTCGAAAGTAGCACTAATGGTGCTGTAAGCAACAATCAGAGTCATCATGATTAAACCGGAACAGATAACGATGGAATTCAATTCAGTATCAGAGATCATTTTAAAAGTGGGAATATATTACTCAATAATGTTTTGCTTAACTATTTTGTTTATAAACAGATCTAAAAACTGAAACAGAAATACAATCTCTATATATTGATAACTTGAAGTTGAAAGAGTATTATCAAAAAAATTTATTTGTTTAATAATACTTCTACTTCCCTTAGATTCGTGTTTCTCTGTCAAAGAGGCCACCTACACGGAAAGTCGATAAAAAAAAAAAGCATTCACGCGAACGGAAAACTTTCGTGATTTTGAATAAAAGGTTATAAAGCTTGATTAATGATCAACTGAAACATAGAAAACTATGGATGTAAACCCCAAGGTTGTCAAGAAAATATTAACTAAGTAATTTCTGAAATATCAATTTTTTCTTTAAATTCTAGATTACTTTATTAAAGAATGAAATATATGGCTATTTTCTAAGAAAAGAAGCAAAAACTGATAATGAAAAAAGCTCCTCGTAGTATTGAAGAATGGCTCTATTTCAAACTTCTGGATAGTCCTGGATTTCATCGATTTGTAAGAAGAATATATAGAAGAATTAATGGTATTAAAGATACTCCTGATATCGAATATCGTCAAACAATATCTCCTCTTTTATATAAAACTACACAATTACAAAAATTCAAAGCCTTCAAAATATTATTTATAGATGAATTTAGAAGTTCATTTGGTCTTCACAGAAAAGCTAATGATTTAATAAATCGTAGATAACATACAGACTAGTATTCGAATCAATTACATATTCATGGTTCATTATTAAATATTAATATTCTATTATATTACACAAGTATTATTTAATTTTTTTGTTAATTATATAATTTAAACTTTGTTTAAGGAATCTTTTTAAATTAGCTTCATTACTTTTTAACCATCATAACATATGGGATAAATTTTAGTCTCATTGATAAAATTCGTCTATGGTTTCCTTTGGAATTAATATATTTTTATTTGGTTTTTTGAAAGATCTAATCTTCGCCATTGAAACATCATCTTTCAAAGCAACAATCACTTTTTTATTAGAACCGAATTCAAAATTATCTTCAACTACATCAGATGCATATCTCTTTACGGAATAAGGCTTATCAACCTGTTGTATTATACTTTTGATAGACCATGTAATGGCAAAGGGACCCGTGGACGTTAGGATAGAATCCTCAGTTTTACCAATACCTGTATTGAAGTAAGCTTTACTGAACACAATTGGTTTTTTCATATATGTCATCATGTAACTAGCATGCTCCGGACTTATCTTTAAAATATAAGTCTTTGCATTTTCAGCAGCCGGGAATGATTTCAAGAAAGCAACTGAGCCTTGATTCTTCCCAGTTTTCACAGTAAGATCCATTAACATTAACATATTATCACAAGTTACTAATAGCCAACTACCATCTGCCGATGTACACATATGCCTAATTGGTTCACCCAAGGAAGGTATAGCTGTCTTGGCACGAATACCTAAACGATCAAACAATTTTATATCCCCCTTTTCAGAACCAACTGCAACATACCCACTCTCCGTGGTACTAATGGAACTAAAGTTACATTTACTCTTATATTCTTTGGATTGATCGACAGCAATTTTATTTCCACTGCTTATTCTTGGATCAATCTTAAACATTCCATTAGAAGAAACCCCCACAAAGGTTTGTTCAGCTGTTAACTGATCGAATTTCTTTGTTGGACCATATTGGACAACATCTTTATCACCTGTACCCCATTCTTCAACAATAGAACCTCTATTCAGATCCATTTTATATAATTTGTTCTTGTTTAGAGAATCTGATAGAATCATCGAAGAATCTTCCATATACATCATGGGGGTTAATGGAGTAAACGAATCACCTTTCAAATTTGTAACATTTTTGATGGTTGTGACAAACTCCAGGTCATCACCTGTCTTGAAAACACCAATCTTATTATCTCTAATAACATAAGATCTATTGTTTTTCGAAGAAACCGTAAGAGATTGATTACCACGTGTAGAATTTTTCCCACTTAAAACAGACTTATTGTCTTCACCAAAACTTGTTGATGACAATAGTGTAGAAGAATACTCGCTGTTATCGTCTTCGTCTTCGTCTTCTTCAGAACTAGAACTATCAATAGCAGATTCAGAACGTCCTTCATTTCTTCCATCGATATGTAGTATGTCGTCTAATTGTTGTGTCAGAGAATCAGCTGGATCGTTGATGTACTCTTTTTCTATGGCAGGTAGGGTGTTCCAATCGTCTCTATTCAAAGACATCCAGACGGTTTCTGTCCAAGTTGAACGGAATTTTTTGAAATCCTTAACATCAATAAATCTTAACATATATGATAAAGTAATATTTTCGAACGTATAGTTGAAAACAAATGATTTTTTAGAGGATTCGAATGTAGGATTAATATTTGCAGAAATATCGGTACCTAGTCTGTTGTCTTTCCCTTCAACTGATAGCCAGTAATTGTAAGAACCCACATCGATAATACTAACTTTTAATGAGCTTTCTTGTTTTAAAAATTTTTCAGCCATCGGATCGAATAGATAAAGGTCGGCGTTCAATAATAAAAATTGCTTCCCATCTGGTACGTTTTGAGGAGGTGATGGAGCCCTCTTAGGTATCAAGGAATTTTTCGATTGAGAATTACGAATTGCACCCATTGAATCATTGGCATCTGTAAACTCTTCATGATCAGAACCATCATATCTATCAACCGAGGGAATATTATCATCACTATCACTGTCATCTTCTGAAACTGCACTTGCTGTATTACATATAAGTTCAATCTCTTTCATTATTTCTGGTGATGCACTCAAAGAAGGTCTTTGATACTTAGACTCATAATAACAACAATATATCGCGTCCAAAAATCTTTCAATATCATGATGCTGTACATCATGAGATAATACAAATTGAACTTTCTCACCTAGTTCATCTCCATTCAAATTTTTCCAAACAAATGCAACGTCTCCTTTCTTAGTCCAAGTTTTCAAAAATGCAAGATCCTTAGAAAAGGAAAATGACCATTCTTCTTCTTTTTTCTTTGATTGAACAGATAAAACACTTCTGGTATCATCTGAAAAATCTTCATCGTCTTCACCTAGGATAGTATCACCATCGTCAGAGACTTTTTTAACAATCAATTCGTAACGAAATTTTCCTGCATCCCTAATTGATAATGAGGCATCGCTGTAAATACATTCCAGCGATGACCTTGGTGATTTCTTTGATCTTAATAGATCAAACTCCCCAGATGGTAGAGTCAGTAAATCTGATTTATTTCCTTGATCCATGAATTTTTTAATAAGATTCATTCCCTAAATATATTCAATAGCTTCTCTTCAAATATTGCAAAATGACCTAAATATAGGTGACGAAGAGTACTATACTAAAATCGAAGTATCAAAGACTACCAACAAATTTCTACTTATTTCTAAAATATATAAACAAAGTTGAATTTAAATATATCTCAATTCTAAAAGTTATATTTAAAATATGCGACGTCTGTGTGATATGTGAATATTCATGGAAATCCAGATCTCTATGTAAAAGAAAGGGTGCCCACATGCAGGAATGAATTGCTACAATTATAATCATCGCATTTACGTTAAGCAAAAAAAATAAACGGAATGGCTCTTAAACATAACCGACGTATTGAATGATATTGTCTGACAAGATTTTGTTGCAGTGGAACAATATTATTTCCAGTAAAGTACATACTATTACTTTAATATGGTAGGTCACAGTCACATTGTTCCTAAAGCATAAAAGGAAATTACATTACTTTCTAAGTATTGGGTTTACACAAACTATAAAATATCTATTAAAATACTAAAAAGTGTTTCAATACCTGCATACATAGTTACATTTCCGCGACCATATGGTACCATTTGCTTAATGCAAAGAATCGATCTATTAAGAATAACAGTGAGATCGTTCCATGTACGACGTGAATTGTCATCGAGTAATCCGAGGAATAAGTCAGCTAAAAAAGTTATTGAATTCTTAACAGGTAATGCAAATAAAGTTGGTTCAAATCAAAAGGATAAAGTGATACCATTATGGAAACAAAGAGATGAAACAACAAAGAAAAAGATTAAAGGGGAACGTTGGAATCCTAGTAAAAGGTTATCGAGAGAAGGTATGGATAATGTGCGACTTCTAAAACAACAAATGCCTCATTTGACAGCTAGCGATTTAGGTGCTCATTTTAAAATTTCTCCTGACGCTATAAGAAGAATTCTGAAGAGTAATTTTAAACAAACTGAGGAAGAAAGTATAAATATTCAAAAAAGATGGAAGAAAAGAGGAGAAATGATAAAACAGTTACATGAAAATAAATCACTTGAGTTAGAGCAGGATGAGATACCCATCACACGAAAGATAAGATTACATTTCAATTCTCGAAGTAATACTATGGAAAAGACCGGCATTAAAAGACAATCTGCACCAAATAACGAATCTCAAAAAAGTAAAAAGATAGATAAATTATCTCTTTTAAATAAAGTCATCGATAACAATTAATTGCATACTTAATTATGTATCATTAATTAAATTAATATATACATAATAAGACTACATACCGTGTAAATAACAAAAACCAAAAACCAAAAAACGACATAGATAATAAGCTATATTCAATAGTATTAGCAAATACATCACCATTTCATATTCATCATCGTATTTTCCCACTAACGAACCAACCCTTAATTTCTCGTATTGAACTTACGATTTCAGTTTGTTGGTCCACTAGGGGTCCCGTATCATCTGCATGTTTGATTTCTTGGACCAACAGTTTCGTACTCAAATTGAAATAATCTATATTAGTGGTAGACCTATTTAAATTTATTTTGTTGAATGTATCTAGATCATCATTTAGTTCCTGTAATTTGCTCTTAATCCTAACTAATGGACATTCCACTTTCCCCAATGTAGTTGCATCAACATCTTCTTCTGTTTGCGTAGTGTGTTCTACATATTTGCCTTGTTCGTTATAGCCTAACACAGCTATTGGTGTTGTATTGAGTTTCTTCTGCAAAAATATAACTAGTTTCCTTACATCAATCAAAGTTTCTGCACTCAATTCACAACGTTGTACAAATTGCTTGACCAAAATTGGTTTCACAACCATTACTAATAGCGCATAAATTATCGATGAGGCAACACCAACATTATTAAACAGATTTTGGATAAATGTGAGAGTTGGATTTCTTAGTTTACCCTTTCTAATCTTGGATTGGTCAGGCCAATCTACCTTATCCCAATGGGTGGATATCATACTTAAACCACGAAATAATATTGTGTATTATTTTGATTCTAAAATAATATATATCTAGAATATATATTACCGAAAATTCTAGTTTTGAATAATGTATACTATCATATATAACTCAACTTTTTTAAATATCACATGCAATATTGAACGTTCTTTATTTAAGTTTGAATTTATCAATATTTTTCCACGAGGTCTACTTTTCTCATCATCGCGATTATTATGATATAATAAAGATATGCAGATAACTACGTGAAAACAACCAAAAAAAGAAGGAAATACGATCTCAACTCATAATTTGATGATTTTAAAAGATCTATGAATGATGTATTAATGCTACGTATATTATTGAATATATAAGTAATGACAATATCTTTAATTGGATGAATTATTGTTCATTTGATTCGATAAAGAATAATTCAACTCAGATTGAAGATTATTTAGAAGTTGTTGAGATCTTAGATTTCTGGATTATTCATTCCCATATTATTTGCTGGAACATATGACATACCCGAATTTGTGTTGGATGCGTGAGTTTGCGATCTTACTCTTCCCATATTTTGATTTACTGCGGCCTTATATGCTTTGATATCTTGAGCCTTTTCATCTACAAATGCTTGCAAAGCTGCAAGGGGACTATCAATATTATGCATTCTTTGGAATATTCTAACAAATCTCAAATCAGACATTATTTCATTAGTCTGAAGTGCTCTTACGATATCACAATGTACCCCTAATGCAGAAATATTTCTAAACATTTCAAAATTCGATCTTAATTTAGTAATTGCGGTAAATTTTTGTTTCATTTCATCTTGTGATTTCTCTGGATCGGTATTCATATTAGTATTATCATCATTACCATCATAAGAGCTGGAGTTTGTCGATGTACGAAATTGTGAATCATATGGGTCATTTGGTGTAGCTTCATTTGTAGCATTTTGTGTTGGCTGTATATTACTTATAGTTTTTTCCAATACATTCCATTCAATCCCCGGTACAAAACTATGGACACCAAAATCCATCCATTCAATCTTAAAATTAGTATTGAATACACCTTTAAATTGTGAATAATGTGTAACACAACTTCCATCTTTATAATAATAGATAAATGATAATCTCAGACAGGAGAAGAATATTGTTCCATTACTTAAAACTTGAGTAAACACTTGACTTGGATATAATTCAAATCTATCTATATCCAGATATCGATCTGCTTGACATAAAACTGAAAACATTTTAGCAAGATAAATAAAGTGTCTATGTGTATTATGCGTATTTTTAGACACGTTCATTGTAGCAGCAGGTGTAAACCATTTTGAAATGGCTGCATTCCAATATTCTTGGTCTAATATTTTTTCAACTGAAACACTAGCACATTGAATAAGTTCAAATATCTTACATTTTGCCATATCTGCTAGATATTTTCGTAAAGGGAAAGGCATAATATGGTATTGAAGATTATGCACACGAGGTGACCTATTAGGATTCGAATAATTCTTATTATTTCTGTGCAGATTAGATAGATCTAAAGATGTACTTCTTCTAACACTTGTGTCTATATTTTGTTGTTCATTATTAAGAGATTCCGCTATGTTGTCAATATTGTATGATCGTGACGCATTATTATTGTTATTTTTCTGAACCCTTAAGGAAGTACTTCTACCTTTTACGTAATGCTGCTGCTGCTGTTGTTCTGAATAGCGATGATGTTTTTGTCTCCCATTCGGTATCATATAGCTGTGATTATTGGTGCTCATATCAGATCCATGATCTAGATAATTATAACCATTTACGACCTCATTACTAATATCATTATTATAACTAGGTGTCATTAAGTTTTGTTGGAATGGTTGTTGTTGTTGCATATTCATATTCATATTAATGTTCTTTCTATAATTTTTCATCTTTGGGGCTATACTGTTTATATTCTCAACATCTTCCATAATTACAAATCGTTAAATCGGAGTTCAACCCAGGATATATCCTATTTCTTCGACGATCTAAAGAAATGAGGGTAGTCTAATTCTATTATTATTATATACTCACAACGATAAAGTTAGACAAGTAAAAAGAAAAAGAAAACGAACGACGACGATGAAAAGGAAATATAAATAAATAATTACAGAACCCTTTACAAAGTTTCATGTGTGCAAGATACTGAAATATATTTTAATTCTTAATTAAAAATTTCCCCCTTGGACCCTCTCTCCTTCTTTAATGATCGTAACAGTAATATTTTTTATTTTTCACCTAATCCTTGACGTTGACACAGTCAAAGGGAAAATCATATTATAATAAGAGCAAGAACAGCCCTTTCTATGAGTTATGCAATGCAAGAAAGAACAAAATAAATCAAACAATACTAAATAAATGATGACGGCAAGGAAGACCAACCAAATCGACTTGTTCTTCTCCCACTTAATGTGTGCTTTGTAAGGGATTTCCTGAGCATGAAAGTGTCTCTCTCTCTAGTTCTTTATTCATCTCTACCTATTGTCATTTGCTTACTTAAACAAAAAATATACCGAATAAAAATAACAAGAACAACAACTGCTTATTTCGCTTTTAAATTCTTCTACGTCTCTAAAGTCAGTTCTGGGGGAAGACGATCAGTGAAGGAGCCGATGAACGGAAGGTGAAAGTAAAATCCGCTGCAGGTAGTCAAGCAACTTTGAAAAATCTCTCGAGAGAGAAGTATCGATAGTAAGCACGCAGCAAGAGTAAGAATAAGAGGGATCACGAACTAACTTGAAGCCGATAATTTAAGGAGAAATACAGACAATGGAGAGAAGACAAGTAGCGTACTCGAGTATATTCGAGTAGGGTTAGCTACGGGAGGGAGGATCATCTCATTGAGAGATTTTTAGTAGAGACCAGATTTACATATTCCTTGTCGTAAATCCTTACGAAGCAAGCGAAAGAGAAAGACACAGCACAAGCAATCATGTCTGGGTAAGAGAGAGTACGATTTAACCTTGTAATATGAATCAAATCCTCTCCAACATTATAGTTAATAATCTTTTTAATAGACTAATATTCATTGGTATATGAGCCAATGTCATTTCTACGATCAAGTGGTTTAATATCTATCTAAACTTATATATATATATATATATATCGATATATTAATGGATAACAAATGAATGGAAGCTATAGCGCGGAAAACTGAAATTTCTTTTCAATGTTTCACGAAGGTTTCCTAAAGATCAAACCTGTGAGCTAAATGATTGCTTTTTAGACTACGTATGGTTCTTATATGTAATGAATGTCCTCTCTTTCAATAGTGTATGCAAGTTTTTATTGCCTCATTAATATTTTTTTTTTCTACGTATACATCTATTTTGCCAAACAATACACATTGGTTCGTGCAAATAAACAACTACAGTTCTTAACAATATAACATTATTCAGTTATATCTACACATTCTCTACTTGCTACTTCATGTATTTTGTTCGTAGGGCAAAGTGCCACTAGATAAAATTTTATATATCTAAAAAAACTGTTTGAATGTAATGGACTCAATACTGCATTTATATACCTAGTTCTTCCCTGGAGGTTGCTCAAGAAGTATATCGATATTACGTAAATATATATATATATTGTTCTGAAGATTAAGATCATTAACTGTTATAATTATTCAACATTTAAAAAAAAAGCAATCTCAATTGTAAGTTCTTAGATACTTTTTTTTCTTTTATAAAAAATATTACAAAATAATATAAATATATATATTACAATTCTTAATGATAAATTAAACAAAACAATATACCATTCCCAGAGACATACAAAGTAATTCCATCTTAATCAACCATTTATAATAAGGAGAAAATTACATGTATATTCAACACTTCACTTTTCAATAATAAAAACAGTTTAAAAGGTGTCAGCCAAAATAATATGAAATAAATAATGAGATATTTCATATTTAAAACTTGACTCATTAAACAAAAAATCTTCCTTCTATTCTTAAATCAGATCCTTTTCAATGAACCTCTTTCTCATTTCAATTCTTCCAACACCATGTTTCTTTTCGATGAGGGCTAGTTCTTCTGTTTTACCACCTTTCAACATTTCATCATCTTCTCTAGTCCAAATACCAGGGACGTTCATAGGTGGATTTGCGTTATGTTTGAAACTATTTAAGAAATAACGTGGAAAAACCATTAAATCACCTGATAACGCAGTTAGGATACTCGTACTGAATGTTTTTCTAACACCTGCTTCATCACATAGATCTTGAACCAGTTTCTCAGCTTGAGATGGCTCGTAGTCCCTGGAGATAACATCTTCAATTTTGTCCATGAATTCTCTTGTACTAGCCATTTGGAAGAAAGTAGGTAGGAATAAGTCGATGGTAGCAATATCTGGTGGGAAAGGAATAGTATCTGGATCAATATTATCAAACTCTGCTTCTTCAATCGAGAAATCATGTCTAATCGCATCAGCGATTTCTTGTGGATATTCAAATGGTAGGTTATTATCCATGTTTTTTAAATTATTCTTCAGATCAGATATGAAATTCATGGTTTCTTCATCTAACAAATCAGATTCAGGAATTGGATAGTTTCTTTGATGATTTGCCAATGAATTTTGATCAGCTGCGGCAGCTGCGGCAGCAGCCAAAGAAACAGATTCATTATCGTTAACAGTTTGAGATGTACGTGATCTTCCAGATGGGGTATTAACCTTAGCCCTCTTGATTGCAGAGTTGTAATTCCCTGGTGTTGGTAAACCTTCTCTTTTTGGTCTATTAGTCATATTTCTAATTGGTTCTGGGACCCTACCAGCTTCTAGTTCAGCATCGTAGTAATTAATGTATTGATCAATACCATATTCTAACAAGAATTTTCTAAATCTATCTCTCCACGCATTTTCCGTGTGAGTGGGATGTCTAGCAGCAAATATCTTAAAGAATTCCCTTGCAATTGGACCTCTGCGTGCCCCTGTATGATACTTATCAAAAGATGGTTCAGAACCTGGAACATTGTTATGATCCATTGTGACTTTCCTCTTAGCAATAGCCACTGGTGTATCATTCGAAGAAATCAAAGACTTACCTGTATCAGGATCCACTTGAAATAAATCACGATAAAATTGTCTCTTCACAGCTTGAGCCAAATCGTAGTCTTCTACCGCTGTAAATTTCTTTTTTAAAGCAGGAGGTAATACTTCTGTCTTAATCAAATTACCAGCGTCATCACGAATTAATTTTCCGAAATCATCAACTTTGTAAACATAGTCGAGTCTCTTTGATAAGTATACACGGTATCTATGTCTAATAGAATTACCCGTATGGTTTGGAACATAATGAGATATTTCATCGAAAAGTGTATGCGTAGTTCTTCTTGTTGGATTTTTTCTAACAACATCTAGGATGAATTCATCTTCATCTTCAGTAAATGAAGCCTTATTATTAGATGGAAGGTTAGCCCTAATGATATCTGAATTTTGGGGCAAATAGTGCGAAGGATCGTTGTGTGGAATATGTTGTTCAGATGTATTCATCTGCTGTTGTGATGATACTGGATTTTCAACTTGAACTAATGGTTCTGATAAAGCATTGGAGTTATCCACAGCATCATGGAACAATTTCAATTCATCATCGATGTTATCATCCTCGTTAGTATTAGCAGATGATGGTTCAGTTGGCTTATCAGCGACATCCTCACCACCATTCGATGTTTCTAGTGGATCCTTATCATTGACATTTTCATTATTGAAGGGAGTTTGCAATTGATCATCGATCACAGCACGGAATTCATCGTAAGGAACTAAATAATTCTTCATGTCTAATAAATTACCACTCTTAATACATTCCTTGATATAAGTTGGTGTAACAGTGGGCAATTTGGTGTCATTATAAGGGGAAACAATAATCATATCTTCAGTTGTCTCATATGGGATCTTCTCCAAAATTTCACCACCATTTTCCGTAATTAAGGTTTCCAATTTATCTACATCATTACTAGAATCATGAGCATCTGTATCACGATTAATAAAAAACTTTTTACCGCTCAATATTTGAGACAAACCACTGTCAGATTCCTTATTTGAATCATTATCTTTGTTCATGGTAGCATCCTCTTGTTGAGCCTCGCTCTCATTGGTAGCACCTTCATTTGAAATTTCAGGATCAACAACAATGTTACCACTTAATTGATCAACGAAGTCTTCTGCTGCTTTACCCAAGTCAGTGGAATCAGACATTTTGAAAGGATATTATAATCTGAAGTTAATAAAATAAACAAATAAACACGCCAAAAAAGGGTATTTCAATTCACGACTTGGTAAATAGATGCAAATAGAAGTTGTCTTTCCTTTTAATTTTAAAGTACAGCACACCTAACAAGTTTGTATATCTAAAATCTTATTTTCGATCTTTGTTTACGTCGATGAGGTTCCGGAGTACTCAATAATCGATGACTACCTCTCTTGTTTATTAGTTTCAACTATTTGTATATGGTGTTATGATGGATGGTTTCTGGGTGTTTCAAAATGTTAAAAAATCAAGAAAGGAGGACAAAAATTAAAACCACTTCATCAAATTTTCATTTCCAGGTTCACTGCGCCAAATTGAATAAGAACGTTAAGTGCTTAAAAGAGGATCGTGAAATATTCGAGTGGTTATTACCCGGCGTTAGCGGGGTAACAACCTTTTGTTTGTATTTGAACCATATGGGTATAGAGTTACGCTATTAACAAAACCAGGTAACATTCCCTTTTACACTTTCCGCTATCAATCGTTACTATAAAGATATATATGTATATATATATCTTTCTATAAAATTAGTTGTTCATATACTAGAATGAGATTGCACTTGATGTAGAGTGGTAATATAATGTCCTTTAGCACTATCATAAGTATATTCTAATGCTGTCAATTGACCACCTTTCACACATGCAGAGTCTAAACCCTTTGTATGCTTCCTTATATTCAGACCTTTCTTAGCATCGTGACCATATAATACAGTAATATTATCGAATTTCTTATCACAATCATCCCATAATTTATACCATCTTTTACTATGTTCAACATCTTCTTCCTCTCTCGCACTCTTCGTCCAATCATGTTCATTAACATATTTCATATCAATTAATTCAACAATTGGTGGGATTTGGTTCTTTTCCATAAAATCACCTGGTAACATACCTGCATGAACAGCAAACAAAACTTCATTTGTTAATGTTAAATCAAATCTTAGAGTAACAGATCCTATTGAAGCCAAATGATGTAATCTTTCTGATCCCAATTTCTTAATTAATTCTTTATGAATCTTTTTTGGAGGTTTGAAAGTTTTAGGAGGGAATTGTTTATCTGTACTGAATAATAAATGATCGTTCCCTAATCCTAAATGTTCCTGAACATAAGCTAAAAATAATAATATTTCATGATTACCAAAGACAAATTTAATATTGTCTTGATGAGATACAATATAATCTACCACTTTTAAAGAATCTGGTCCCTTAACGAGAAAATCTCCTAATAATACAACTGTAGTATGTGTATCTAATTTACCAATTTTTGTATCTAACATATCTTTAAATTCGTCGAATTGTCCATGTATATCACCTATGAAAATCAATCTATCTTTTGGATCTGAGACCGTTATTACTTGAGGTAAAGTCGTCAGTATAGGTAGTAACATTGTTGCGCTTGGTAGTATATCTTCGTTAATAACGTTATAGGTGATGATCAGTATACTAGCTATTGATACTAATACTATGGGAAGTTTCCAATTATATTCCATAATCTATAAAACCACACAGAAATCTCAAAAAAAAAATAAAAAGAAATTACACTGAACCAAAACTTAAAAAGTGCAGTTCTTATATTTATATATAGGTCTCAAATTGGTACTCTACGTAATATTTTTTTATCCGATAGAGAGCCAATATAATAACAATAATTTTTACAATAATCTACTCTGTTTTATCAAATGCACAAAAATCATTCTCAAATACAAGGAATATTTTTAAAGAAAACGACAAACTCTATATTCTTATTTCTATTGTTCACTATATATAATAATAAATCTACTATTCTAAATAAACTTACAACCAATACAATTAATTTAATAATGGTAACCACGAGGTTGACAATCTTTATTATTGTTATTATAGCTTGAACTGGTTGCTTACAACAGTAAATATGAATATTAATTGAAAAATTACCGCAGCAACCCAAGAAAGACATCTTAATCCCATCGATGCTGTAAAAAAAAAATGCAACAATAACAAGAAATACTAAATTCCGTGATCGTCCCATTCAATAACTATAATAATAACTAGATCATTGAAAATATGTCGAGTGGAAGAGACTACGTACGCACATATTATTTCCCTGCGCGCTGTTTATTTATTTTTTGTGTTGCAAATTTCTCTTGAAGTTAAGTAATAATAAAGAAATAGTAGTGGTGTTGTAAGTACGACAATTAGTGGGGTCATCTATCTCTGACAGTGCAACAACCGTACCATAGGAAAGGTGGATAAGGCAGAGGTAGTAGAAAAACTGGGAAGGAACCAGAAATACTTAATCATAAAGAGAGGGTCTCTTCAACTCATCAAATTCATGAGTAAATGATGATATTCGTAGTATATGATCAATAATACACAACTCTATGCTAATAAATAAAAAATGAAGTAGACTGAAAGGTAAAATATACGTCTTTGATTCAGAATCACAAGAGTTCATGTTGCCATATCTATCTTCTTTCTAGATCTGGATCTCTCTTATTTCCAAAATTCTTCCCTGTCAAAAACTTTAATTCATTTCTATTTGGACATTTTTCCAATACTTCTTGAGGCCAGTATTGTTGTTTACATAACCCATCCTTATATTCAGGGTTATATTTATAACCTTCAGAATAACCTAAGTCCTCCATTAATTTTGTTGGTGCGTTTCTAATATGCATAGGGATTTCACTACTTGCTAAACCATACAAATTTTCACTCATCATCCCCTTCACTTTACTCCAAGCTCTATACAATTCAATAGACTTTGGAGCTCTTGCTAAACTCACACAACATTCTGCCAAGGCTAAATCGGCTTCAGGTAATCCTATCTTCATCACTGCATCATGCGCGGCCACAGCCAATAGTAACTGTGAAGGATCTCGAAGTCCTACATCTTCAGTGGCTACGCGAATCATACGTCTAGCAATATACAAAGGATCCTCTCCACCCTTGATCATTCGTGCTAAATAATATAATGATGCATTTTCATCACCACCTCTGATAGCTTTATGGAACGCAGATATCGTATCATAATGATTATCACCCTTTGGATCATAGTATGTGCTTAACCCATTAGAACTATTAGTCTTAATAATATCTCTAATTTCATCTACGGTCAAACTATCAGAATTGACTTCACCGGTTCTTGTCCAAATCTCAATCATCTCTAATAAATTTAATGTTCTACGTGTGTCACCCATTGATACATCTACCAAATATTCAAGACATGCTCTTGATAATTTTAAAGGTTTGTCTATGTTTAAAACCAATTTCCGACATTTATTTAATAATGCAATACCTCTTGATAAAACTATACATGATTCATTAAGAGTCAATTTCTGTAAGACAAACACATGACATCTACTTATTAAAGCATTATTAAGTTGAAAACTTGGGTTCTCAGTAGTGGCACCAATTAATACAACATCTCCATTTTCAACATGAGGTAACAGTAGATCTTGTTGAGATTTATTAAATCTGTGGATTTCATCAATAAATAATACTGTCCGTCTCTTTGTCAGTTGATATTCTTTTTTGGCTTTATCAAAAATAGACCTTAGTTCCTGAGTGTTAGCCTTAGTGGCACTTGTTTCTATCATATAATAATTATGAGCCGATTTTGAAAGTAGACGTGCCAAAGATGTCTTCCCAACACCAGGTGGACCCCATAATATCATCGATGGGATTGTATTTTCCTGGATATATTTATAGAGGGTTCCTGTAGTATGAGATAAGATATGTTGTTGCCCCACATATTCTCTTAATTCTTTAGGACGTAATCTTTCAGATAAAGGTAAATGAATATTTTTTTGTAAATACTTAATCTCTTGTTCCAATGATTTCTCTGGGATAGTCATGGATTTTATACTCTTAGGTTCCATTTTAATAGACTTGTTCGGACGGTTATTATCATCATCATCATCAATCATGGTATCCTTTGTATCATTAATATCGATTGCAGTTGATATCGATGTTCCAGAAGTAGATTGAGTGGACGGTAATTTACGTTTACCATTCAATATACTAGATAACGATCTCTCAGGCTTGATTAAGTCACTGTTAGCTCCACCACCATTACTAGTATCAGCTTTTACTTTGGAATGTTTTAGAGAACATTTATCTATATGAGAATTTATGTTCATATATAATATTGATTCAGAACATATAGGACACTTGATGATCTTAGTTTTCGATTGAGTTTCGTCATCTGTTGATTTCTTCTGAAAAAAGGACATTTCCCTCCTACAAGTTTTACAATATGATTCGTCCAGTAAAGAAATGTATGTCTTATCTTTATATAGTATATAAAAGGAGTATCAAGAAGAAGGGATTGAAATAAGCATGTTCTTCTTTGTTGTTGTTGTTGTTAACGTTAACGTTATTATTAATTTTATGATTGGCGTTCTCCGATGAGGAAGGACGTGTTCTACGAGAATTTATCTCGGGGAGAAATTAAAACCTTCGAATAATATTACATCATAACAGAGAGAAAGGAGTACTACTATTATCCAGTAGTGGTATCGCATTTGTCGATTAATTATTAATCGACATAAACAAGAACATCTGCATATATATATATATATATATACTTTTCAAGTAAGTGAATGAAATGTGCTAACCTTCTATCGTCCTCAACATCTGTAAAATAACTTTCTCATTTAACTTCAATCACATTGTGCAACAGAGAAGCACCGAAATACGATATCAAGCTTGTCACGTTTTGTCTTTTTTTCAGTTTGTTTGTGCTCGCGTTATATTATTTTTTGTTTTCAATGCGGTCGCTGTATTAACACAATGAAGGATGGATGGGGATAGCTTTGAGAATATTGCAATATGTGGGATATGGTATCTATGACAAGGGACGCAAAGGAAAGCGAAGTCTTAGTTCGCAAACGAGATACGAGATGGAATCAGGGAGTAAGAGGTGATGGAGGTTTTAAGTCACCATTACATAAAATAATTAGAACTAAAACGGTTTGTAATTGGAATTCGTTTCTATATCATTTTTACCATTGAAAAAGTGATTACCAAAATTATAATCCCATCTTGATTTTGATTAAATTTGAGACAATAAAGTCTTGAAAATTTTGTCTAAATAATTGAGATAGAGAACTATTCGTCTATCTTATAGAAAATTATCATTATTTCTGACCTTCCTTATTGCATACTATTAGATCAGTTAAGGAAATATGACTTGTAAGAAAGTATCCTTTCTACTGGTGACAATACTATTTGCATCACGTATCTTTTTACAACCAAAATATTCTTTGATTTCTGATTGTGATGAAACGTTTAATTATTGGGAACCTTTGAATTTTTTAGTTAGAGGCTTTGGCAAACAAACATGGGAATATTCACCTGAATATTCTATTAGATCATGGGCATTTCTATTACCATTCTACGCAATCATATATCCGTTTAATATGTTCACTGAAATGGAAAGTCTTTGGAATTTTTATATTACAAGAATTACTCTAGGTTTGTTATCATTTATTTTCGAAGTACAATTGCATAATGAAATCAAGAAATCTATGTCTCACAGAGTAGCTAATATATGGTTACTATTTCAAATTTTTAATCCAGGTTATTTCCATGCATCTGTCGAATTATTACCTTCTTCAGTTGCAATGATATTATATGTCGGATCAATTAAATACGCTCTACGTTATCTATCAACGAATAAGAGTTCTTCATTTACAATGAGTCTTACTTTTAACTTCATTGCAGGTATATTAGGCTGGCCATTCGTTTTAGTATTAAGTTTACCATTGTGTGCTCATTACGTGTTTTATAACCCTATGATAGTATCTATTAGAACTGCGTTTGATTGTATGTTGATGTTACTCTCAATTAGTGCTGTTGTTATTGGTATCGACTCTATGTTTTACGGTAAATTTGCATCTGTTTCATGGAATATTCTATTCTATAATGTATTGAACGCTGACGAAAACAGCGGTCCAAATATTTTCGGTGTAGAACCATGGTATTACTATTTATTGAACTTATTATTAAATTTCCCATTACCTGTATTAATATTCAGTGTTGTAGGGTTGACTCATACTCGATTGGCTCCATTATGGATCTCCTATATTATGTGGATGACCATATTTATTATGCAACCTCATAAAGAAGAAAGATTTTTGTATCCGATTTATGGTCTGATCTCGTTAAGTGCAGCTATTGGGTTTTCTAAAATATTGACATTTTCAAAATTGTTTAAAATATTGAAAAAAATACTTAAATCAATTATTATACTCGGGATAATCATCCAAGCATCATCCCGTATTATTGCCCTTATTGTTAACTATACGGCTCCATTAGATACATTCGCCGAACTATATAACATAAGTCCACGTGGAACAGACAGTATAGAACTTATCAACGTATGTGCTGGTCGTGAATGGTATCATTTCCCTTCATCGTTCCATTTACCTAATGGGTATCGTTTACAATTCATAAAATCTGGGTTTGATGGATTGCTACCTGGTAATTTCCCAGAATCTATCCCATTATTAGAAACCATTAGAACCATTCCCGAAGGGATGAACAATTTAAATAAGTTTGATTCTGGGAAGATTGTAGAGCTCGATGAATGTACATATATTGTGGATATGGTGGATGATGCTAATGAGGAAGTGGATGCATTTAATCCAATTGAAGAAATCCAAAACCAGAAGTGGAATCGCGTGTTCTGTAATCAAATCATTGATGTAGATCATTCCAAGATTTTAGGAAGAGCATTTTACATCCCACCTGTGATTGCTGATTTCATCAATAAACATTTCCCTTCATTGTGGAATAGAATGTATGGAGTTCAATTTACTGATTATTGTTTGTTTGAACGTGTTGAGAACACTCCAAGAAAGACAGATATATAATGACATCATTTTGTAAATATATAAATATAAATCCAAGTTTCAATTTTATTACCTTTATGAAACATTTGCTGGTATTCGAAAAGTATCAGAGATATTTTGACCCTTGTTAATTGTATTTTGTCTTCTTTTGGGTATCTGGTATTATTCAGCCTTTACCCAGTAAATTTCTATGAGAAGCAAACTTTTCTTTTTGTATACAGAAACTTCAACTAAGCGATGCATGGAATAGTGAAATAAATTTTTCATATAAATCAAAACAAGTATTGAATTTCATTCCTTCGCGATTATTTATATATATATTATACCATATTATCTGTCAACCTCCACTATTGCGGTTAAATCAAACATACATCTAATTCTATTACCAACCATGGCAATTCAGCCACCTGCAAGTAAGGGTGGGAAGAAGCAATACAATAAAAACCAAATTCAAAAGAGGCAAAGAATATATAATGCCAGAAGTATTCGGGCAGAAGCTGTAATTGTATCTTCGAGCAACAAGAGTATTGCTGCTGGGGATTTATCTGAATCGGGATCAATGTTGAATGTTGATCAATTTACCAATTCAAGACAATTTGAGATTAAAGAATTGCAATTGGCAATGCACAGATCGAAAGTCTCGGGATCTACTAGAGTGTTTCAAGATTTACCCAGGAGATTACGTAGAAGAACAGCCTCACATAACATTAAGAGGATTCCAAAAAGAATGCGTAATAGGGCCTTACGTGAAATGATGAAAAACGTTCAGGAGAAGACGGTATCAACATCTGCAAAGCCAAGACATGGTCTTACTGCGAAAGCCCTTTACAAAGCTAAAATGTCAATAAAATTATTAAGATTGGCTAGTAAATCCAAGTCTATGAAACTTGCTTTTCCTAATAACATTTCTGCAGCAAGGAGTCGTGTTAGACAAAAGATAAGAACTCTCAAAAAGTTGATTAAAGATGGCAAAGAAAACAAAAAATATATTAGAAAATTGAATAATGCAATGGGTAGTTACGATAACATTGGGATCAATAAATTAGCACCTATCCCTAAAGGTCGTCCAAAATACGTTAAAAGACAATTGAAGTTTACATGGTTACCGACACATGTCTGGAATGCCAAAAGATCGCATATGATTAAAAGATGGGGATATCAGATACCATGGTCAGCTACCCAGAAATGTTTTAAGATGGTCCACCGCATTGGTAGTAATGTAGCTACCTCCGACGGAACTTTATGTATGGATACTAGTTTCATGGGTACAATAATTATAAATGCTGATGAAGATAATTGTACATTTTTAAAGGAAACTATTTCAAAATTGACAAATTTCCGAGCCGTCAATTCCAAATATTATACATCCAAAAAGTTATTCCAAGGACTAATGTACAGTCCTATCGATGGTAATATTATTGGACCTAGTGAAGTTATTTGGGTGGATGAAGCATCTGTCATCCTAAGGTTACATCCAACCATATTCGGCATTATATTCAATTACTTATTGACCTTGACCAAAAAATTGAAGGTTCAAGATGCTAGGTTTTCTATTTCTAGTATCACAATAACGGGTGCAGAATCATTGGCATCATTAACAAGCATCCTAAGGAGTACATCCAAATCTGAATCCTTTGAACAACTAAAATTAGTATCCAAGGTTACAGACTATAAAGCCTTGCCACAAAACTTAAGTTTTGGTTTCACTACAATTGATCCACGTCATTTCGGATCTCCAAAAAAAATTAAAATGGTTAAAAATGCGTTAAGTATTGATAAGGTTATGGAACTACAAACCAATGTACCAAAAACTGAAATTCATAATGCATTATCTAAACTATTGTCCCAATCAGGGCGTATCGAATCTTATAAGAATCAATTGACAATAAAAGAATTAAATAGACGCCGCCGCCAGATGGTGAATAGTAATTCAAATATTTCTGACCATGGCATTATTCCATTCGAAAAGGATACTGATCCAGAGATTCCTATATATATCTATAAGAGAGAAGAGTCTAATGATTGGGTTATTATGTTACCTTGGTTCTGGCATTTACCATTGTGGTATCAACTGAATCGTATACCAAGAATGTACAATGTTGGTTTGAGACAATTTCAGCAATTACAATATGAAAATAATAAACTATATTTCCCTGACGATTATCCATTTACGGAGGCAGGTTTTGTAGAAAATACAGATTATAAGAAAGAGGCATCTCGAAGAAAATGGGAAGGGAAACCAAGTGGTAAAAGAGTAAACTTCTCGAAACTCAAAAATATTCATAGTACAGTTATTCCTTCGGTGAAGGGTGAAATTGGTGACTTCTTTTCTTGTGATTGGAGACTCCTACAAATATTACGGAATGGTATTTCACACCTTTTAAGCAAGGGAAATACATTGACCATGATCAATCCTAATAAGACAACTCGATTTGATCAAGGCGCAAATAGGTTAATTGAAGTTGTCAATGATCTCTTTGAACTCTTAAAAGATCTAGAGGTTGAAAAGTTAAACATACCTTGCTCTGCATTACCTATTTTATTGACAACAAAATTGGATACGGAAACAAAGAAGACTATTTCAACAAAAGAAGATGTTGCTAACGTTCCATTATCTGTTATGTCTGTACGTTGCAGATATGTAGAAAGAGGTCACATGAAGGATAACGCAAGGATATACGAAATTCCAAAAGAACAAGAAAATTATTGGAAAGATAAGAGAAATGGTATATTTAGAGCCGACGGTAAGCTATATCATGATGATGAGACACCATTGCCTGAAGTGTACAATCTAATCGGTTTTATTTCCAGTGGTGCATATGATTTGAGTATAGGTGGCAGTTCTGGTACTGGGTTTGTTGATCAGGGCACTCTTGTAAGTTCTAAAGATAAATTCGTACTGGTAAGAAATGTGGGATCTAACCAATATAGGTTGGCCCATTTAGATATGTTGATTATATAAATAAAGATATCAAAAATGCATAGCATACATATTAATTTCGACTAGCATTTATAGTAGGTTTTTGGATAATTACCAACTATATACATCGAACTAATTATATAACCCAACCTTTAGCTCCTCTTTATCATTTTTCGTGATCAAATCAGTATTTGTTTCTTAAAGTGTATGTTTATTTGTTTTGACTTGGTAGAATCCGCTGTTGAACCACGCAGCGAAACAAATTGTTTTAATGTCGTTTTCTTTTAAATTTTTTTCATTTGTTTTCCATGTATCTGGAAATTATATAAAAGGAGCGGAAATTAATAGTTTTATTGTTTATTTAATTTTTCGTTTCCAATCTTCTTCTTAACCAATTTCTTGTTTATAAATTATTTTTTTTTATTCTTGTTTTAAAACCCCATACTTACCTTAAGATGCCAAGGGAGATCAAGAAGTCCTTTTGGCCAAATATGCGCTTTCACTTCAGAGGGATGCTAGGCATTTAAATATATCGAAAGATATGTTTTTTAATTGATGTAAGTTCCCTGGTCACTCACACATACGATTGCGAAAGGTGTATTTGCTGACGTCTCGTTTCTTTACTTTTTCAATACTGGTATTATGTTAATTTCTTCGGAAGTACACCATTTTACTAGTATTGTCAAGTCCTTTTTTCCTTCTGCCTGGAGAAGTATGGTACCGAGTACAAATCGGTATTAAGGGAGTTGGGGTTCTTCAAAAACTACAGTTGGGGTTGAGAATTATCTATATTCAATAGTAATTTTTTATTTCATGGTAAGTGCTGATTTAAATTGTAGCCTAGTGTTACAATTCGAAGGTAGAGCACATTATTATGTTTAAATAATTACATATTGTTGTTCATAGAGTGTCACAAATTGACGGTTCGAGATACAATTGTTATTCTTCGGAGGTTTTTGATGTATCTTGATAGAGTCGGGTGGATCTTATAATTTTTGATTTTTTCTTTAATTTATTACTTTTCATTATGTTGTTAGGCCCAGTTGGGTTTTAGAACGAATGAGTGTAATATTTTTTTTATTATTATATAAAAATTCAATCATCATAACTATCAGGTGATAGTATTGTTTGAATTATTATATTCTTTGAAAAAAAGATTATGAAAGGATTAGGTGCCGTTAATGAAGTGGGGTGCAGATTCGTAAATCCTTTGTCCTGATATTTATTTTACAATTGATCAGTGTGTATATATAATGCCTTCATATTTCTTCCATTGTGTATAATTTCAGTTATATATGTATATATAACGAGAGCGTTATCTCGCATTAACTCAAAAGAAAAAGGTTATCAATAGTAAGCTGGTGAATAAAGACTTGGTAAGTTGGGGTATTTTTCTTGCCATTCGGTTAATATATCCATAATTGTATCCTCGAATGGTATCTCTTGCACACGACATTCCTCAACTTTTGAAGTTATTTTATCAGCTAATAGTAATATGGCCTTTGAACCACTCTTCGCGTTTTCATTATCATCCTTAATATCAACATTTATAACATGTACAAGTTTATTTTGAGTCCCACCTCTTTTCATCAAATCTTCACAGACTGAATCGAAACAACGTTCTTCACATGTAAATACAAAATCAAACGTCTGTGGGCCATTTTCTTGCCATTTTTCTGGAGCTTTCTTAATCTTTCTATTACGATCTAACATTTGTAATAACCCATTTGATTTGTAACGGTCTGCAGATTGCGAAAGTAAATCGTTGTATATATCATTATAAGGTGTACCAAATGGGTACACATTTGGTTTATCAATCGATAAACCAGGTAGTCTAACTGCAGAACCAGTACCAAATGAACTCACATTATACCCAGCCTCTTGAAGCACTCTGTGAGATTCCATAGATCTGTTGTTGTTAGATGCGCACACAGTACAAAATTTAATTGATAGATCCTGTTTCTCTGTCATTATTATTATTTCTGTATCGTTAATTAAAACGTCTTTACAAGTGGATATTGTTTTTACAAGATTCTTATATCTAAGATTAATAGGGTGGTATCTTAAAAAATGTTCTTTATTTATTAAACTGTCTTGAATTGGTTATATTGCAGACAGTAGAACATTCCATAAAAGGTTTATTGTTATATATGTGTTTGTCATTTCATTTTCACGAACAGCTCTTATTATAAATGTTTTTCCAGTTTGTCTTATTTTTTCTCTTTCAGATTTATTCGACGGTCAAAGAATTAGAAGACCGAACAAAGTCAGGGCAGTTCCAATAGTCTATTATTATTTTCATCGAGAGGCCTCATTCTGCAATTTTAGGTTAATAAAGAATTTAAAGAAATGTAAAGGGATGCAAATTGTTTTGTAGAATATATATGTGTACGTGACCTTATGTAGGAATATATACGATGGTTGTAATTGGTTGTTGTTACATGTATTATAGAACAACAACCTTATATATAAATGGAGAGAAAATTCAGTTCAGAATGCCTTCAGTTATTAGGAATATTTGTTGGTTTATTCTCAACAAGTACTGGTTCGATGTCATAAGGTATGTCTGATGTATCTTTGGAGCTATATTTATTCGGGAGAACCATTATATTCTGAGTCTTGTAATTGAGTTTTTCAAACGGCTCATCTCTCTGAACTGTGCTACAATTGTGTTCATCGACTAAAGGTTCAATAACCACATAATCATTTCGTGAAATGTTGTGTGAATCGTTGGCTTTGTTTGATTCATGGGATTCCATACTACTAATATCAAACTCATCAAATTTCCCCTCAATATCGCTGTAATGGTTTTGTTGAACATTAATTATTTGAAGTTTATCACATTGTAACCTAAAATCTTCCCAATCTTGTTTGCCATTTAAGAATATTCCAATAAGCATGGAAGGATCAATATCTGTAATATTTAATCTTCCATAGTTTGTGGAATTGCAAGTTGAATATACCGATTCTTCTAAGCAAGGTTGCGGATAATGAGGATCGAAATACAGTAGTTCGTTTCCTTGATATCCAAAGAAATATAATGAAGATGATGGTCGACCACCTGCAATTCCTACCGAATATTTTGAATTTAACAATTTAAAGATATCATCTGTATAGCCCATATTGATATTGTTTATCCCCAATTTCACTCCTAGTAGCAATAATATCTTACTATTTTCCTTATGTTCGAAAATTGTATATAGTTCATCGTCAAATATATCACCAGAAGAAACGGATATAACACAACCATCGATTCCGCATTCTGGGAACTCTTCAATTAAATTTTTAATACTAGTAGAAGTTGCAGCTGGGCCAAACCACTCACCAGGTTTCATATTACTATATGCTACGCCTTTTTGAACAAATTTATGAAGGGAAAATGGAGCCTCAGTTTTGTCCTCAAACCATCCTATTATTTTATTACGTATCTTTGATTGTCTATCACTGATTGTATCTTTCCCGTGATTATAATTTCTTCCAAGGTTAGCATCTTGAAGTGCATTTCCCACTAAACTTTGGCCAGTTCTTATCATACACCCCCAACCTATATCAGTTGTGAAACAATCGGGGTTCGAAACTACATTTTCGATCGAATTCAAAGGATTATCTCGGAGAAATCGTTGGAAATTCAGTGGAGATGGTCCATTATCTGCTCTCTGGATAGGGGGAAATCTAGTTCTATAAGTGAAATGTAATTTATAAGAGAGATCATTTAAGAAGGTTATATTTTCTTGAGAAGGTCTAATAAATAAAGAGGAAAAGAATCGTTGGGCAGCAACTATCTCGGTATCATCCTCAAGAGATGAAACTTTTCCTTTATAAGATTTCCCAAGTAATATTATATCTGGTAAATCATCCTTTTCTTGTATCTGCGATGTCTCAGTATCTGGAATAAATTTATTCACTAGATTCATCTAATAGTTGTATATGAGGGTGTAAATGGAGGGCGATGTATCCACTTATAATTTCAAGTATTGTTTTTTTGCTCAAAGTGATTATAATTAATCTATTTTCAGTTATCTATAATCAAATATTAATACTAAAATTGAATCGTGTGGAAACTTTTAGTTAATCCTGCTGAACTTTCTACTTTCTTGAATAAAAGATACTGGATTATAAAATTGCTTAGAAAGTTTGTGTAATATAAATAAATTTAATGTAATGTCAGAATAAAGAACTGATATTGTTGCTATAATTTTGGTTTGAATAAATTTGAGCTGGGTCTAACAAAAAATTTATATAAATGGTTACGGGATATCTAGCTTCCTCTTTATTTATATTTAATTAAAACTAAACTTGATATCATTTCTATATTTGTAATATTGATAAAACCCTTTAATTAGTATCACTTAATTTTTTTTGTAGCAAATGAAGAGCGATGCGCATGAAGTTTATCTAATATTAAATAAATATATATCTATCAGCCACTGTCGCACGTTTATAAACATCCAGGGAAGTGATCTTTCAAGTACACTATCTAGTATTTCACTCAATATTAATACTCATATATTGATATTAGACATTTTAATACCCAGTAAAATATGGCTAAAAGACATAAGCATTATACTGGTACAAGAAAGAAACGCTCGAACGGTAGTGGCGGTTCACGTGGGAAGGTTAACCATAAAATGAAACATCTACGAAAACGTCAACAATCAGATCAACAAGGACAAAAGAATGATGTTGTAAATAATTGGTTTAACTCCTCGCTTCCGATGGGAAATGGTGATTTATCACTAGGTATGGAATCTTCCGATATGAACTATTCCAATCCAGGTAGAGCAGTTATATCTGCTCAAAATGTGGAAGATTATTATTTCGGTAGAAGAAAGGAAAAATCAATGAAACAAGGTGGGTTCAGATTAGGTAGAAGAAACAACACATCAAATGATTTTAGTTTTGCTAATTCATCGTTTAGAAAGAGACCGATGGTCTTTGTTAAAGCTGCAGAGGTGTATGATCCATCACATGATTTAATTTTACAATTGACTAAGAACCAAGAACGTAGAAGTTCATTAACACAAAGTTCACCCCTTCGTGATATTGAGTTCAGTGATGGTAAAGATGAACAGTATAGTGATTTCGAGAGTTCTGATGAGAGTGATAGAATATCGCATGTCTCGGGTCATCCCGAAAAGTATGTTTCTGAACAATATGATATCACAGATAGTGAAAGTTTAGATACTGAAACAAGCGAATCGGATGATGATGTAATTGTTGAAAATAATGAATATGAAGCTTCTTCTTCTGGTAATAATGCTGACAAAATGACCAACCTTACAAACGAGGAACTATTCTTTGTTGATGATTCTGGTTATTCTGACAACAACAGGCCTGTTGTAAAAAACGTTCATATTCCATTAAAGGATACAACAGGATCACTACCTAAAAATGTTCCTGATCTAGAATTTGATCCGTCTCTAGTTATTGGTAAAGTTGAAATTCCATTAGAAGAAACTGAAAACGGTGAGGTTGTTGCAGATTTGACACATGCACCCTACAGAAACTATATTAAGAATATTCTAAATAATACTAAAGCCGAAATTGATACTGACACTGATGATGGTAATAGTTCTGATGATAATGATAATTATGATACTGATGAGATATATAATATTGGAGACGATACACATGATAACAATACATTATCAGAACCATTTTCTGAAAGTCTTGTTGACTCAGATGTGCAGTTATCAGAAGAGATAAAGATATTGGAACTTGGAAATAGTACAGATGGAACTGACGAGGAGAAATTACAGGAACCAGAATTTGGTTTCCTTGAAGATGATTATGTGGTAAATACATCAGACGTTCATATTACTAATATTAGACTTGGGTTTAATGAAAATTCGTATTTTTTAACATGCTATAGATTGTTTGGTGATTATGAAGCCAGATGGATTTCTCAGGATATTTTCACAGATTTTATCCTGGAGGATTTAGGTCTCCCAGAAACTCGTTTAGAAGCATATTTAAAACACGTTAAAGATTCTTTAATACCAAAAGAGGAACCGCCAGAACCTACCTATTCAGATATTCCCTTTTCAGATTCTAGTGAAGAAGAAGAAGATATTATTAATAATCTCCATAATGACGATGATGATATCACTCTTATGGAAGACATGAATGAAGGTTTAGATGATTTAGTTAATTATACGTTGAAATATAGTAAAGACCGTACGCGTGATTTTGAGACAAGAACTCCTTTGATGACTGGGAAGGGTAAAAAGAAGAAGCTTTTGATTGATGACTCATTATCTCTTGATACCGAGACGATATTTTCATTGCAAAATAAGCTGTCCAATAGATTAGGTAGAAAAGCAGACAAAAGGAGGACTAAAGAAGATTTTATAAATGAGGAGAATAAACATTCTAGCGATTTGTTTAAAAAGTACCCTTACGGATTACATATTCAAAATATGAAAGATGAATTCGAAGAATATTATTCCAATAATAAAGATAGATTGATTTTCCCTCCTTTAGATCCTCATGGTAACAAGACGTTGATGAAGTTTGCTAAACATTACTACATGAAGACTAACAAAGCAGGGAAGGGCATTCATACACATATGATGATTGAGAAAACCAAAAAGACTAGAAGAGCTATTCCAAATTATGGTCTGATATCACAACTCTTGAAACAACGCCCTGTTTTCATGAGAATTGATGTGAAGAGGGTACAGGAGGACTTTGTAAAGACTGAAAGGGTCAAAATAAAGAGCAAATTCCACGTCACAGAAGGTGAAATTGTTGGTGAAAACGCTCCCGAAATTGGCCAAGACAATATCGGTAGAAGAATGCTTGAAAAGTTAGGTTGGAATAGCGGTGAAGGTCTGGGAACTACAAGTAATAAGGGTATTAGTGAACCATTGTTTGCTCGTGTTAAAAAGGGCAAAGCTGGTCTTCGTCTGTCGGATGATAAGAAGTAGATATTTAGGTTCTATATTATGTAATGCACCATGTATATATATATATACTTTATTAAATCATTTTAGCAAGCCAATTTTCGAAGTGTTACAGCAACTATATAATAGGCGTAAATCAGTTTCAAATAAAAACTCACATTGATTCTGTCAATATTAACTTTTGATATGACTGCCACAAAGACTCGAATGGGGGGATAACCGAGATACATTTTTGTAAAGGAAACAATCGAAACTGCTCGAAAAAGTTAAGAACGCGAAAAGCCGTTTATCCCAAAACAATATGTCTCAGAAGAGTAAACATGAAACTGTTTTCACAACAAAGTTGAAGAGGTTAAAGACCGTATAATAGTAAGAGCAAAGATACACCTTACTTTTTTACATTTAGAAACAACTGGTATTCTTTTAATAAAGATTGCTTATACCTGCAGATAAATCAATTATTTTTTAATAACATATATAGTTTCATCGAAGATGGGAAATGATATGAAGTCACAAATACTGGCAGCGGCTCAAATACTAGATGCAGATAGCAATGATAGAGCAAATGCAACTACTACCTCGACGTATCACACAGATAATATGAATGGTTTAGCAATTAGTTCAGATAATCAAGATAGGCTCTCAGATCATAGCATGGGGAAAGAGCAATTCAGTGATGAAATCAATCCTACAAGATACAATCAATCAACTCCCAAGCACGAACAGAATAATAATCCGTCAGTCCGTGGATTGGATGGCAATACGGTAAGAGGTAATGGGCCAGATAAATCTGCTTCCAATATGGAAACCATTAAAAATAAAATTAGTAATCTACAAGATGAGTTGAATGCAAAGGATAGCTTAATTAGAAAAATTAATGAGGAAAAACAACAGCAAACAGAAGCATTTGATGAATTGAAAGATATTTTAGAATCAAACAATAAAGAAATACTTGAACTAAAACAAAAACTAATGGATAAAGAAGAAGAGTCAAAAGAGGTAAAAGATAATAATTCCAATATCCAAAATGAGGTGATTAAACTAAAACAAGATAACGTTAATTTTAGTAAATATATATCTCAACTTAAATTTTCAGATATTCCTATTGGGCGAATGATAACAAAGAGTTATAAATCATTCGAACAAAATGAAAATACGTACAGCCTACAGTTATCCAACATATTAATAAATGAAGGAATTGATATTGAAGAACATATATTCAAAGATAGAAAGACTTTTTCCTCAATGCTAGGTAATGGTTTGGACCGAATTGCAGAAACTTTAAAAGAATTGAGGTTGGAAGATTCGGCTGAAATCCAACATACTCTTACGGGTATGGAAAATATTAAAGAAAATATAAAATCGTCAAATACCTCAACTCAGACATTCCTGGAAAATATCAAACTAGAATTTTCAAAAGAAGTAGAAATATTTGAGAAACTTTTAAATCAGAAGGACCTGAAAATAGAAGAGCTTTCATCCCTGAACAAGGATAAAGATGTACTTTATGAAAACCTGGAAAAGACGTACCGAGCAATAAGAGGAAATGTAGATGATTCTTTGAAATACGAGGACGTTAAGAGTGCAGACGTTACTAAGGTCGTCTATGATTCTCTAGAGTTACAAAAAATTGATACTTTAGACCTAGTAACTTTACAGAACGAGTTAAAGAAGGTTTGTGTGGGGATACAGACACCATTCAATAAGATACAGAGAAAGGTCATCTTGGCAAATGTATTAATAAAGAATGAGCTCGTGCATGCCTTAAATTTTATAAATTTACTCTATTTTAAACTTCACGGAGATAACCTGGACTTCCACGAGCTAGAAAATACAGCATATAGGCAGTATCTTAAGATTCGTGATGTCGATAATGTTCAGCATCCCCTGAAGCGTATTTTAGATGAACTGTATCAACATATTTTGCTTGAAATGGTATCCGATGTTTAGCTTTATTTTGTAATAATGTGTAATGAATAATTAATAAGAAACCCCCAACAATAAATAATGCGTCGCCATTGATCGATATATATATATATGTCTACTTAAGAGAAGAGAGCTTCTCTTTTGCTGTTATGCCCAATGTTTGTATTGCAAGAGGTATCTTCTTACCTCATCGACTATTTTTATTAATTTCTTTGGGCGATGTACAACAATGTCTGAGCGTAGTTAAAAGATAAATATTTTTTCACAATAAAAATTATGAACACATCTGCTTATATTTATTTCACTATAAGATGTGAAATAATCATGTAAAAAGGCTTAATGATAAACACTCAAAACCTGCTAGTAGTTTAGGAGAACATTGCGTTAATTACCCAACAGAATTATGAAGACCTGCTACTATGTGTTATTAGATGTCGATAACAATGCTTCAGATGCAGAGTTGAAAAAGGCTTACCGTAAAAAGGCATTACAATATCACCCTGACAAAAATCCAGATCGTGTTGAAGAAGCCACAGATATATTTGCCTCAATAAGAGCTGCTTATGAGGTTTTGTCTGATCCACAAGAAAGGGCTTGGTATGATTCTCATAGAGAGCAAATATTGAGTGATAGTCCCATCGGTACCGCAGATGATAATTACGAAGAATATGAAGTGGATTCGTCGGTTACTGGTATTACTACAGAGGAGCTGCTGATTTTCTTTAACTCTTCGTTATATACCAAAATAGATAACTCACCTGCTGGGCTATATCAAATTGCAGGTAAAATATTTGCTAAATTAGCTAAGGATGAAGTATTGAATGGCAGACGACTGGGTCTGGATAAATTTTCAAAATATGAGGATGATCATTTTGAAGGTGATATATCCAAAACAGGGTACTTAAGAAGTGTTGATAATCGTGGATTTAACCTAACAAATGAAAAGTATATCTTCCCAATGTTTGGGTACTCGACTACAAATTATGAATATCTTAAAATTTTCTACAAAAAATGGGCAAGTTTCAATACTTTGAAGAGTTTTAGTTGGAAAGATGAATTTATGTACTCCAGAAGCTATGATAGACGAACTAAAAGAGAAATTAATAAAAGAAATGAAAAATCAAGAATGCAGGCGAGAAATGAATATAACAAAACTGTTAAACGTTTTGTTACTTTCATTAAGAAGCTAGACAAAAGGATGAAAATAGGTGCGAAATTAGAACAAGAGGCCAAGAAAAATTCTGCACAACAAAATAAAGAAAAAATGAAAAGTAATAATTTCAGTAATTCTTTGAATACTAACGTTCCAGAATTCCAGCCCCAAAGTTGGCAATCCGTAGACGAACCTGATTGGGACAAAGTTCAACAGAGTTATGAAAAAGAATTGAACGCGGAATATAATAATGGTAATGATCTGGATGATGAAGATGAATTTAAAAGTTACCAGCATGCGAAAAATGTTCCTCAAACTAATGTCGATAAAAAGGAGGAGGATGGTGATGAGGAAGTGGAAGAAGTGCTTGTATATGAATGTTTTATATGTAATAAAACATTTAAATCAGAGAAGCAATTAGAGAATCACACAGAGACGAAGGTTCATAAGAAAAATGTTAGAAAAATTCAATGGGAGATGAAGAAGGAGAGTTTAGCACTCGGTCTTGATGGAGTTTCTGATTTCGATGATTTCGATTCTGCAGAAAGTGAGATTGATGATGATCTTGAAAATTCAAAACCTGATGGGGCTAAGGAGCATGTATTTGAAGCGATCAATATTGAAGCATTGAATGATGAAATTGCCGATCTTGAAAGACAATTAGCTAACCATGATTTGTTAGATGGCAATGACTCTGACGAACTGAATGAATTGGATATAATTATAGAAGATGTTTATGAGCCAGTAATTAATGATGTGAAACTACTGTCTGATTCAGAGGATTCTGATACTGAATCTGAAGAGACCGAAAGTATTGATGATGGTATCGATATACGGAATGAAGAACTAGAAAAGTTACTCGCTTCTCTGAATGGAGAAACTCTTGGATCCGATGTCAAAGATAGTGAGAGTGACGATAACGATTGGAGTACAAATAATAAGAAAAGGACAAAGGGTAAAAGCAAAAACAATAACAAGGCAAAATCCAAGAAATCTGGATCAAATTCAAAGGAGTCCACTCCATCAGTTTCGAAGTTTGCAGATGAGGCTATTGATCCCGAAACCATAGTCGATTGTGCCACGTGTGGCGCATCATTTGATAGTCGTAATAAATTATTCATGCATGTGAAGCAATCTGGACATGCAGCCCCACCAAGTAAAATCAAGACGAACGTAAAAGTATCCCAGAAGAGGAAGAAAAAGAACAAAAATTAGAATAGTATTTACTACCCAAATTTAATACTCATTTTAAATTGTGTGCTACATCAAAAAGATATTTTGGACCTCATTTTGTATTTCGAATTTTGAATTTTATATTTATATATATATGTGTGTTTCTCTCTCTCTCTCTCATTAAATAAATTCTATATGGTCAGTCGTTGTTCTTGAAAGGTCCTCGTTTTAAGCAAAAATGGCTTGTTATGCAATGTGTGATACTATTGCCGTGCGCAAAGCCGGAGAATCTCTTTCAGAATCAGAAGATGGCTTCAGATAAGGTTGACGATTTTTGAGAAGACCATCGATATAAAATTACAATATGATATTTAACGCATTGAATGCCATTAAAATTTTACACTTTAGAGAGAAATGGAATAAACGATAGACGAGAGCAACTTTATTGCATATTGTTAGAATTTTTTGTTTTTGTTTTGTGCTTCTAACTAACGTTCGTTCCTCCGATTCTATATAACAGAGTTAATTTCCTACCATTTAGAGAGGATTAAATAGGGTGCTTACGACAAAATAAAAGCAATTTCTACAGATTATATTTACTGAGGGGACTAGTTATTATTTTTTTTGGGGTGAATTAGAACAAAGATTTAAAATAGTTATAAATTGTTTGCTCGAGTAGCATAATGGTAAAAAAGGGAAATGATAAGCCCACTGCTGGGAAAGAACAAATAAAACAAGGCAATACGAATCCTATATCCCAATTATCTAGTGCCTTAAAACAGGTTAATATTGTAAGTGCCGAATCCGTTCCGAATGATGTTCGATTTGATATAAATGGCGATACAAGTTTAATGGATAGTTCTCAAAATCAAAATGATGAACCTCAGGAGTTTTCTAGAATTACAAATTTTTTCCAAAATCAACCACTTGATGGTTATACGTTGTTTTCACATAGATCTGCGCCAAATGGTTATAAAGTGGCAATTGTTTTAAGTGAATTGAAATTAAAGTATAATACAATTTTCCTTGATTTTAATAAAGGGGAACATAGAGCTCTAGAGTTTGTAGCAATGAATCCCAATGCAAGAGTGCCTGCTGTTATCGATCATGGTCTGAATAATTTAGCTCTGTGGGAATCTGGAGCTATATTATTGCATTTAGTAAATAAGAATTGGAAGGATACAGGAAAACCTACTTTGTGGTCAGATGATTTGGCAGAACAATCCCAAATAACAGCATGGTTATTTTTCCAAACTTCTGGGCATGCACCAATGATTGGACAAGCTCTCCATTTTAAATATTTCCACACACAAAAAATTCAAAGTGCAATTGATAGATATACGAACGAAGTAAGAAGAGTATATTCCGTCATTGAGATGGCTCTAGCTGAAAGAAGGGAAGCATTAATAATGGAATTTGATTCCGAAAATGCTCAAGCCTATTCTTTGGGAACTACACAGATGTCGCAAAGCAAATTCTCTGAGTATCCTGTATGGTTAGTTGGTGATCAGTTAACAATTGCAGATGTATGTTTTGTTCCTTGGAATAATGTCGTTGATAGGGTTGGAATAAATATTAAGACGGAATTTCCAGAAGTTTACAAATGGACGAAACATATGATGAGAAGACCTGCTGTAAATAAAGCATTCCGTGGTGAATAAGAAGATTATATCTTTTTTGTTTTTAAGGATACTTTGTTCCATGCACTGAATTCTTATTTTGTATTATATAATGAATATGTTCATGTGAAAACAAAAAAGAAGAATATTATATAGAGTTTGTAACGAATGTATTAAATGATAATGAAAATTGCTATTAGAATGGTGAAAAAAGATTGGACTTGTTCAAGTTTGTTAAAAATTATTCCACCAAAAGATGATAAAATAATTTATTCTAAAATTGTAAATTATCAAACAAAATATAAATTAGGAAAAAAAAATATTATGAAAGATATTATTTGAATAAGAAAGTTTCATACTAACTAAAAAAAATGAGAATAAAATTATATGACCCTTTGGGAACAACATTCTAATAAAACCAGTTCATCTTTGTATGTCCTTTGGCTGGATCATTCTTAAATAAACATGTCTTCTACTGAACTCCTATCATTTTTCAAGTCATCGGTTTCCATTTGCGGAATGACAAGAAAAGCTCTCCTTTCACTAGTAACAGCGCTATGTAAATTTCTGAATTTAGGTAAATGAAAGAATATCTGAACCTAATAGGATATTTGTTACCGTTCCTAGTTGTATTTAACCAAAGGGATCATGTTTAATACCACATATACATAATTATCTGCATTGTTTTCTTTTTATTTTTGCATCACATTAAAAGTAAAGAAGGAATTATTTCAATTCAACAACGTACATAATTAGTACTGTTATCTAGTTTCATAGGCTCAAACGTACCACACATATCCTTCATCTGCACAGATATAGTTTATCCCCCCCTTTGTTGGTTAGTTTTAATGCAATTAATATATCTAATATGAATGAGAATGAATCAGGAGGAAGGAGGAAAAGGCTACGAAAATTGAGTGAGTATTGCCAATTAGAATTAATGAAAAATCCTAGATTATTAGAAAATGTAGCCAATGTTCCATATTATTTATTAGAAGAGGTATTTAAACAAATCAACTTGGAGCCTTCTCATTTGAAAAAATTAGAAGAAACCAATATTTTTTTCATCTTTGAAGATGATGATCTATGGTTAGAATTCCTTAAGAAAGAATACCCAACAAATGTCCCTCATTCTTACGTCAGTAATAAGACACTCATTGAGAATTATTATATGAAGATCTATGAAAGATATGAAGATCGATTAGATGAATATGAAACTGATCTATTTGACAGGTATGTTATGAATAAATTAAAGAAAGATATTCAAATAAATAAATATAAGATCCCATATCGTATGTTATTTGAACATTATTATAAGGATGCAGAAAAGAAGAAAATGAAGAGTGCAGAACGACTTAGGGAGAGTGTTCATAAACTTGATCAAGAACGTAAGAAGAATCAAACAGTTACAGTAGATTATTCAAAATTCATTCATAACAATGCTCAGGCAAAGAAAGGCCGCAGACGTAAAGAATTCTGGGATGATCGGACACCAATTAAGAGCATTGACAAATATAACAGTAGTCAACATCGAAATATTACAAATAAGACACCACCTGCAAGGATAGCATTTGGAGGGGTCGCTGGGCGACCATTACAAAAGGCTCCAACGGTAATTCGGTCACCTATGACTGAAATGAGAGACTCTAGAACAAAATCTATGGACACTATGACACCATTAGTTAGACATAAATCTAATATATCTGATAAGGATAATGAATCATATTCTGATATGAGTAAATCTGATAGTGATAATAACCATTCACCTAGAAGGAAAAGACCGTTTCCATCAAGTAGAAGAAATCAACCCACCCAAAACATTTTCCTAAAGAAGAGAACTCCGAGCCGTGCCAGTACGATATCTACTTCTAAATACCCTGAGATTACTGATACTGGTAAAACGGACCATCGTAGAAATGATTCTACCATGATGAAACGATCATTGACAGAGAGGACACCAAATATTACGATCAAAACTACATCTATTCTGACTTCGAACCCCACAAGTACTGTCACTGAACCGGCTAAAAGATCATCACAATCTACTAAAACTAATTCGATCAACCGGGGGACAAAGAAACTATCTAAGTTTTTCCATCATACGAACACCCTTGAATCTCAACCGAACAAATCTTTGCAACCCACCAAAATTGCTATAACAAGACACACCCCAAGCATACCTACCAATGTTGAACAACCTTCAGGAACTAAAGCCAGTCCAAAACATGGTAAACGTCTCACTTCGTTGAAGAACTATTTAACTGATAAGGGAATTGATCCAAGGTAGCACGTGACTGCCGGAACGATCTTTAGTTAATACTGGCACTTCCGTTCCGTTCCACTTTTTGTTCCCGTCTCCGAACACTGTGCACTTCGGTCGGTCTCTTTCATCCGCGGTATATGAAATACCAGATAAATTTATTATTATCTGGCTTTCTTGGTACGGACAATTCACTGAACATCCAGAAATGCATATTTCACCCGCCACATGACCTGCCGCGGAAATAACGAGCGAATCACAGCGGCGGCGAACGAAAAAAATCAAAAAATTTTCAATCGAGAAAATCCCCCCAAACAGCAAGCAGCGAGCAGCGAAAAGTGAAAATTTTTTTTGTCGGCAGAAAGCAAGAAGCACAAATTTAGCATGAAAATTGAAAAATTGAAAGAGTTGAAGAATACCTTTTATTTGCTTTAACGGACGAAACAGTCATCTCACATAGCAATTATGAACTTGAATAAACATTACGTTACGCGAATTGAATAATATCGTCCCTTCATAGACGCGAACCCTGTATGATCTATCTGCCTCTCGTTTAACTAAATTTTTATTATTATTCAAAGTTAGTGCAACTCTTTAGCTTTTATCGTTATTATTAACGATAACTATGGATTTTGGTCGGTTGTTATGCAAGTAAACATTTTTCACTTGCATCATTACCATTCATCTTCTTGGTCTCTTAATCGGTATATGTACTATATATATGCAGGGTGTAATAATTTTTCAATTATCCATAATTTTTTTTTTGTTCATTATTTAACGTTATTTTTTTTTTAATCAGTAGATTATTTTATCAACAAGATCTTGTAAAATACAAACAATCAATAAAAGTATATTAAAATATATATCATTTTAGTCAAATATGTTTAAAAGATTTTCTAAGAAGAAAGAAGAACCTTCTGATTCTGATTTAAAGAAAAAAGAAAACTTGATTAAGATCGATAAACCAATTGGTAATATACCAAATTCAATCACAATCCCAGATGAGAAGAAACTTGATGAAGAACAAACTAAAAAATATAAAATTGTTTTAAAACATTTCCAAAATCCTGATTTAAGAATTCCAAATAGTGAAAAACAAATTAAGGATAACATTCCTGAAACTGATGAAAATTCTGCTCCTTTAACCGAAATCGAAAAAGCTTGGGTCACTAGAGAATGTATTTGTCGTTATTTGAGAGCCACTAAATGGGTAGTAGATGATTGTAAAGATAGAATAGCTGGATCGATTGCTTGGAGAAGAGAATTTGGTATTAGTCATTTTGGTGAAGAAAATGGAGATGTCATAACATCAGATTCTGTAAGCATTGAAAATGAATCAGGTAAGAATGTTATTATGGGTTATGAAAATGATGCAAGACCTATCTTATATTTGAAACCTGGTAGACAAAATACCAAGACTTCTCATAGACAAGTACAACATTTAGTGTTCATGTTAGAAAGAGTCATTGATTTCATGCCTCCAGGACAAGATTCATTAGCACTTTTGATCGATTTCAAAGAATATCCGGATGTTCCAAAGGTTCAAGGTAATAGTAAGATTCCTCCTATTGGTGTCGGGAAAGAGGTATTACATATCTTACAGACCCATTATCCAGAAAGATTAGGTAAAGCTCTTTTAACAAATATTCCATGGTTAGCTTGGACTTTCCTTAAATTGATACATCCTTTCATCGATCCTTTAACTCGTGAAAAATTGGTTTTCGATGAACCTTTTTCAAAATATGTACCATTAGATCAATTAGATTACCTTTATGGGGGTGATCTTGCTTTCACTTATAAACATGACGTATATTGGCCAAACTTAAATGATTTAGCTAAGGAGAAAAGAGAACATTATTTAGCAAGATTCCAAAAATTCGGTAGTGTCATTGGTCTTAGTGAACTAGACTTAAGAGGTGATCATGAAGAAATGTTGTTCCCTGTAGAGGCATAATAATGTGCCTAAAATTTTATAGAATGTTAAAAGCTAAATTCTAGTTTTTCTAACCATTTCATTTATCTTCTAACCTTAATTTTTTGTTTCCAACCGCATTTTGATTAAGTATTATGCAATTAATATTTCATTATCCATCCTCATATCATCATTAATTCATTCTGTTTTTTCTTAAACTTATTAACGTCACCTCCATTCATAACCATTTGCTTACGTCTCCATAGATTTATACATACATAAACTTTTTAAAATTATAAATATTTACATAATTTGTACCCATTTCAATATCAAAGTATTACTATAAATTCGAACAATTTATTGTCAACATTCTATTCCTTTTTAAAATAATTTTAGTCAGTGCTTAATTATCGCTGATTTATTTCAATGATTAAATATATAAATCCATGTTATTATATAATATGCATAACCATCATTATTAGAATGGGTTTGCACATTTACGTTTTTCAGTAATACCTGATAATGGCGAGGTCATACTTAACCAATCTGTGGCGTACATCAACCCACCAGCACCATTGTTTGCCCTTGCAAATACAACACCGAGATCATTACGTGCTGTCGTTAAGTAGTAATTGTTACCATCACCAAGAGAAATTACTTGTGCTTTAACGATATCACCAGGTTTGAAGCAATCAATCATTACAACTTTATCTCTATCAGTGGCCCTTACATCTTGTGATCTAATTATGCCTCTAAATGTCTCACCTACATCTGAAGATGCTTGTGATACAGAGAATGTTTGTGCACCTGACCCACCTTGTACAGCAACTGTACCTGTACCATTTGTCCCTACACCACTATCAATTGGAATATTTTTAGTACTAACAGCTAAAATCTCAACATTAGCTCTTTGCAATGAAATCCTGCTCACACGGCAAATAATAACATCCCCTTCTCTAGGCAATATATTGTTACTTTCACTTCTTCCTTGACTTTGCTTCATAAGCTCGCTATTACCTACACTAATCATTTTAAACTGTATCTTTCTTGATTGATCAAGATTCTTATAATCTGCAGGGGCATCAACATCATATGAATACACCTTACCAAGTTTGGTACTTGAGATAACTGTCAGTTCTTTACTATTTGTGGAACTGTTATTAATCGGATAATTTATTAGTTTTGTACCGGTACCATTTATATACATTATTATCGTAGGGTCTTCCTTCATGGGGGTGTCATTATCACCATTGGTATTATTAGTTACAACAGGTTCTAAAAGATCAAACTGCGGAGCTAAGATCTGCCCTGGAATTGCTTGTTCTGGTAGTCCCTGCATAATAATCGTGTGTATATAGTTTTAATCTATTTGATGTGGTTCAATGATAATCGAAGAAAGCGTATTCGTACTCTAAGTTTGGCCACCAGTAAACTTTTCTGTTATTGAGTTTAATTATTTTCAAGTCTTCTATATATGCCTTTACAAAAATTTTCAAGTCATCGCGAGGCAAAAATTTATCGTCTCAAATGGATTCCTAAGTGTTAGTTACTTATACTTTGGAATAAGGCAAAAATAAATATTACAAAGTACGATCTACCTTCAAATTAGATAAAAAATAATAATTGTATTATTATGCTTTTAACTACATTATTTAGAATATATATTATTACTGTCTAATTGAACCTTCTAAAAATACTGCGTGTAACATTTTGAAGATTCATGAACCTCCATGTTGTTCTTCAATTCATTCAATTCTACCTTAATCATTTGAGCCAATTGAGGTGTCAGTTGGTTACAAGTTCCTATATCCGGATGTCTATCATATTCAAACTCACCATATGTCTCATATAATATTATACTTGCAGAAAACGTAACACAACCTTTAGTTTGTTCTTCTTGTTCATTTTCTATTGTAGCAACCTCTTGAAGCTCATTTGAGTCAACCATTATCGTAGAGTTCAATGAAGGACCAGTTAGTCCCCTGAATGACATGGAGATAGGTCTATCGTTACTTTCGAAATCTGAATCTAAAACATTGTGTTTTCTTTGAGGAACAATATCATCCATGCCATGGTCTTCAATAATGTCATTGAAATTTTCATGATCAAAATCATCATTATTTATTTCGAAATTGTCATACTCGTCTTGGTTCATTTGGATACCCAAACCTTCTTGCTCTGAGGAAATAAAATGATCATAACCTCCATCTGATAATCCTTCAGATTCTTCTGGATCTTCTTTTGCAATATCAACATCAATGTAAGCTGGAGCTAATGTGGATCTAAATGAATCTTCTGGATTTTTATTATTTTGATTCATATCCATATCCAGATCAATACCTTCGCCGAAATTTATGAGATCTGCGAACTCCATGATATCACTCATCAATTCAGGGTCGTCATTTGCATCATCGTTTGTAATATTTGTTTGCTTAAGATCTTTTTGAATTTGAGAGTCATATACATTTTCTTTTCTATAATCATTTGTTAGTTGATCTAATTTTTCCTCGACAGAGGCTAATAAGTTCTGGTTATCTTCTATAACGTCAACGTCAAAAGCATCATCAATATCCGAATGCAAATTATTCGAAGGATATGCATCTATTCTATCAAATCTCCCACTTCTTAAAATACTACTTGCAGGACTCTTTGAGAGATCAGGTGTAGATAAAATAATATCTGACGCAGTAGTGACGACCATACCTTCACTTTGCGCATGAACAGATAATGTATCAATTGACATTCTCCTTAAACTTCCTGAACGTTGAGATCTATTTCTTTCAATTTTTACAATCGAATCAATTTCATCGGCATCTAACAATTTTGGAAAGAAAGCCTCACCAGAATCTCTCTTTTGAGAACTATCTGGAAAACTAGGAGCATCAAAATTAGGTATAATTGGCAATTCCTTCACCAGTTTGGTATCATTTGAAGAAGCAATTAATGTATTTTCAAAATTCAAAGGTGTCGGATTCCTTTTATTCTGTTTATTATTATGCAGCGGTTTATCTATAGATTTCTGTGGAGATGCCGTAGATGATGCAATTGTTGTTGAGTCAGGTTTCGTTGGTGTTGATGTTGCGGAAAGCAAACTTCCTTCGGTAGTATTGGATACATCCGAAACTTGTTTAGTAGTTGGAACATCTACATCTTTTCCTGTTTGAGCATTTGGAACATTTAATGTATCTGGTACTATAGATTTCCTGCGTAAAGTATTAAATAAAGAATTGCTGCTATGTGATTTCTTCGAAATTTTTTCAGTTGGCTCAGGTTCTTCTTCCCTATGGGACGATATGTGAGAATATGTTGCCGAAGTTGGCATTCCTTTATCCAATTCTTTATCAGTATTAGCAGAGTTGGCATTGATAGTTTCAGAGATGGACCTTGAATTTTTCCTTTTCAAAAATGAAAATATACTTTTCTTCTTCTTCTGTGTAGGGGCAGCAGGAGTTGATTTCCTATTTTCGGTATTCTTTTTAACTGCATCCTGTTTATATAATCTAGTCTTTTTCATTTCAATCTTTGAATTATGCTGTTGATTTTGTTTAGACGCTACGCCTTTCATTATTTCTGCATATGTATTTTGAGAAGGTTTCTCCTCCTCGACATGCTCAACTTTCTTTTGTGATTCCATCGAAGTCTTCTTGGAATTCATATATTTTTTGGGAGATGGAACTTCTTTACCTGCAGTTGCGAGACTAACACTATGACGTTTGTTGTAATTGTTGTAATTGTTGTAATTATTATTATTATTGTTATTATCGTCTACTACAGTTTGCTCGGTTTCAATTTCCTCCAATTCATTTAAAGTTTCTGGGATTGTATAATTTGGTAATTGATGTCTCGGAATACTCTGTTCCACTTTTGGAGTTGTCAAGAAATCTGGTTGTTCTGCTGTAGTATTTAAATTCACATTAGAAAATTGCATTCCATTTGGAGAATCATCTATATCAATTAAATTTGGAGAGGATGTAACCATAACAGTTTCTTTTATATTTTGATTCTCTTCTGGCTCCTCCTCCTCTTCTTCTACTATCGAATTCTCGAAAATCCTACTCGTTCTCATCATTCTATCAGCATTTTTGGATTTTTCATTTAAAATCTCAGATAATGCACTCAATGAAGGCGAAGTAGTCATATTTACAGTCTGTACTTCATCTTTCCTTGAATTGCTTCCAGGTTCTGAAGAATTCAAACAATTAGTAGTATTAGCATCATTTATTTTTGTAGGAGAACGTTTTCTATTGTTCATATCTTGCATGGAACTAACAGACATATTCAATGAATTATCTGACATCTCCTTTAATAGCAATGAGTTTCTAAAAGTTCGAGAATGTTCCAAAGCATTGATAGATTTAGAGGAGTAGAAAGAACTGTTCAGAAGATCGGAAGCTTCAAACTCCTTATCATGGTTTGTCATTGTAAGTATATATACAGCAGATCACTTCGTTGACCCAGGTACTATGAATAATTTGAGAAATATATTAGAGTATTGCCAACTGCGACTTTAGGAATCAAATTCTTAAACTCTCTTATTTTTAATCCGATACTCAAAGATCTTCAATTATTCTTATATATATATCCCTATAGATGATGAAAACTAGAGTTCAAGTGGAACCAGTTTCATATAAGTTCACGTTCATTCACACTTATATTAGCATTGTATGGCAATCAGAGGAAGAAGAACGAAATCATTCATTAGCAAATCTCAGAAAACAAAAAAAAAAAAAGATAATTAATTATTTCGCGGTTCTGCTGAGCTTTCAGTAAAGTGCGACGCGTTTCATATTTTTGTTTCTCCTTTCAGTTAAAAAGAAGTTATTTTTACAACAATAGAACCAGCTAGCAAGAAGAAGAACAGCAAAACTGACAAGTGATAATAACTATTCCGTTTTGGGTATGTTGATTGACTGATTGATTGATGGAGACCTGGTTAATTTTGTTAGGTATTATGTGATGGATGCAATTATTTACTAAGTTTGTGTATGTATGAAATTACTTGTATAAAGCCTTCATACTATCGCATTTAGATATATATGTGTGTGTTTGTATATAAAATGCGATAGAGTTTTCAATTGTTGTAATTCTACATTATACAACACTCTTTATTCTTCGAAGCCACAGATGTATGCCGTGGCATATTCTTGACCGTTGGGTGATGGATACCTTTTGCACATGCTGGTGCAGAGCGTACTTTCTGCAATCTGGCTTTGGTATCACCTTCAAGAAGAACCCTCTTTGGGTTATCCTGATGACCTATTATCTCCGGCGGATCAAAATCGATAGAGTTCCCAGAAACTATTCCTATATCATGACTCTTAGTCTCAGTTAAAACCGGATCGACACCATACACTAATAAACTATCTGCCAAATAAGAATATAACTTTGACCATATTCGTTCTAAGTTTGATGTAAAATAATGACCCAATCTATCTTGTAAAGTAATAATGAATGCACGACCCATTACTTCAAATTTAGTGTTATCAATTCCTAGGATTCTTGTATGACGTTTACCTGTGCTTCTTAATTGTTCGTCTATCTTTTTTATATTATCCAAATTTTGAATTGCTGAATCCAATAATATTGTAAACGAAACTGCTTGATGTCTCAAAGTTGGATAAGCTTGTAGCATTTGCTGATCAATATTAACTAGATTATCGAAGAACTGTGTACAAAACAATGATTTGCTTATATTTGCGTCATCATATTTCTTTCTATTGAAATCAGTGTCCTTTAATATAGATAATGTAGAATCGTCACCATTATTCGAAAAGGATGACCAACTGTATTTTCTTCCACTGTTCTCGGAATCATATTTTTCTAATATGTCACTTGAAGAACTACTAGATTCGTTACGCACATGATTATGATGGTGCTGATGATGACGATGATGTGAACTTTGCTTTTCAAGAATATTTGCCATGTGAGAAAATTGTTTTAAGTCATTATCAGTCAAGTCATCGTTTAAAATAAGATTCCATGATGATACGATTAAAATTTTTTGTTTATTATTCAGTTTAAGTTCAATTTTCTTAGTGGACCTAGTCAATACGGAATCCACATCACTAGGTGCGTAATCATAAAAATCATCATTATATGAAGAACCTTTACCGTTATTCCCAATTCTATTATCTCTAAACAAACTTTCAGTCCTTGATAACCGTGACATTTGCGATGATGTAACTCTGTTTAACGAGCTTGGATCACTGGAAGAAATAGTAGAGATCACAGGAGATATTGTAGTATCGTCATCCGGAACGGTATACACCAGGCCAATATTATCCTTTGTCGGGTCGAATGGTTTTTCACCAGTTGCTAGACTAGATGTTGTTGTATCAGTACTCGTAGTATAAGTTGATCCAGTAATACTACTGCTAGCCCCATCGTCGATAATCGTCATCTCTTTATTCTTGAAATTCAAACCGTTGTTTTATTTATACAATTATGAGGTACTTTCCTCCTTGCCTTTATTTTAGTCTTTAGATTAAAAGTAATATATAATTCTCTTGTTGATATGAACCCTGTTCTAATAGGCAATAACAATATATGTGAAGAGTTAGATTGATAAACCAACAATGAGCATAGAATTTGCTAGATTATTGTACGATATAATTTAAAAGATGTTGCTAGGAACTACGAAGATCAAACCATTTAATACACCTCCCCAAAACCTGAAATAAAAACGATAGATGTTGATCAGTTTCCTCGAGGTACAACTCCGTTGCTATTACAACGGAGCTAAATGTATGAAAATTTTTTAGCCACGGAACTTTTATTTCATTGCTGCGGGCACCCTCAAAGAAAGGGATACAACAAATGAACAAAAGAGTGACTCCTGATTACGTACATCAACTGATATACATGTTTATTATAAACAAAAAATGTATTTAGATGATATGATAATCATTTTAATAATTACATAATTAATGCTGTAATTCATACAACATACCCGAACATATACATGTACGGGTATACATGGTAGGCCATCTCTTAGTATGGATCGAGGTTGGGACAATGGTCTTATCCTCTGCGATAACATAGCCTGCTCTTGTAACTGCACCACACCTACTACAACGCTTCATCTTGCCATTTTCAAGTTCTTTAGGACTAAATTTATCATACGTAACACCATCGATTATCATTTGACTGAATCTTTTAGACGAATTCTGATCATCTGATAAAAGATTTACCACAACCCCCTTGGACAGAGGTTGTAACAGATGGGAGAAATCTGCTTCTAAAAATTCTGTATCTGTTAATCTCAATCCCGTAGTATCTGTAAAGTAGACATCGGACGGCTTGATATGAGAAATAACTGCATTACATGAATAGGCTACTAGGAAATCAGAAATTCTAGCATGAGAAGGCGGAACCTCAGCTTGTATTAACAATGAATATTCTCTCTTTAAGATATTATCCTTCTCCGATGCTGGTTGCTGTTCACTAAATGCTGTAAATTTATTATTCACATCAACCAAGAATGTCTCAAACTTTTCAAAGTTGACAGGTGTGTCACTCAATACCATACGTAAATATGTAGAAGATTCATTCAACACAGGATATGTAGTTTCTGGAAACTTGGATATTATTTGCATTATCTTTTTTATTTCATTTAATACAGATAATATTAATTGACGAGGCATTTTAGCTCCAAAGACACCTAGTACCAAAGTATTCTTACTTTCAGATGGGTTATTAACAAGCAACAACACCTCTTGTATTAAAAATGTAACAAATTTAACAAACCAATTGGCGATAGGAATCAAAGAATAAATCAGATCTTGTTTGGAGAACAATGTTTGAAACATTTTGGTGGACGCATTTGAATTCCCATTATTCATTTGTTCAATAGCAAACTGTAAATTTCGTGCTACACCATTGAATGCAAATAAAACATTTTTCAAATATAAAATAACCCTTGCCATTTGTGCTATTCTTTCATCCTTGAGTCTAGTACCAAGTTCAAGCTGCAATAACATTATCTTTTGAATTGGTCTACTAGATATCATCTTATCCATTATGTCCTTAGGAGCATCTGGAGAAACATTAAAGAATGGGTATAAGTTAGACATCAATGTCATTATAAAGTCTTTAGCTCTATCCTCACTAATTTCTGACAAATTTATAATATGTGATTTACAAGCCACAGAGAGATCCTCTGCAGATAATTGCCGATGTGTACTATTGACGAATGTGAACGCAAATGCAATGGCATCTAATTCATCCATGGAAGCATCTGTTAGGTCCGACCTCGTTAAAGTAGAAAACCTTGGAACATTATCTGTCTTTAATTTATATATAATACCCGTCATTGTCGGACTTAATCTTACCCATTCAATAGCACTGGATAATGGTATATTTCTAAAACTCAAACCTGTACTTAATGCAGAAGTCATTACATTCAAAAATTTAGATTTATTATTTTGGGACTTAATTCTTTCTCTTTCTTTATTCCAATCATTTTGATTAAATACATCAACACTACCATTATCATAAAAAAATGTCACAAAATTATCCAACAATTCAGTAGTGATATTTGAGACTCTCTTGTCCAAAAATATATCATGTCCATGACGTAACGTATAATGTTTCGATTTTATTGGTTGCATATTCCCACCGTTGATTGATTCAATACCTGGTTTCAAAACACTTAAGAAATCCATGGTCAGATAAGAATTCATCAATTTAAATCTCTTTATTAATGTCTTCTGAGTACCACATATATGATAAACAACAAGAACTTCTGCTGATGTGTCTTTATCAATTGCTGTCTTCGATAAGACGACGAGATCGTAAAATTTCAATACTCTTCCTTCATCGTCAATTGTGGAAAGTGGAACTTCCAAAATTGGTGTTACAATCAGTGTTGGATCATTTAATGCATTGTTCTTGTTCGCACTAGGTGTATTCCAGTTAACTAATACTTTATAGAAGCATATCTTCTTTGTTATCTTCGAATATCCGCTAACAAGTATACTTTGATCATCCTTCATAGGAGTAATTCTGGCAAATTGGAACCAGTCCAATTCTTTAAGTCTTTGGTTTTGAGAGGGTAAAAGATGTAAATTAATCTTTTTATGATCCTTAGAGTTTGAAAATTGATACCAAAAATCTAGTTGACCATTTCTTCTCACAGCCATACAAGCATATTTCATAAATGGAGGATAAAAGACACCACTTGGGGCTATTTGAAGTGCCTTATTTCTATAAACATTAGACGTTGAGTCAAATGCACAAAATTGGGATATAATGATACTCTTTGAGGAACTCAACCAATGGAAATCTAAAATACGGGTGTTATATTCTTTTTTTGTGTGTTTCCTTTCAATCTTAAACTCAGATTCTTTATCAATCTGTTGTGTTAAAGGTGCTACATGGTTATGGATCTTATAAATATTATCTTGAAACAGCATAGTCAATTTTTCAAACGTGGTGGCCCCTTCTGGACTTTGTCCTGCTATCAGCATAGTCATGTTACCTAGTTCATCACAAACAGCTAGCATATCCCCTGGAAGACTAAACCAGTTGTTCCAGTGAATCGAGGTAATGTTATAAAAGAAATGATTGCTTGATTTACTATTCGATGAGGTTCCATTTGAAGTTGTTGTAGATTGAGGAGGAGAACCACTACTACCTGCAGTGGTAGAGCTTCCGACTGTAGCTACAGCTGTAGCAGTAGTTGTATTGCTGCCGCTAGAAGCTAGTTTCTTATTTCCACTATTTGTTGAAATTTCATGTAATTGAGGGTGTATCACATATTTTGCAGGTGGATGAAATCTCCAATTACTACCATTAATATTTTCTAAAAAGGTTATACATAAGTTACCTTTTGTCGAATTAGAGTCGCTGTATGCAATGATACCATTCTTAGACCAAGACACAGGGTGTTGATCAAGCATATTTAATGGTGGTTATTTTGACGTGAGAGTATGTTTCAAATACTATGAAGTTATATTACACTAGAATAATCGAATAACAATTCTTATTCTATTGCCGTATAAATCGCAGAATATTCTTAGTGATCAACAGATACTTAAGCAATAACTCTAATTGAAGTGATTCTAGGTGATTTGTACCTTTTGTTCCTTTTCTTCTTCTCTGTTACTGATTATTAAATTCTCAATGTGGTTATGTTTTTTTTTTCAATTTATTTGTTCTGCGTTGACTATTCGGAAAACTCATGATAGTTAGCATAATATAATAAGGATTGGGAACGAGTGAGATAACTTCAGGCAGTAGAAAGTGCTTGCAATGGTTGTGAAGAAGATATAGATATCTTGACATTAACTAGACAATCTTAACATAATTAGTATGTATAATGAATGAATATATACAATTTATAAGAATATACAAAATAAAATACGTATTGTCGAAAAATGAAAACAACTTCGAAAAGCAGAAGTGAATGAAATTATTCCACTATATAAAAAAGACTGTTATGAATTGTAATACGATTTTTTACATCTCAAAACTCTCTGATCTAACATCAATTGGGTCGTCGTTTATGTCTTCGTCGAACTCGAATTCTGCGGGGGTATCCATACCTTGCGTAGAATCAACATACTTATCTAAAAATCCAATTTTATCATGCCCTTCCGCTAGATAGACATAAAGATCCAAACAAACAAGGATCCAGAAGTAGACTAAGAATGCACCAGAAAGTGCCACTAAGATATATGAACTGTGATCTGCACCCAATCTTAACACCAATGTCACTTGCTCTTCGGTGGCTCCCATAAATAAGATACCTGCTGACACAAGACAAAATGGGGCAAGATATTGGAAAGATAATATTTCACCAGCGGACCTTTTGTCCCTTAACAAGACACTAATTTCAAATATTCTCAATGTACCTCCCACCATAAGAATAATCCCAAAAAATAAATGAACGTTAGTACTTATTATTAATCGTTGAGAATGCTGGGTCATTGACCAACCTGTAAAAATAATTAACAAACTTGGAATGAAAGTTCTCTTGTTATGTCTGCCTAAATAAATACCTAGGAGACCACCAGCCCACCATATAATACCCATTGCAGTGTGTTGATAATCATGCATAAACCATTCTTCTCTACCCCATCTATGTTCAGTAAATGTATTTACAATACCATATAAACACATAATCCAACTGTCGATATAATCTTGACTATATGATGAATTAGAATTTCTTAACCACGGAACCTGCAAAACCATGGAGTAAATGAACCCATATAGTACAAAACTAGATCCCATAATTCCGTGAGCTAAACATTGTCCAGTGTGACCATCTCTACAAAACCCAAACATTGAGACAGGTGCCAGACAAACTTTGACCCATCCTACAATAGTTGTAAACATCGACAAATATGAGTGTATCACGTTTAATGTTCTTTCACCAGTCGCAGTTGCAAATTTATTTAGTCTCTTATTGGATATAACCAGTTTAGTTCCACTACTCAACATACCAAAAAACAATGAAATACTAGTGAGCACTAGGACAATCCACGCTGCTGCTCTAGAAGTAGAGTTCTCAACATTTTCACTGTCCGGGAATCTTAAAATTATGGCTTCTAATAATGCATATGCACCGGATATACATTGAAATAAAACAGCTGTATGAGTCTTTTTGGCAAATGAATACGCAGTAGAAATACCTGGCAACATAAATAAGAAGAAAACTGTAGCAATCCAGTGGAATGACTTGGTTGCACCGTTCGTGATTTCTGGACTTGTCAACTCATCCGTATCATCCATACCCATCATGTGCATATCTCTAGGTTGAATAGCAATTACTGGTAAGATGAAACATATCAATAATAGGAGCAAATTATGTGCTCCTGCAACATTTTTATTCATTAGATCGCAATATATTTGGTTTGTTCTTTTAAAGAATACTATATATTATCCAATCCACCAATATCTTATAAGGTCTTTCAGTTCATTAAAACATATCACAATAGAACGTACCTTTCTATCCTTGAAGTAACCTGGTTCTCTGTTGAGAACCGAAATGAGGAAACGGAGATCGATTCAGTTCGCTATTTGAGGACTTTTGACTTTTTGCTGTGCTTTAACTTGTGTCATTTACTCCGAAATCCGCATAAATCGGCCGAGACGACGATAATAAGCAAACAAGTTATTCCATCTTTCGTACGTAATAGTTAACTAGACAAGCAGATTTAATGTTTAAAAGGGACTTTTATTATCCTATTTTTATAAAGAATGCATTATATAGTCTGTGAAGAGTTTAGTATATATTTTAATTTTTTTTTTAAATTTTGTTTGAGGTGATGATGGTTGAATCGTTATACTAGAATTAACACTAGTTTTCTTTAGTAGATGGAGGTGTTTCTGTATTATCATCATTTGGTACATGTCCTTCATTCTTATCCTCAAAATCGTCAACTTCTTCAAATGGGTTTGTTTCAAGGATCTTATCAATGCTCGTGTCCATGTTATTACTATTAGGTAAGATTTCGTCGCCTGTCGTTTCCTGACCGTCTTGATTAACTAAGTTATCTTCATCAGATAAATCAAAATCAAAATCTTCTAGTTCATCTGTCTCAACAGCTCTATTAGCTGAAATATTAGCAGGGTCCAATGTAGAATCATATTCGGAATCTGTGTCAATAATATCAAATTCATACGTTTCAGCTCTGCTTCTTCTTATTCTTCTTCTTGATTTAACAAAAAAAGAAAAATATAAAAGTAAGAAAACAACACCAATAATGAACACTGAAATGAAGTAATGCATTGCATCTCTTGGCGAGGATATACGTTTTGGTTTATTATGATCTAATGTCTCATCCATATCTGAATTATCGTCTGATGTAGTTGGAGAAGGTTTTGCTGTTTCCGATTCAGGTGTAGGATCTGTGGGTTCTGTAGTTTCCGATGGTTTCCCTGTTAATGAACTATCATCTAATGCCTCTCTATCATTACCAAACTCAAAAATTTTACTCTTTGAAGGATCAATAGATTCACCATATAATTTTAATCTCCAACTATTGACTTTGACACTATTACCATCTTGTAAAGAACGGACTTGTAATTTCCAATCACCAACACCAGATTCACCCCAATGAGCTACGGACATAAAGGACCAGTGTGGGAAACCTTCACCGGAATTATCTCTTTCTCTTTCGACACCCAAGTTCGATACCATACCAAATGGTGAGACTAAATCAATAACTACTTTACCTCTAATATCTGCTGCTATGTCAACTGTGACAACAATATGTTCAACAGAGTTCAAATTTGCTGCTTTTAGATTTTTTTTTGTGACTATAATTGTCGACTCTAAATCTTCAGCACTAGTATTTGTCCATTGATTAGAATATTTGGTTGGTGGATAAAACCATGCTTGTGGGTTAACATTGTTCCATTCTTTGGCCAATGATATCAATTCGAATGCGTCGATTTTACCATAACCATAACGGTGAGAATACATCTTGTTCAATGCCCCCATTTGTCCGTTACCGTCGCTATTCATTACTTCTTTTGAAGATAAGATTGATAAATATTGAACATCTCTCCATGTCAAATTAGGGTTGGCTTCTAGTAACAAAGCATATATACCAGCAGCCAATGGTGCAGCAGCAGAAGTGCCACCATGATGATCACTACATTTATCACCAATATCAGTCGAATGAATATATTCACCTGAACCAGATGAATATGTTACTACTAGAACTGCAGAACAACTCTCCGAATATGGCGGATGTAGACCTTTATGATCGATGGCGCCCACTGTGATAGAATATATTGAGTTTGTGTAACCATCATAGTTACAATTATCACCAAATGCACCACCATTCCCACTGGCGAAGACATATATGGCACCTTTCTTATCTCTACCATCATTGGTACCTTTAATAAAGGCCTTTTTCACTAAATCTGATGGTCCCTGTAAATGAGTACCATCATCAGCAGGTCCCCATGAACATGAATATATATCATTTATATCTAAAGCATACATCAAAGAGGCTGCTTCATCTTCAGCTGTTAAGTCACCAGATAAGATTCTCAAACCTGATACTTTTGCGTTATACGCAGCGCCAATACCACAAAATCCATTATTTTTCACTCCGGCAATTTCACCTGCACATCTAGTACCATGGTAATCATCCTTTAGTTTAGGTTTTGGTAAATTTGTATTATCATTGAAATCCCAAGAACCTTCTACACAAAAATTATCTTTCAAATCAGGGTTTTCATAATCTAGACCATCATCTACGATGGCTGCAACAACTCCATTCCCTGTAATATTATCATACCATAACTGCTTTACATTTATATCATTCCCTGGGAATGCAGGATTTATTAAATGCCATTGTTTTTCAAAATTTGGATCATTAATTTTCAATTTTTCTTCAGCTTCTTTTATTGGTAACATACTGGAATCCATCGGTACATCTGGGACAGGTAATCTTTTAAACAAAGTATTTTTTTGAGATGGTAAATCTTCAAATGATATAACTCCAGGTAAATCACTATGATCGAATCGTTTATTTAATATGTGTAATGTACTGGAGAAGACATAATGGTTCAATAGACCACGTACATCATGCTCAAATGTCCACGAAGGATGTAATGTTTGTAATTCTTCTCGTGTGAGATTAGATTCTATTGTAAAATATTGTTTTGAGTTATGATCCTTTTCGGGTACCTTTTCGGTCATACATACTTGTAACAGTAAAGACCATGTATAAATAGATAGTAAAGTTGACGTTCCAATCATTGTAGACTATATATAGCACAAATGTGGGTTTGGGTGGAGAAGAAGATCTACGGATGTATGCGATTAGTAAATATCAAATCGAATAATAGAAGTAGTAAATGTTTCAATAATATTATCACTTATCGATCTGTGTAATTGAAAATAATAATGCAATGAAAATGACTAAAGCATTAAATGCCAAAAGTAGTAGACAAAACAAAAAAACAAAACCTAAAGCAGAATGATTGTTAATGCCTATGATTTTATGATAATATGCTATTTATTATCAATAAATAAAAGGTTCAAATATGCTAGACCCTACAACGATCTTTATATATTTCAAATATAGGAAATAATGAAAAATTATGAACTTGTAAAGTTATTAATCACCTATAATAGTTACTTCTCAGGCTAAGTCGAAAGTGCTGAACTCAGATCATCAGAACTAAAGATTGATTTGTCTAAAACATTCCATTCTCAACATCAATTAGTGCTGTCATTACAAGTTCTAAATTCAATAATTATTAATTAATGGAAAACACGATATGGTTTCATTTTGTTACGTTTCCCGCATCTCGTCGTTGTTTTCTTGAATTTGTCGTTCGCCTTATTGAAGTTTCTTTGTTGCAACGGCTTTTTCTCTCTTTCTTCTGATTTTTTTCTAATGGAAAACAGGATTTGATGACATACTGGGTTTGCATACAAACTATTTCTATTTATATATATATTTAAACATCTGTAAATTTTGGGTAGACAATGGAATAGACAAGAAAAATAGGTGGATCAGTCTGCTAGTGCACCCATTGGGTCCCATAGTGGTAAAACAATCGCCGGTTCGGATGGAGAAACAAAGGCCTTGGCAAGTTCCTGTGGGAGGTCCTCCAAGTCAACAACGATCTGGAAACAATACTCTTCAAAGTATTGTTGAGTCATGACGTAGTAACCGTCCTTTCCTGAGTCTTTACCCCAGGAGTTTTCTACACGATAACGGACTGGAATATCTTTGCTAACAGATTCGTCCAAGTGACATGCGTTAATCAACATTGCGTGTGTCATTAAACTTTCGTTATATTTAATTCTGTTTTGCTTATCTTGTTTTAAATCGTAACCAATAGCTTTATAGTTCCATAATTGGATATCCATCACACCGTTTTTCTTATCCATATATTTAGGGGTATGGGAACCAAAGAAGACTGCTTTACCTGCTTGTAATCTACTGACCACCAATTTGGATAAAGTATCGTTATCAACATTCAAATATAATACATCATCGCCACCAATAACATTACCTAATCTATCGATCTTAATCAATCTACCATATTCATGTCTTGGATCATTAATCAAAGAAACAGGTAATTTGTTTTCAGATAGTTTCAAACCACAGTACTCTTCTGCAAATTGCAAGGGAGTGGATTCTAGTACATGGACATTCTTATCCTTATCTTGATATTCCCATTTAAAGGTTTCAGTTGGTGTCACTGGTGGAAATCCCATAAACATGGACATCATCTTAAAGATTTCCTTTTGCATATCTGATCTCATTGAGTTAACGATGCTATGATCGTCGGAAGATGAAGCCAATGCATCTCTCAATTGTTGAGCAAATTCTCTTAACTTAGTAGTTAACAATGCATTAAGTTTACGAGATGCAGTAGTAGAGTAAGTAGTATCGTTGTAAAGATCCTTAGGTAGCAGACCGTACTTCTTCACAATGTTAAGGAACATACTATATTGACCACCGTCTTCAGTTGGGGAAGTCAACAAATATTGAACCAAACGAGATTCAACAGCTTCATCTTTAGTACTAACAATTTGATCTAAGAAATAATTAGCCTTTTCCAACTTATCGTAAAAAAACAAATAAGCTTGAGATAATTCGAAATCCTTCAGGTTTAGTTTCTTAACCACATTGGGACGCAACTGATTGGTAGCAGCAAATAACCAACATCTACCTGAGGCCTTTTGATTAGTTACAGGGGTGACAGTTTCACCAGGTAAACTAACATTGAAGACACGCTTATCCTGAGAGAGTAAACGAGATTTATCTAGCAAAAGATCGTCTGCATTGTAATTCTTAAGAACTGTGGAGGCTAGACTGTAGGATAAATCGGTTTGGAACTCTTTATTCCAAGATTTCAATGAAGTAATGTTAACAGAGGAGGTCATTATAGTACGACTGAATATTTTAGAGAAACGACTTATATTGGCGAACCTCTTCATAGTGCTACTTATACATTTATCTCAAAAACCACTCCCGTCATTGGGATGAACTTCATTTAAAACTATCTGGGGGTGCAGAAGCTAAAGTTATTACCGATTGTTTAAGGAATTTCCAACAGAGATAAGAAATGTGTCAAAGGTTAAATTTCAGTCCAACCCGAAACCAAGTCATTTTTTACGAGGCTGAAACGATAATAATTCAATTCCACAGTTTTTCATACGTAATAAAGATATACCATTAAATTGATTAGTCATCGCAAAACTAGTTATCGTCAGATAGCTGTCTTACTTAAGGAATACGTCAAAAGATTTTTTTGGATAATTCAGAAGATCTGGAAATATTAGGTTTGAATCATAGGATCAGGCACATAATGTCGTTATTATCAGAAGAAGATCTGAACGATTTTATTAGTCCTGCTTTGGCCTGTACAAAACCAACCGAGATTAAACGTACTAAAGTAAAGAGTAATGTTAATGCATTAGGTGAATATGAAGTTGGTGTTGACGATGGTGAAGATGAAGTGTTGGAGAAAGTGACCATCACACTGAGTGATTGTTTGGCATGTTCTGGGTGTATTACATCAAGTGAAGAGATTATGTTACAACAGCAGTCACATGGCGTGTTTCTAGAGGCAATGTCTAAAAGAGATATAACTACAAAATTAGCAATCAGCATATCTCCTCAATGTAGATTGTCGATGGCTACTTATTATGGAATGGACATCTCAGATTTTGATAAATGTTTTGCGAACTTCTTTCAAAAAAGATTCGATGCTAAATATGTTGTGGGAACACAACTTGGTAGAAACGTTTCGATACAACAAGTAGTGAAGAAACTAACAGATTGGAAAAAAAGTAAAGAGTATGAAGTCGATTCAAGACCACGACTATCTGCTGCAGACCCAGGGTTTGTAATATATACTGAAAAGACCAAGCCTGATTTGGTTCCATTATTATTGAACGTTAAATCTCCACAGCAGATCACCGGTGCTCTATTACATGAAACATTTGACAAAAATCACAAGACAGAGACTCAACCAGATACCAAATTATATGTTCTTGGGGTAATGGCCTGTTTCGATAAGAAATTAGAAGCCTCAAGACCTGATAGTGCAGGTGAAGTAGATTGTGTTATTACACCTAAGGAATTTGTTGCCATGTTATCTGAACTGAATGAAATATTCGAGCAATATAAATCACCATCGGATGATATCTTAAGTGAGATGTGTCCCGAAGGATGGGACCCCGAGTTACATTGGTGTATTAACCATGGGAGTAGTTCTGGTGGGTTTGCATATCAGTATATTGTCTCTAGACAACGAACTTTATCAAGTGAACTTATTAAGGATTCGAAGATAATGAAATTATTAGGTAAAAATAATAATATATGTGAGCATCGTCTAATCAATGTCAAGACGGGAGAAACAATTGCGTCTGCAAGTGAATTAAGTGGGTTTAGGAACATTCAAAACATGGTGCGACATTTAAGTCGTGGTGGTCCAAAGGGAACCTCTTCGTTCCCCAAACGTCGTGTTCAGTCATTACGTAAACGTCAATCCTCTACTAATACTACTAGTACTACTACTTCTGGTACCACTACCGGTAGACTTGGTACATTAGTGGCGCAGCCATATTCTAGTGAATTCATTGAAGTGAATGCAGCCCCTGGAGGTTGTTTAAATGGGAGTGGGTTATTAAATGGGGAGCAATCTACTGTACGTAAGAGGCAATTCACACAACAATTAGAAGAAAGATTCCATAGTTCATTCACCATGGTCGACCCCTTAGACATTACACAATGGAACACTTCTGAAATTCTAGATTCTGATAGAGTTTATGAATATACATTCCATGCAGCTGAACCGCAAGATAAACAGAAGGATATTGTTACAGTGGGGAATACTTGGTAAATTTCATATATTCAAGATTACTGGAGCAATTCATACTGCAGAATACATGAATAAGAGATCTGTCATTTGCTTAGCTTGTTGTCATTCATACATATATAATGTTTAGAGTCACTTAAAATAAATGTGTGTTATATACATATATTTTTTCCAAAGCATGGCACCGCCCCTGTATAACACCGCTTGTAGTGACCTATCAATTTTATTGAGTGAGACCGCCACTACAGCACTGGTATAGCATAAATAATGTTTAATCGGGAGTTGCTGATACATAAACTTGACAAACACAACGATGTGTGTTCATAGACATATAATATATATCCACATATATCAATTCATTAAACTGTTTGTCTAAAAAGTGAACCTGTGAACTGGTTCACAGGTTCACAGCTCTCGATGGTCTCTCGATGTTGCTCCGCATCTGTTTCCTTTACAGAGCTGCGAGCCACGGGCAAAACAATTTAAGTAATGAATCGTTTGAGGGGCGAAGCGGGCTTATACGGACACACAGGGTGTGGATGGAGTGAAATATTTTCATTAGCTAATATATATATAAGGGTTAGTAGCGGGGGAGGTGATGGTCAGGGAACATGTGCATCGTTATTTGGTCTATATTTACCACAATTTTGGCTTAGTACTCTGTTAAAAGGTTTTACAATTCAGTTAATTCAATAATTTGATATATATATATACATCTGTTGTTATTAAAAAAGAAAGAAATAAGAGATGAGTGACCATATTGTTCAAATGCCTGTAGCATTTGAAAAGAATACTATAATAGTTGTCTTTGGTGCTTCTGGTGATTTAGCCAAGAAGAAGACCTTCCCTGCTTTATTTGGTCTTTTCCGTCAAGGTTATCTCGACCCTTCAACTAAGATTATAGGTTATGCTAGATCTGACTTATCCTTAGAAGATTTACATTCTCGGATCAATCCTCATTTGGGGAAACCTAACGGTTCAGCAGATGATGCTAAAGTCGCTCAATTTTTTAAGATGGTCTCTTATGTTCATGGTCCTTATGACGCCCCTGAAGGCGTTGCTAAGTTGAAGTCACATATTGAAGATTTAGAGTCTCAGATGGGTGTGCAAAAGAGTCATCGTCTCCTCTATTTAGCTTTACCACCAAGTGTGTTCTTATCTGTGGCTACTAACATTAAAAAAGTGTTATATGACCCACAAGGTATTACACGTGTAGTGGTTGAAAAACCTTTCGGTCATGATTTAAAGAGTGCTCGTGCTTTACAAAATGATTTGGCACCTTTATTCCGTGAAGAAGAATTGTTTAGAATTGATCATTATTTAGGGAAAGAATTGGTGAAAAATCTTTTAGTATTAAGATTTGGTAATCAATTTTTGAATGCATCTTGGAATAAAGATAATTTACAATCTATTCAAATTTCATTCAAAGAACCATTTGGTACAGAAGGTCGTGGTGGTTATTTCGATTCAATTGGTATCATTAGAGATGTTATGCAAAACCATTTGTTACAAATCTTAACTTTACTAACAATGGAAAGACCTGCCTCATTCGATCCTGAATCAATTCGTGATGAGAAAGTTAAAGTTTTGAAATCAATGGCTCCAATCGATCATAACGATATCTTAGTTGGTCAATACACAAAGTCAGAGGATGGTTCTAAACCTGCATATTTGGATGATGAAACTGTCACACCAGATTCAAAATGTATGACTTTTGCTGCTTTAAGTTTCAAGATTCAAAATGAGAGATGGGAAGGTGTACCAATCATGATGCGTGCTGGTAAAGCTTTAAATGAAGGTAAAGTAGAAATTAGATTACAATACAAAGCTGTCGCCTCAGGTGTCTTTAATAATATCCCAAATAATGAATTGGTCATAAGAGTTCAACCAGATCCGGCTGTCTACATGAAGTTTAACGCTAAGACCCCAGGTTTATCTAACGCTACTCAAGTTACTGATTTGGATTTAACTTACTCTAGTAGATACAAGGATTTCTGGATTCCAGAAGCTTATGAAGTCTTAATTAGAGATGTTCTATTGGGAAACCACTCAAACTTCGTTAGAGATGACGAATTGGATGTTAGTTGGAAATTGTTTACTCCACTATTGGAATATTTAGAAGGTCCAGACGGTCCAACTCCAGAGTTGTATCCATATGGTGCAAGAGGTCCAGATGGTTTAATCGATTATTTGACCAAACATAACTATGTCTTACATAGTATGGGTAATAGTTATACTTGGCCAATCACTAAACCAGAAGATGAAAAAAACTAAGACCTAGCTATGTTAAATCGCTACTTTAAACCTATTATATGAATAATTACGCTTCTCCCTATTTTATTTGATCTCTTTATATATATATATATATATATGATATGATATATATATATATATATATGCTATTTTTTATATGAATTAACATTAATTGACTATATTTATCGTTAAAATCATATAGTTTTTGAAGTTTTAGATTATTAATATATATATATATACATATTAACAATAATATGTTACTGATTATCTATTTCGATCACTTTTAGATTTATACTTATCTTTCATCTCTTGTATATTTCGTTTATCAACTTGATTCGATATTCCTTGAAACGTCTTTGATAATGCTTCAGTGACTCCAATCAATGGTCTAATAATGGCAATTGGTGCAGCTTTCATAACACTCACAGCAGCAGCTTTTGCACCAATTGTTGGTGTTTCCTCACTATAGTTAGTCTCAGATGTTTGTGTCTTCCATACAGCATCATATGCAATATTAAAATGTTTCTCCAAAGAATGATATGCTTCTTCAAGTCCTTGATGAATATCTAATGGTTGGTCAGCATAAAGACTAATGATCTTGGGGTCTCCACCTGGATATGCAGAGGGTTCGATAATAATCGCAGCAGGTTCATGTGAATGAATACGTGGATTTGTTCCTCCAACTAATTGATCTTCATCAACCAATTTCCTATAATCTAATACGGAATGGCTTAATTGTTCCATTGTTTCTTGATCTAATTTTGATCTTCTTGAACTCATACCTTGACCTCCGAGTCTTTCTTCTGTAGATTCCAATATGGCCTGCGTCCCACTAGAAAGTTTAACACCTAATTTGATAAAATCTCCTGTGGTAGTCTTGATAAAAACGTTCCCATTCTTCTTCAGACTCGTAGACATATGCTCTCCACTCCTATAATCTGACATTAATACAGTGACAAAGGTCTTTACATCAGATCCCAATGTAAAAAATGATTTGATAGGAGCAAGACCACCAACTACACCACCAAGTTGTCTCTTTACGATATCAGGGGTCCAGAAATCTTTCAATTTCGTATTAATAGTTTCAAATCCATTAATACCATAGAAGCAAACTTCCTTCAATATAATTTTAGCTCCATCTAACACAAAAAAATTCATAAATTCACTAGAGTGACCTGATCTTAAACTTGTGTAATCTACAGTTTTGGGTTTGTAATCTAAACATAAATGGACGGGATTTAAATGTAGTTTATCAATAAAGGATACCTCTGGATATTCATCAATTAATTCAAATCTAGGGTCTTTGAATTCAAATACTCTGGTAATAAAGTCTAACGTGTCCTGATCAATATGTAATCTTAAAGGTGATATATATATATCGAGATTATAATCAATAGATTTCAAGTAATCAATAGGTCTGGATATCAATAGATCCATTTTAAACATTTTGGATATATCAGAGCCAGGACTTCCGTGTAACTCTGAAATAAACTTGTTCCATGACGAAGTGGCGACATTATCAATAATTTCAAATTTATCAACACTTAACGATATTTTATTTAATATATCGGAGTTGTCTTGGGATTCTTCCTTGGAAGGTTCCTCTACATCAAAACTAGTAAAATTAATATCTAAATTTAAAATTTGTATTAGTACTTGATAATTCTTGGAGGGTCGCAGATTCACCTTAAATGCACTTGCAGCTTCAGTAATATCCGATAGTTTATCATGCCCATTATAAGGAAGTGAAGGTAGTTGTTTGGTCTCTGGTGTTACATAAATAGATTCAAATATAGATGTCCCTGTCATAATATTTGCTGGTCTTCCAATATTAATATCATTTTCAATTTTTTGAATGCCATTACTAACTGTCCCATGCTTCAGATTCACCATAGTATCATTAATAATCTTTCTTGAATATTTCCAATCGAAACCATCATATAGCTTAATTTCGATCTTCTTCACTTTGAAAGTTACATTGATTTTAATATTAGTTTCATTCTTACCTACTATATCTTGCTCATATTTCGCATCACGAGCATTTTCTTTTAATATATAACCTATTGGACGTTTACTGTCAATGTAGCTTTCGTCTAGGTGCAAACTTTCGATATTTATTCCTGTTGTATTTGTAGATTCTGTTTGAATTGATGCTAATTCTGTTGATGATTGTATCTGTTTTGAATTATCTAAAAAATTATCTACTATGCCAACAGAAGAAGAAATGTAAGACGTAACTGAATCTTCGATATTAGTGACATTTCCAATTAAATATTCAAAATTTATGTCTTTAAAGGTGTCGATAAGTGATATCAATTCTGGTTTAAATTTTAAACTATCGGGGAAAGTCTCGGGTAACTTGAGATCTATCAATAATTGAACTAAACTGTGAAGAGAATCTGCACAAAGAGATAATTCGATTTCTTCTGGAATTAACGTTAACTGTGGATCATTTTTAAGAAATGTACAAGTTAATTTTAATATATTAATCTTTCCAACAACTGAGAAGCCAAGCTGTGAGTAATAGGATATTAACGATTTATTTTTATTTTCGAAATCCTGAAATTTACAACTCTTTAAATCATCTATCAGTAGAACAGAGAGAGTTTTGGCAACACCATTTAATTCTCTTTTTACGGCAGAAATATTACTAGTATACTGATCTATCAATATTAAAAGTCCAGCTTTTATTCGAAATGGACGTATCAATACAGATGAATCGAATATCTTCAATTCAATTTCAAAAGGATGTGTAGTATTGTTATGAAGTAGCTCCGAGGGATTGGTATCTACAGTTTCCCTCTTACCAGGAGAAAGTTTATTCAAGAAATAAACCCAGTTAGAATAATAATGTAATGACAAATTCCTTAGAAGAATTTTATAACATTTCGAATTATTGTCTCTTTTTATTTGTAAATATATCGTTGGTTTCAGAAGATCTATTGGTTTAATTAGCGAAACGATCGTCTGAGTAGTATTGTCTTCAGAGGCGAGTCGATCGATGTTAATTCCAGCGGTATGAAATATTATGTCATTTGAATCAGCTAAGAATGTAAGTAAGTTATTTTGTAATTTACCTTTTAATGAACCGAATGTCGTACCACTAATAAAATCGTTGATTCTAAACTTTATTGATTCACAGTCAATTATTACAAGCGCTACGATAGATTTTCGATAAATAATACCAGAAGAATTTAATATTCTGACACTTTTCTTCATTGCGTTGTTGGTTCGAGCAATCGTTTTCTTAACTCTATTATTTATTTGTGAAATTTCATTGAAAGAGGAAGATGAAGAAAACTCGAGGGTATTGGTGATATCGGTATAGAGGTCCTCTAGAACATCTCTAGACTCTTTTATGGATATTGACTTGATCTCACACTTGTTATATGAACTTAGAATAACTGGAACAAATTTGTCATTGAAGGAAGATCTTTCGAATTTCTCTTTATATTGATTGAATTTAATATCTAGAAAAGTTAAAATTTCAGTCACTTTTTTGGTGTCATGTTTTATAAGTCTCAGACTAGGTATCACCGTTGTCCCACATTTTGATTCGAAATTTATTGGGTCTGATAAAATCGTCAATTTATATTCCGGGAGAAGAAGTGACAATGAAACATCTTGGGTAAATATTGATAATGGGGTATTGTTTCGATTTTTCTTTGAGTTATGGTCGCAGTAGAGATTGTCCCTTTTTAATTTTAACTTAGATATAAATAATGTCAATTCTTCAATCATCATAACCACATGGTTTAATTTTTCTGGAACAACTGATACATTCAATGCATCTGTAATATTAATTATATTTTCTTTTTGTTTTAATAAAACCTTGATTATAGGACTATATTGTTTAGAAACTGTTATCCCATCACCGATCAAAGTGATTGAACTCACATCAACTGTATAATCTTTATTTTCTAATTGATTCACATATAGTTTATTGATTTCTAGTTTAATATCAAATGAGAGGCTTGCTGAAACTTTGCCAATACAAATATATGAAAGTTCATTAGCGCTTAGGATGTGTTGTTCATCTTGAAATCTTTTATATGATTCTGAATCTTTAGTTTTGCTGACCATAGTTACTGCATTGTTCTTATTTTTATTTATTTGATTTTCATGTGAGATATTGTCAATTAGCTCTATTATAAAATAAAAAAATTCTGTGTTCATTCGCACCATACTACTTTCATCGATTTCAATTTCAAGTATGTCTATCATTAAATCAGTTATTTTCACGTCATCTATTGATGTTAACCCTTTAAAGGATATGTTAATATCTTTTAAATTCACAATTGGGTCACCAACTTCAGTATCACTATTATGACTTTCACTCTCTGTATCATGTGTATGAGGTATATCTAAGGCACTCATATAAACTGAGGTACCTCCCATCTTCGAATAATACATACTTTCGTCCATATTATCGTTAGGCTCAGGACACATGTCCGTGGAAGAATAGAATATTTGTAAGGAACTAATAATAATATTTCTAATACCTTGTTCTATTGTTAATAGTTGGACATTCTTTAAGGACAGTTGTAAACAATTATTTTCTTTTTCCTCTTTGATAGATACTGTAATATTGGATAAATCTAGTGTAAGTTTGGATAAAATAGTTCCAAGTACCTTATTTTTCATATTTTGTATTCTTGTGGGTTGGGATTCTTTATTCGAGTTTTCTTCTTCAATTTCAGGGGTTGATGTCAGTTGAGACTGTTTACTTTCTGGTCGACTTTCTTCTGCTTCTTCAATAAGATCTCCCAGATCCTCAACATCAATATTAATATTTGTCTCTTTACCGACCTGCATTACAGATGTTGTTAAATCATGCATACTTTTCATTAAAAGAGTAGGAAATGCAGTATCATCGTTACCTTCCTTGTCATTACTATCATTTTTATTTTGTAATGTCACATCAAAAGAGACATCACTCCCCTTTATATCCAGTCCCCCACTTACAGTAAGTTTTAAAGTTAATTTGCCTATTGATCCGGAGTTCACTCTCAAATATGGAATATGAATATCCGTAACTGATAGATCGATATCAGTAAAGGTAAAAACAGAATTTGTACCAAGTGAAACATCTAAGTTTGTCAAATCTAGATTAGAAAATAATGATATCTGCTGGAGGACGTACAGGAGTAATCGCCGTTGAATATTTTGGGACCAGCCAAAGACCATAATTAGCTATTGGATGGGTTTACCAGTAGTGTTATGATATAAAAAGATGTATTTCTTGGCGATTCCATAAGTTCTTTTAGAACATCCTTTAGATTTATAAATACTTTTTTTTTGACAGCAGAGATGACCCTTAAATGAATTTACAACAATAAAAATAAATAAGAAAATGAAATACGGGACTAAAACACAATACAACACAAAATAGACCAAAGTCAGAAACTTGAAGGTATAATGATGCGATATAGAATAGTAATGATATAAGTTATAATAATAATAATAACCATGAATCATCTAAGGATTATTAAATAATATTACTAATACACAGAATAGTTACACAAAAATACATTAAATCAATAGAACGTGTATGACATTATTTTGCTAAAGTTTCTTCTATTGGAAGGTAAAAGTGTTAGGAAAAGAGAGTATTTTTTCTCAGTTTGGTTGATCATCGTCTTGTAGATAGTAAGCATGTTTTCTTATGTCACCTAGTCTTCTTCTAGCGACATTCAAAGATTGCTCTAATTTTAAAATGGTAACTTGTTGTTCCATTTCAGCACTTTTGACGGCATATTCAGAGCTGAAGTTCACTGGTTGTTGATCTTTCTCGGAATTCGTCTTCGTTTTGTCCATGATATAATTAACAAGAGCTTTGCATGCACCACTGACATCCTTTGATGAAAGTTCGAGTTGTTCTTGTGCTTTAGAATGTAGAGATGTTTTAACTCTGGATGAAGCAACCAACTGAATTGTTGAGGCGGCAACCTCTCTGGAGGCCACTATAAACTCTTCTAGAGAATCTGAGCCTTCTAAATTGACCAAATTACCAGCAATGTTGATCAGAGTATTTGTGGCACTAGCTACAGCTTTAGCTGCAGATATTAGACCTTCGGTCCAACGATGATTTTTCTTATAAAATTCTTTTAAGCCTAGTTCTGTAGTACTACCAATTTCATTTTGGCATTCTACAGCAGATCTGACTAAAGACACAACAGCATCAATGATAGCCAAAGCCATTGACAACAATGGTTTTGGAACATTGACATCTATATTCACACGTAGATTTTGAGAAGATTTCTCTAAGTTATTGGCTGTGTCAACTAATTCTTGATGTGGATTGTTCTCTGAAGCCTGTGATAGTTCCTTTACAAATGGTTCAATCATGATAGATAATTCTTGTAACTTTTCTTGCATGTCGACGTTTGCATTTATGACGATATCAGTCTTCTCTTCATCATCTTTACCATCGAGGTTTTCAGACAATAAATCCTCGAAAAAATACTTGGCTTCGTTACCACATCTCTTGACTAGTGCTACTATATTTTCCGAGTCATCACCCTGTGCATCTATTGTTGCAGCTACATTTTTGAAGTTTGATAGTAAGGTAGTTATTGATGAACTAAAATCACTTATATTTAAAACAACTGTAATTTGATCACCTTCAATTTCACCATCCACAATTAAATCATTAAAACTTGTAGCAAAATCTGTAGCTCTCTCTGAACAATTTTCTATTAGAGACAATAAAAATGTTGGATCAATAGCTGTACCTGACCAAGTTGAAGGAGCATCTAGGGTATAAATGGCTTCCTGTATATTTGTCATACTATTTTCCAAGACGGCATCCATCATTGGCTTTAATTTATTTTCGGAAATAGAACTAATTTTCTCTTGTGCTTGAGTAGTAAGTTGATTATTTTGATTTGAGGAAACATCACTTAGTTGTACTTGTAGTCTATCATTTTCCACTCTTGCTCTGTCACGTTCTTTGATCAATTGGGCCATTTGTAAGTCCTTTTGTTTATTTTTTTGTTCAAAGTGATCCTTCTGTTTCATTGTTTCTTGAGCACTACTAACCTTCATTTGTAATTTCTTAAAACGTGGAAGTAATGACAAATGTTCTTGACGTAATTGAGAATACAACTTAGCCAATGATTCATATTTCTTCTCCCACATATCTAATTGTTTACTCAATGATTCGATCTGTTCATCCTTATTTGAAAGTTGTTTAGTAGCATTTTCGTTCATGGTATTAATCTCACTTTCTAATTGTTGAACACGTTGATCGTATTGTTGTAGCAAAGTTTGATCCTTTTGGTATTGATCAGTCAACGCCAATAGATCGTTTTGATGTTGTGATTGTTGTTGTACTTGCAATTGCATCATCTCCTGTTGGGCATTTTGTAATTGTTGTTGGAATTGTTGCTGTTGAGATTGTTGTTCTGCTAATTGTCTTTGACGTTCTTGTTCCAATTGAGCTTGTTCATTCATATATTGTTGTTGTTGATTAACCCAATAATCTTGAGGCATTTGAGCAGTCATCGAGGGCATCATTGCAGCTGCTGCAGTTGCAGTTGGAATCAATGCCGACATACTAGTGTTTGATGCCACCAACATTGGGTTTGTCACAGAACTACTTGCTGTTCTTGAAGGTTCCATTGATTTTGGGGGAGACTTAATTGGAGAAGGTTGACGATGAATTTCTTTCTTTTCGAATTTAATCTCGGTTCTATTATGATCTTCATTATTCTCAGTAGCAGCCAATTCGACATTTGGAGAATCCATTGGTAATTTCGGGATTGTAACCAAAGTAGTCAAATATTTAATTGAGGAACAATCGGCATAAAATTCAAAGAGTCTATTATGTTGTTGTTCGTAGCGTTCTCTCAAAGGTTGTAACGCGTCTCCACCTTCAGGGTCATTCAATTCTCTATACATTGCTCTTAGCATTGAAGTAATAAATTTATAAATACCGTACGATTCTGCAATCATTGGAATCAACGAGGATATTTTACATTCAGAATTTCCTCTATCTGATTGAATTGAAGCAAAAATGATTTGAGCGAATTGATCTAAAGAATCCTGTAAGGACATTAAATCCAATATAGTTTCATACCCTTCATCCGGATCGGCCACAGAGACTAATGAAACGTATTCTTCGTATTCGAATGTTCCGTTGTCGAACCCTTTATGATGAGAATGGAAATCCAGTTTCAATACCAAATATCTAACATATTCTCTAATTAAAGTACCATATTCCGAGCCACTTGAATGGATTCTTCCAAGGGATCTGATCCATTCCCTGTTTCTTATCGCTTCTTTCAAAGCAGAAGGGTGACCTTCTTGAATAATTTTATGTAGGACAATCAAAGATTTGAACAATTGTACTTCATCATTGACAAAAGGTGACGCTTTCAAAGCTTCGAAGACTTCTGTAGAAGAATGGTGATCCCAAGTGTAAACGATTAAAGTTCTCAAATGTTTTCTCTTTGGAGCGCTTTCCTCGATAGAGCAAGCTTTTTTCAAGGCTTTCTGTAAATTAGCTTCTATCTTTGACATTGTTATATTGCGTTATTTGTATAATTTTGAGGTCAAAAAAGAATAATATAATAAAATTTTAAATACTCATATACGTTTCAACAAAACTGAGGATTAGAGTTCAATTGATTGTGTGTATCTATATCCATGTATTTATTTTCACGTTTAACTATATTTATAATATTGAACGTGTAAATATAAAAATAATTTAAGCTTTGCTCCTATTTTGTTTTCTCGTACTTTATGAAAAAGGGAACCCCATAGAGAAAAACAAAGTCATATCTCTCTCTCGTAAGAAATAGATAAATAGGATAAACGGTAAGGCGCAATGCATCATTCTTGAAAGAGTGAGACACACACATGCACACACATAGATATATATATATATGTTTATATAACTGTTACAGGATAGTTGTATTCCTAAATATCCGTCAAACAAGTAGTTTTATTTACTCGAGCTAATACATGAAACAAGAAACCTTAAATAGGGGTTGTCAAATATACTGCAAACAAGATTCGTAAGTCTCTCTATATATACAACGATTATTGTCAACTCACTTGATTCCGACCGCCCATCAATGTAATATTAGTAAACACACAACCAATCTCTCTCTCTCTCTATATATATATATATATATATATATCAATTGCAATANGAGAACTGCCTCTAAAGATCTACCAACTAGACAACAATTGGAGGAAACCATCTCTAACGATAGACCTACCCCATTGGCTAATGTTGATGCCACTGATGTTGAACAAATATATCCTGTAGAGAATATAATATCTGAATACGAAATGCAATTTATTCGTGTGGGACATCTATTAAAGGAAACAGACGTAGAGAAGAAATTGGAATCCTTTCCATTCTCTTCAAAATATATTGCTAAGAAATTACCAATCTTTACACAACCTACTCAATTACCAAAATTACAACTACTATACTATTTGTCTCTATTGCTAGGTGTTTACAGCAACAGAAGAGTTAGTAATAAAGTGAAACTACTAGAGAGATTGAATTCTCCACCCGAGACTTTAATTGATGGTGTTCTAGATAAATTTACTTTGGCTAGACCAGGTCAATTTGGTAGATCTAAGGATCGCTCTTTCTTCATCGACCCTCAACATGAGGATAAATTGTTGTGTTATATTCTAACCATCATTATGCATTTGGATAACTTCATAGTGGAAGTATCCCCATTGGCTCAAGAGCTAAATACAAAACCATCCAAGATTGTTGCTTTGTTTAGAGTTCTTGGTGCTATTGTTAAAGGTGCTACTGTTGCTCAAGCAGACGCTTTTGGTATTGCAAAGAGTGCTGCCAATACATACAAGATTGCTACTTTCAAGGTTCCATTTAAATTACCAGAAATGGTTAGAAGAGGCAGAGGTCCAAGACGTTGAGCATATCATAAAATTATATTTTACGTTCTAGCTATTTTTATTTTTATTTAAATTGGTCTTGTTATATTTACGTACTGTATATTATAAAAAATTAATAGAATATCTGTCATGTTGGTATTAATTATGAGGGTATAAAATTAAATATTATGACTAGATATAGTTGATATAAAGTACGAGAAATATGTCATAGTTCGATATATATTTTGTACGTTATATCATTAGCTTATTGTTTGTTTAGAATATATCGAATTATGCGTTAATTTACATAACCATTATAATAATTCTCAATTTTTTTTTTTGAAACTATGTAACAATACACAAGCAAAAGATATTATATTCATTTGTTTTCCAAGACTACAACCAGTTTTTAACGATGGCTGCTGGGGATCTTAATTTATTGAAATCTTGGAATCCCAAGTTAATGAAGAATAGGAAAAAAGTTTGGAATACTGAACAAGATTTATTAATTGAAGAACAAAAATTCAAAGAAAGACAAAAAGAATTAGAGAAGGATAATGAATTACAATCATTAATCTCTCAAGATAGTAGTACTTCACTATTAAAGAAGAAAAATGGTTTGGAATGGATGTATGATGAAAGAATGAATAAAGATGAAAATGAAGAATATTTGTTAGGTCAAAAAAAATTAGATATTAAAGTAATTAATAAAAATAAACAAGAAGATGAGGAAGAAGAAGAAGAAGTAATGGTTAAGAAACCAAAATTTGATTATTCAAATGAGGATCCAATGAGTAAATTTAAAAAAGTATCTAAACAGAAGAAGAAACAACAAAAGAATAAAATATCAAAGAAATCATCATCATCTATAAATAAAAATAAAATTAAAATTAAAATTAAACCTTCTTCTAATTCATTCGATTACTGAAAGAAAAAGGATAATATAATAATTTATCATTATTCAACAACTACATACATATATCTAAGAAGTATGGATTTTCTTCTTGGCAGGTTCCTCGTTGTCTTGTTCTTCCTCACTTAAATCAATACCCTCTTCCGAAGTGTCATCAGAATAAGAATCTTCATCGGCAAAATCCCTTTGTGCCTCAGTGTAATATTTAACACAATATGGATATAGATCTTCACTCAATAAAGTGGCTAATGAATCACCATGTGGGAATTCTTTACCAGGCTTTAATCCTGTCCATCTGAACCAACCAAAAAAGGATTTCATTCCTTGTCTATAACTCTTTTTCCCTTCGGGACTCTTTTTGTCCTTAATCAAATCAGGATTGATTGAATTATACTCCTTTGGCCATTGAACATCACTTATTTCACTGGTTAGTTTCTCTTCAAGTTCTATTTCATCAAATTTAGTCTCCTCAGTATTTTCTTCTTCGTTGTCTTGTCCAGATTTCTTTTGGTCTGGTACGTTTTTCATTAATTTGAAATTTTTAGATATTATTTGAGCTGGGAAATCATCTTTTATTTCATTAAAATGGAACGTAATTGAGAAACTACCAATCTTCTCTATATCAGATGCATATTTTACCGTAATTTTGTCTATTGCATCAATATATTTAAAATCAGATGCTCTTATATAATTTGCAAAATCTAAATGTTGTGAAAGGACAATTTTCCAAAATGATGGAATTTTCTCAATTAATGTATCTCTTTCATTATATACAGATTCCATCTTTCTAATTTTATATTGTTCAACTTCTTTATCGATAGATTCTATCTTTAATTCATTTTTAGCTAATTCTAAAAAGGTTTCAGAAATTTCTTTATTTTCTTCATCCATCTTTACAACAATAACAATTGGATTATTATTTCTTTGCAGCACTATTTATATGGTTTCCACCTGAATTACTTGTCTGTATAATTGATCAAAAAACACTGTTTATATTCAAACTGTAATGAACTCAAGTTCTTTTAAATATGTGATGATTTGCTTTTATATTACCTTGTGTGCATATATATATATACCAAAATTTCATATTTTTTAGCTTTCCATTTTCTTGGTTTAACAGTGGGACTTTGATTTGTCCGTTTCGTCTAGTGCCTATAATGAGAATAAATATTACGTATATGCTAACTACAATCAATAGATTTGAAACATAAGCGTTCACTATTACTTTATATTAGATTATATTTATACAATTGTTAATATATTAGTTTCAAATTATTTAGTTCACAGAACCAAAGAATTCTTCATGTAACTTCTTTTGTTGATCCCATTGTTTCTTTAATTTTTTGGTCATACTCTTAGTAACATCATTACCATCTTTATCCTTTGTTGGTAAACCATTTTCATCCCATGCTGAATATAATTCGTTATTCTTGAACATCTCTAAAGGCGATACTTTAGCTTTTTCCTTTCTCTCTTGTTCTTTTTGTTCTTTTAATTTCTGTTGTTGTAATTTCTTTAATCTCTTAGCTTCTTCTCTAGCCTCTTTTTCTTCATTAAACTTAACAATTTCTAGTTTTTCTTCATCAGTCAAGAATTTCACTAAAGCAGATTGTCCATTTCTATCATCTAGCGAAACATTCAATTTTAATAAGTCATTATCTCTTACAAAATCAGTTAATTTCAAAAATTCAGATAAAGGAGCCTTTTCAATGGCCAAGGAACGAACATTGTCTCTGAAGGTAGATAGAACCTTGACATATGGCATTGCAACTTCTTCAACGGAACCAGTAGATTTGCTGGAAGCAGACGCATTGACCCAACCCAAACTATCAGGACGACCTTGGAAACCAATGATATTCAAGATTTTGGTGATATATTTGCAAACATCCAAAACAGGTTCGATTTTCAGATCGTTACCAACTGTCGAAATGTATGAGTTTGTAATAGTGACCATATCACTTAAAGCTTTGATGGCTTGTGCGGTAGCTAAATTGTCACAGAATGCGATGTCAACTTTCTCTTGTGTGGATTGTAAATCGTTTAACAATTTGGTCTCCAAAGATGTAAATTTCTTGGAGATGTTGTGAGACATACCTTCCTGTCTATGAGAATTATCAGATTGTAGAGCTCTAACATTTTGGAAGAAATTATTAAAGGAGGTTTCAAGGGATTTTACCTCATTCACAAGACTCTCTTTGAAATCAAGTTGGTTATTCCATTGAGCTGAAGCAAATACTAATCTTAGTTGTCTAGCAGAATAATTATTTAGTGCTTCCTTAATGGTAATGAAATTCTTCAAAGATTTGGACATCTTTTGGCCCTCGATATGTAAATGGCCAGTATGTAGGAAATAATTAATCCATTGTTCGTTATCGAAACAAGCTTCGGATTGAGCCAATTCGTTATCATGGTGGGGGAACGCCAAGTCGATACCACCGGAATGAATATCAATTTCACTACCCAATATATCACTAGCCATTACGGAACATTCAATGTGCCACCCTGGTCTACCTTTACCCCATGGGGATTCCCATTCTGGCTCACCTGGTTTCGATGCCTTCCATAATGCAAAATCATTTTTGGATTTTTTCTCTTTTGTGTTTGTAGACAAGGAACCTTCACCATCTTCAATTAGATCTAATTGACCTTTATTCCACGGTTGACACTTGGCATAACTATGTTTATCACTAGAATCAAATGCGACAGTATCGAAATAGACACTACCATCATCTGTGGCGTACCCATATCCATTATCAATAATCCTTTGAACAAACTCAACAATCTCTGGAACATACTCAGAGACACGGGTAGTAACGCTTGGTGGAGTAACGTTCAATTGGGCCATGTCGTTGTTAAAATCATTTTCCCAATATGCAGGTAATTTACGGAACACTTCTGGGTCGTTCACAGTAGCACCCAATTCTTTATCAAGTATTGGAACTAGGACATCTTTACTTAGAGTGAAAAACTGAGTGACATCATTAGATTTCTCCTTTAATGCTGTGATAGCATTAGTGACAGCAGTAATATGCATTGGGAATTTTGGATTGTTTACCTTTTCAGTTTCGATATTTAAACCTGCAACCCATTTGTCAAATTCATCAACACGAGACAATTGATCATTTAGATTTTTTACGATATATGCCACGATCGCATCATTAACCTTTGACACTATAGCTTCGTCAATGGTGGTGACATCCTTAATGAAATTATCAAATAAGTAATTTTGTCTGGCTCTAATAATAATCTTATCATCAATGTCAGTAACATTTTGTACAAATTTGATATCATAGCCGAAATATTCACTCATGATTCTTCTATTTATATCGATGGAAACATAGTTTCTAGCGTGACCCATATGAGACGCATCATAGACTGTAGGGCCACAAGAGTACCAACTGACAGTCTTTGTACCAGATAATGGAACAAAAGGGACCTTGGTTCTGGTTAAAGAGTTGTATAATTTCAATACAGGTTTTGTTTGTTGTGGTTCAGGTACATTCCATTTAGGTTGAACCACTTTAGTGTTGACAGTTTCTACTGTAGACGACATCCTTCTTACAATTAACTTGTATAGTGATCGGCAATGAGACATATAGTTTGAAAGAAACAACTAATAATAAAATAATACTAGATGTAATAAAGAAATGTAACAAACGATACAAATTTCAACTATTTAAAAAACCCAGTTACTAAGAGATATATAAATATAATCTCACGTATATCTCGAAACCCAGATATACGTGAGTAATAACTAATAATGCTGACAGAATTTCAGTGCCAAACTTTCCTTAATGCTGTACGTAAACCTAATGATGTGTACTAACGTGGAAATCACACAATACATCCATCCATCATCAAGCTAGGTAAAGCAGAAGCACGCCAAAACTCACTGCACTGAGAGCGATATACACATACAAAGAAGTTTCATCAATTAGCAGAAAATTTTTCAGTTTGAGCTAAGCAGCTTTCGCTTCATTTTGGGCTGTACAATAGGATATCATGTTGTACGCGACCGTAAAGTTTTTCCTGTGCAGTTATTTCTTAGAATTGTGAAAAATAAAAATTTTATCGTGAAAAAAAATTGAAAAATTTGAAATTTGGACTGTTAAAGAGATGAGGCATCTCATCGATTAAATGGAAATGCATGCTATCTAGTACACAACCTATAGTTGAAAAGGATATATTACTTATAGTATTAGATAATTGGTGAATTATTTGTTTTGTTCCCGCTATCAGCAAAACAAGTTACATATTTCTACTCCTATTACGAAAATGTCCAAGAGATCTATTAATGAAATCCAGGTTGATTCTGTAGAAGAAAGTGACTCTCTAGCGATTGGTTCTTTCTTCAAGGGATTCCAAGCCCCAGTTGAGACTAAATTCGAATTGTACCGTAAGAAGGCCTCTAAGAAGGACTACATGTTGCATGGTGAGAATGGAAGATTAGAATACGAAGGTACTACTGATGACTTAGCTAAGTCTAACCAATCTGTTGTGGCTATATATAACGCTAAGAAGAATACAGTTCAATTATACAAGACTCCTATCTTAGTTTCCAAAGTTATCTCCAAGGCTAACAAGAATTTGAGAGGACCATCTATTAAGAATGCGGATGTCAGAGGTTCTGTCTTAAGAAACGCTTTAGGTGAAGCCTTCGGTACAAAGAGAGCCAAAAAGGCCATTGCTGATTTGGAGAGAAATCGTATTGATGCTGATAAATTATCTGGTGTTGCTGTTGATATTGTAGACGCTGTGAGAACTGCCTCTAAAGATCTACCAACTAGACAACAATTGGAGGAAACCATCTCTAACGATAGACCTACCCCATTGGCTAATGTTGATGCCACTGATGTTGAACAAATATATCCTGTAGAGAATATAATATCTGAATACGAAATGCAATTTATTCGTGTGGGACATCTATTAAAGGAAACAGACGTAGAGAAGAAATTGGAATCCTTTCCATTCTCTTCAAAATATATTGCTAAGAAATTACCAATCTTTACACAACCTACTCAATTACCAAAATTACAACTACTATACTATTTGTCTCTATTGCTAGGTGTTTACAGCAACAGAAGAGTTAGTAATAAAGTGAAACTACTAGAGAGATTGAATTCTCCACCCGAGACTTTAATTGATGGTGTTCTAGATAAATTTACTTTGGCTAGACCAGGTCAATTTGGTAGATCTAAGGATCGCTCTTTCTTCATCGACCCTCAACATGAGGATAAATTGTTGTGTTATATTCTAACCATCATTATGCATTTGGATAACTTCATAGTGGAAGTATCCCCATTGGCTCAAGAGCTAAATACAAAACCATCCAAGATTGTTGCTTTGTTTAGAGTTCTTGGTGCTATTGTTAAAGGTGCTACTGTTGCTCAAGCAGACGCTTTTGGTATTGCAAAGAGTGCTGCCAATACATACAAGATTGCTACTTTCAAGGTTCCATTTAAATTACCAGAAATGGTTAGAAGAGGCAGAGGTCCAAGACGTTGAGCATATCATAAAATTATATTTTACGTTCTAGCTATTTTTATTTTTATTTAAATTGGTCTTGTTATATTTACGTACTGTATATTATAAAAAATTAATAGAATATCTGTCATGTTGGTATTAATTATGAGGGTATAAAATTAAATATTATGACTAGATATAGTTGATATAAAGTACGAGAAATATGTCATAGTTCGATATATATTTTGTACGTTATATCATTAGCTTATTGTTTGTTTAGAATATATCGAATTATGCGTTAATTTACATAACCATTATAATAATTCTCAATAGTTTCATTCAGGCCGAGTTGTATAGAAGTTTCAACTTATTGCTCTATTTAACTACATTCACCAATTGTTTATATATTTTATAATTTGTTATAAATATAAGAATTTCATTTGGGTTGAAAAATATTAACTTTAAAAAAAATAAAAAAATTAAAAAAATCATACGATACTAATATTCAGTAACCTTATTAATATCAACCCATTCAATTTGAGATTTTTGTCTATCATCTCTCTTGACTTTAAAGAAATGATCCGTAAAATCAGATGCATTCATATGATTCAAGAATTTCTCATCGTGAGTAATAACAATTAATTGGAAATTCTTTTGATGCCTTCTAAATTGAATAATATTGGATAATGACTTAGCTAAACTTTCAATATTTTCTTCATCCAGGTTAGTGGTTGGTTCATCTAACGCAATCACACCACAATTAATACCAAACGTTTCAGATAAAGCTAAACGAATAATGATAGACGCCAACACTTTTTGACCTGCTGAACACCTCCCTCTCATATCTAACTCCGCATCTTGCTTATACATCACTACACGATAATTGTAACTTTTACCCCTAGTAGTGTTAGTAACCTCGTCCGATCTGATTTTAATTGTATCTATATCTGTCCCACTATAAGTTCGTTTCCATAACTCATCAATAATTCTATTGATATCCTCCATTTTTAATCCATGATATCTCATGATTGCGTTATCTAATGTTTTGGAGTATGTATCAATATCATCTGTGACAAATGTCCGAGTTTGTAACTCTACCCATTCTTTACGATATTTATCATCAATATCCTTATAATCTGAACGCAATTGACGCTTCAGTGATTCAATCTGGTTTTGTAGTTGTTTTATCTCACCCAGTTTTCCTGCATTTTCCGAAGTAAGTTTTTCATATTCGTTTCTTAAACGAGAACTCTCTCTTTGGTATGTTTCTCTTTCAGATTCTGCATTTTGAACATCTAGTTCTCCAATTTGGGAATTAATAACTTCCAATTTTGCGACCATTTTAAGAAGCTCTATATTATCTCTCATGTTCCTTTGCTCATTGCTAGAATCCTTAATTTTTTGTTTCTTTATATTTAACATATCATAAGTTCCATCAATATCTGTTTTGATTGTCATTAGTTCAGCATTTATATCGTTATACTGTTGCACACATTCTGGCAATGCATTAACTCCAGATTTTTCATAATCCAGGATTGCGTTCAATAACTCTGAAAATCTATTTATATCTGTTTCAAACTTGGAAAGGTGAGATCTTTTAAAGTCAAGGTCTTTACTGATAATATTTTTTGTTTCAGCAAGGGAATCCTTTTCCTTTAACTTTTGTTCTTGAAATTTCTGCCATTCTCCTTTTAACCGTATAATATCTCTCTCCAAGTTTACCAAAACTTCTTTGTTTTTCTCAATTTCGGCGGCTAAGGTGTTAGCATTCGATAAGGTTCTTTCAATATCATCTATAATTGAGGTTTTTTCCCTAATATTATCTACCAATTTACTATGTTTCTTGTTTCTTATTTCTCTAGAATCCTGTAAGTTAGCTATTTCAGACCTCAATTGTCTCATTTCATTGTTACTACTACGCTGTTCTGCCTGAAGTTCACTCACAGACTGTACCGAACCGTCTGAATTTTTGTATGCTTCCAATTTGTTGGTTAGTAAGTCAGATTCTTTGCCCAAACGTGAAATTTCTTGCTTGAGATTTATAAATCTTTCCACCAATGGCCGTAGCACACTTTCTGCATGCTCTTTGTCGTTCTTTAGTTTAGTCCCCTCTTCTTCAGCTTTACGTTTACCTTCTTCTAATTCAATGACTTTCTGTTCAATTTCACTCAATTTATCAGAAGCAATAGAATTTGCTTGTTTTAATGATTTTAATTGGACAACATATTTTTCCAAGCTTCTTAATTCCTCAAGAGTCAATTTTTCTTCTTGAACAATTTCCTTTAAAGTAACTTCAAACTTAGCGTCCGTCCTTTGTTTAAGTTCAGACAATACTTTAGATTTAAATTCTGAAGTTTCGAATTTTCGACTACATAAATAACAACAATCTTTTTCTCTAGCAACATCAAGAGCCTTCCTATTGAACTCCAATGTTGTCTGGTGCATTTTCAAATTTTCAAGTGAGGTTTTATAGGATAACTCAGACTCTTCGATTATTTCGTCATAGTCCTCAATCGAACAATTTTCTGGTAATGATTCTTCTATTTGAAGTGTTATTTTTGTAATCGACTGGTTGTTACGGACGATCTCCTCCTGGAAATTATTACGCTGATATTTCGATTCATTGAATGCTTTATCTTTCTCATGGAAATCTTTATTAGAAATAGCTACCTTCTTTTGTAACTCAATGAAAAATTTCTTGAAATCAAGATCAAGATCATCATTAATTACTAAACCCCAATTTTTAAAATTTTCATCTATTTTTAATTTTTCTATTATACTTTGATATATGCTTTGCTTTTCTTTTAAAGATTCTTTGGCAAGACCCAATTTAGCAAAAATTTCTGATTGTTCACTTGTTTTTGTTAACTTGTTCTGAATAATTTCAAATTCCTTTTCCAATGCAATTATTCTATCATTTTTTTCTTTTATTTGAGATGTAATTGTTTCAATAACATCTTCCTTCTCCATTAATATTAGATCAGCATTTAATTTGTCAAGGCTATCTTTTTCATTCAGAAGATCTTCAGAACTGTAACGAATGGTGGGAACTTCTTTACTCAGACTTAATATTTTGGATTCCAGTTTCGTTTTATCAGATACATTATAATCGATTTTTTGTTGTAATACTGTGCTCTTATATGTTATATCATTCAGTCGTGTTTCAAGATGATCAATCTCCTTGTTTGTCTTCTGAGAGAATTCTTTAAGGTCAGTTGTTAAATTAGTTTTTTGTTGTTTTAGATTTGTCATAAAATGATCTAAATTAGTCTCTTCATCATTTAGCTGGTAGATATTAGCCACATCTTTCTTTAGAATTTTGATATCATCTAAATTTTTATGATAAGAATCTTCTTTAGCCTTTAACACCCCTTGGCGTGCAAGTAATTCATTACAAGATGACTGAAGACGAGCCGCTGAATTTTTAGCAGTTTGAATAGTTTCTTCTATACCTTTAATTTCCATTTCCTTTTCAGCTATTGTATTAGAGAAATTCTCCAGTAGATTTTCAATTTCAGACGTTGGGAGATCGATAATTTCTACTGATTGTTTAATTCTATTAATATCATTTTCTGTTATAGATTTCAAAGTCTTTAAATTATCAACTTTTGATAATACTTCCTGGAAATCTTGATTAGATTTAAATAGTTTATCAGATTTTTCTGTCAATATATTTAATTGTTTTTCGATTTCATTTACTTCTTCTTGATACTCACCTATTTTTGCCTCCAATCGATAAACGTTAATCTTTGTTGCCTTTGATCTATCTCTATCAAGTTTCATATGTTCCACTGATTGCTTTAATAATTTAATATCCACCGCCATATCTTTCTTAATCGTTTTTAAATTATCTAACGCTTTAGTAAATTTCATTGCTTGAAAGATTTCATCAAATTTCTTCTTCAGATTTGAAGGTTCACTTAATGGCCATAAACTATCTTCCTGATGACAAAATATAACATATTCTAGGATAGCCTTTGGAACACCCATATATAAAGGAACTTGAGCATCTAATTCGACAGATCTTGTACTTAATGTAGTACGCTCACCCATCTTATTAATTGCGACCAATTGACCTTCCAAAGTCTTGAATGTATTAGTATTCCGTTTAACTAATAATTGAATATTTCTTGTGACGATCATATTCAGACCATTAGCGCTGGTGAATGCTAATTTCACCTGAGCTCTAATATCTTTTTCACCGGTAATCTTAGGATCATGAATAAAGACACCACCTTTACTGTTCGGTGGTAAATCACCTGTAGTAGCATATTTCAAACATTCAATAATGGTAGTCTTACCAGACCCATTCATACCCACAATTAAGGTTAACGGTGTCCCAAATTCAATAGTTTCACGATCATTTGAATCAAAGGATCTGATACCTTGAATTGACAATTTATATACCGAACTCATTACAATTCTAATTAAAAAAAATAAAATGACTTGGTACTTTCAAAACAACAACAACATGTAATCCTTACACTTCAAATAAGAAATCAAAAGGACGTTTATTTAATGCATCTATTCCTTCGTTGTCGAGAATTTAACTGTCCACTTCCTTTGGCGTCTATTAAAATATAGGAAACCTCATCATGTATTAATTCCAAAGGAGGGCAGAAGACAATAAAACCCTAATATTCTAACTTTCTAGGGCTAACAACTCCAAATTGTCCATAACAAGGACAAACAAACAAACAAACAAACAAACAAACATTTCCGCTCTCTGTCCCGTTGGTTCAAAAAAAAGGGAAGAAGAAATTCGACTAAAGCAAAAAAAAAAACATATAAAAGGGACCGTCGGATTGAAGTTTCTTGAAAAAAATAGTAGAACAGCATTCTTCCCTTTTTTTAAAATTGGAAAAGCTATAAATTTAAAACTTATCCGAAGTAATTCATTCATACGAAGTTTAATTGTACATTTTTTTTGGAACAAGATTATTTATTGTTAGTGGTTTTTCTTAGAAGTATCAGTAGATAAATATTTAAGCCTTAATTCAGTTTATTTTACTTATAAGAAGATTAGGAATAGAACACTTACACCTTTTAGCTTTATTTTCTCCCCTTCTCTCTATATTTTCGTTATCTCAGCAGTGTAATATTATAATTGTATTGAACTTAATTGAAAGAAGGTAAAAAAGAAAGTGTAACAAGGAAAACAAATATATTTAAGAAGTAAAACACAAACAAAGCTTTTTATTTTATTTTCTTCATTTATTCATCAAAATCTGATCGTAGAAATTCGCTTCTCTTTGGTATAACATACTTAATAAAGTAAAAAAATAAAATAAACAAAACGAAACCAAAATGAGTACTATTGAAAATTTTGAAGACTTTCAAAATACTTTGAATTCTTTTAAGGACTTAAAGTCCGGTATTTCTGGCTCCCGTATTAAAAAATTAACTAGTTATGCACTTGAACATGTCTCAGATGAAGACCAATTAATGAAGTCAATCATCACATATGCTCATAATTGCAGTAATACCCATAAATTGGGTGCTCTTTATATTATTGATTCCATTGGTAGAATTTATCTGGACGAGGCAAGAGCCAAAGACCAATTCATTAAACCTACCGCACCTGTCGGATCTTATGCTCATGGTGTTTACACCTTGGGCGAAGCTATACAAGAATTATTAGTAGATGGTATTAATAAAAGTGATGACGATTACAAGGAAAAAATACGTATGTTAATCGATATTTGGGATAGATCTGGTCTGTTCCAAAAAGGTTATCTAAATGCTGTTAGAGCTAAATGTTTTAGCATGGAGGCTCCAACAAAACCTGTAAATCAATTGTCATCTACCACTAATGACTCAGGTGAAGAATTACCTGACACTCCAAGGGAAAGAGCTCAATATATCTTGTCTAACATCCAGAAGTACGACACTGCATCATTGCCACAATTCTTTGTACCAAATCTAATTACTTCTACAGATCCAGTAGAAAGACAACATGCATTAGAACAACTTTTAAACGAAATGAATAACAAATTCAACGATATGGAAGGAAAAAATAACGAAGAAAAAAATCTTGATAGTAAAGTTCATGTTCATAGAACCACGGAATATGGTAGTAGACGTGAGAGAGAGAAGCAATCAAAAAGGACAAGATCTAGATCACCAAGAAGAGATGAGCCACAAAGTTACTCATCTCAAAATAATAATAATATGGGTTACGATTCCAATAGTTCAAATTATGGTGGTTTAAGACCTAATCAAAGTTTTGGTGCTAATAACCATCACCTTTATCCCGATGAATCTAACGTGCCGGAAAATCCTCATTATCGTCCAAAACCTATCAGCTATGATAACACCCTCCCACCTGATACGGTTAAAGTATATTCAAGAACTTTGTTCATCGGCGGTGTTCCAATGCATATGAAAGAATGGGATTTAGCTAGTTTAATAAAGCCATTTGCTGAAGTTCAGAGTGTTATTTTGAATCATAGTAGAAAACATGCATTTGTTAAAGTTTATTCAAGACGTGAAGCTGAAAATGCCTTCATGAATTTCAATAAAGATGGTGCTTTAGCATTAAGAACCCGTTGGGGTGTTGGCTTTGGACCAAGAGATTGTTGTGATTATCAAAGTGGTAGTAGTAACATTCCACTTCATAGGTTGACTGACGCTGACAAAAAATGGTCTGTCGAAGCTGAATGGGGTGGTACAGGTGGCCAACCATTAGTTCCAGGTATCGCATTCGAGGAGCCTGATATTGTGGTTGGTGAAGGTATTTCATCAAAGTCCATGTCTCAAAAGATGCCAACTGATACTAATGCGAACGGACCAACTTCTAATAGTATGCAATATAAGGCACCACCACCTCCTCATCAACAACAAAACATGTATGGTAACATGCAACATATGCCACCTCAAGAAATGTATGGTGCTCCTCCACCACCCCCACAATTACAACAAGGTCAAATCGATATGTTTGGCAACAATATGGTTTCTCAACCACCAAATGCATACCCACCACAAATGACATCACCTCCAATTCCTCAGGGTTCCAGCTATCCTATCCAAGAAACTAATCCACCTCCTCAAAACCAAAGTAATGTTGATCCAACTGCTCAATTGAATTCCTTAATGAGCATGATCAATCAACAACAACAACGCTGAACAAATTCAGGGCTCAACAACATTCTTATGTAAAAAATAAATAAATAGATATAGATATATATATATATATATATAAACCGAAGAAGAAATAGTAATCATCGTTAGTTAATTATATTCAGAACTTCTAGTTAGATCTAGTCAGCTTTCGTGGTGCTTTAACGAACTGAACAAACTTTATTTTTTAATAATTACCCGGTATACCTCAGAATCTTTTTTCTTGCGTTGTAATGTGTTTTAGTTTTGGTAAATTCATTTCTTTCGGAGAGCGTGAAGCCAGAAAACTTAAAGGTTGATTAAACAATTTTGAGTTACCTTCACTACCCTAACAAAGGGAATTTCGTAGAATTTGAGAGTCTGTTAAAAGAAGATAACTTAGCGACAAACCTTTATTAGTTTCTCTATATATAATCAGTGCAAGATATATTTTCTGAAATATATACGATTATCCCAGACACTATCACATATATAGATCGCCAGGATGAGTGCTCCAGCTAAGGCTACATTTAGAAAAGCTGTGCCAATAAGGGCAAACCTTATATTATCAAGAATCCCATTAGTGGTACCTGAACAAACTAAAATAGAGCAACAATATCATGACTACCAGAACCAATTAGAAAGAAGAATGATGTGGACATTTCCAGCCTATCATTACTTTAAAAAAGGTACTCTTTCTGAGCATAAATTTTTGAGTGTTCAAAAGAAGCCTATTATTAAGAACCCAGATGTCTGGTATCCAAAGGGTGTCCCTGATATTCAGCATGGTAGAGAGAGAAGTAAAGCTCAAGAAGTTATTCTACCGCAGAATGAGGGAGGGGAAGGGTCAAACATTACTAGACCTGTTGAGAAGAATCCTATAATAACTACCGCAGATGAATCTGGCGATAAATCTAGTTTAGAGAGACGATTGAGAAACACACTATATCTTTTGGTTAACTACAAGAAAACTGGTTGGAATTTCCCAAAGTTTGAGATGAAAGATGGCGCATCACTTGATACAGTTGCAGAAAATGGACTAAGAACGATAGGTGGTGACAATATAAACACATGGACCGTGTCAAAAAAACCTGCTGGGGTGATAAAGAGTGAAGATGGCTCTTGTGATTTTTTTATTAAGTCTCATATATTGGCTGGTAAATTTAATATTGCCAATGACTCGAAAAACGATATAACAGAATATGCCTGGTTAACGAAGAAAGAAATAGCAGAGAAACTAAACAAGGACCAATTCCAACTAACTGAGTATTTGTTAACTAAATAGATATCATGTTTATGACTATTGAAAAATTAAGAAACAAAATATTCACAGTTTCAAGGGAGATAATAAACACCCCATTACAAGTATGTATATATTCATTTCTGAAACCTTTGGTTATTCTTTGCAGAGGTTTTATCAATCTTTTTAGAAGAAACATGTAAATATAACATAAATAATGAATAGTACAAATATTACATGCAAATATTATATACGGCTTAGTCATTGCTGTATCTTGTACCTCTAGGTATTTCGCCATGCCTTCTAGTGTTGGTATGTCTATCTCTACTTTTTATAACTTTTCTATTGGTAGGTCCACGACTTGGTGGAGTACTCTTCGTTGTGTTCGAAGTAGATTTACCATTACGAACTACATGCAGATTATTCTCATATTTTGCTTTCCAATATTTTAATTCATCATCGGAACTTGCTATATAATTTTGTAAAGTATCCCCTTTACTAGACAGAACATACCATGATCTATTTGGATGAAATTTAACAATTGCATCTGAACGTAAAAACTCAACAGTTCTTTGTTCTATCATTTTAAAAGTATTTGTATCATAAAAGAATATGTTATCATCGCCTGTGCAAATGGCCAAAACTTTCCCTAGATTATTAACATCTAATGAAACCACTGCTGCATTCAAATCTGTGATAACATGAATACAAGAAAGATTAATTGTATCCCAAACCGAACATGTACCGTCAGCACTACCTGCAACAACAAACCTACCGCAAGGGTCCATTTTCAAATTATTGATAGAACTTCTATGAGCATCAATTTCGAAGACCAAGTCAAAGTCTAGGACGTCATTATTTTGTTTAATTTGTAAGATGATAATTTTACCATCTTTCAGTCCCAGAAATATATGAGACCCAGAGTTATTCCATGAAATAGATGTTATTGAACTTTGAAATCCTAACTTTTCCCATAAATTATATGTAAGATCTAGTGAATATTCATTTCTGACATTAAATAAGTATAGCAGTTCTTGTTTGGTTGTACCTAAAAGCCATTTACCAGTAGGGTCATATAAACATTGGTTAATTTTAGTTTTAAAACTTTTTATAAATAATGTTTTTAGTTTAACAATCGTTTTTTTAGAAGCGTCATGATTCCAAATTAATATTTCATTAGAATTGGAAGCAGCAGCCAATTGGTTGGTTTCTTGAGGATTCCAACTTAAATCAGTCGCTACTCTTTCAGAATTAACACAGTCGCGAACATATGTATATTGAATCTCTCGAGAGAGTCTACCACTTCCAGAAGGAAAGTTCCAAATATTCAAAGACCCATCAACTCTACTATAGGCAAAATAATTCCCAGAATGATGGAATTTCAATGTAATTATTTCGTTTGGACTAATAGGTGGGGCAAAACGAGATTTAGAGTGGGTTAATACGTGAGTATATCTCTCATCTTCAATATTTTCTATGTTTTTTTTTTCTTGGGTCTCTAAAAGGAAGGCTTTCGTAATATCTTCAGAGAGTTCAACGGTCATAGAACGTTTCTCTAAGAATTTTATTTGGTCTTCACTCATTATTTTTGTATGGATTTCTTATATCTTGTCTTTTTATTCAACGCAATGCTAAGAAAAGAGTGAAAAGTGCTGTGCTTGTTATTTGTATAATCAATTGAATGATCTTATTTGAATTCGAATATAATTTTAGAACTTACTAACGTTATTTGATTCTACCTACTGGTTCTAATATATATATATTCGAATCGTACCATTGATTCTTTGCAAGAAAATATGATATCTAGAAAAAAATAGTAATTTATTCTATATTCGCTTAATTGCTGGCAAGATGAAAAAGTTATATAGCTTCAATGACTGCGATGAGCACAAAGTACCGTTTGAATATAAAAGTTACTGAAGCATATATATTATCTGTTAATCATTAAATCGGAAAGGAAATATTCAATTGTGAAATTGACACAGAAAGGTCTAGGATTATTTTTTGTTTCCAGAATACTATTCCAAACAAATATCGTAACTAGAACGTGAAAGACGATGACTCCCGGGGAACCAAGGAAATTGAACTTTAAAGCATACCTTCAAAGAAATGATAGTAAGCTGAAAGCTATGAAGAGAGGTGGTCGTCAATCTCCAAAGGCCTCAAAGAAAATCAAAACGACAACGGATGATGGTAATAGAGTTACTTCAGATAATGAAGTATCTAGTGGATTTTCAAGTGATGACGATCACTTGGGGAATCAATTAACTAGTAAAATATCTATGGATTTCTTGAACACACCTTTGGTCAATAAACTTGAAAAGAAAGAGGTGACAGTAACAAAGAAACCCCAAGAATGTCCCTTTAAAATTAAAGAACGAACAATGAATGATAGTAATATAGTATTGATTGAAAGTGTTCCAGATATACCGATATTCAAACATGAGTCGCCAATCAAGAAAGCTGGACTTAATCTTGATAGTGATGAGAGTAGTGATGATGACAGTGGTGACAAAGATGTATATTCTTTAGCCCAAACTGTAAAAAGAAATAGGAAATCTATTAAGAAACTAAACAAAAGACTCTCATTTAGTAATTCACCGCAAAGTATACAAAAGTTGAAGACCCATTTTACAGAAAAATATAACTTACCACCAGTAATATCGTTGAAGGATATTAATGAAAGAAGTAAACCGTTCTTGGGGATTGCTTTAGATATACTTAATGGGGACCTTCAATCAGGTTATTATTCAAAGGCAAAACAAATATCTAACGAATCAACAAATTCAATACTTTCTACTACAGAAATGAGAAGATTGGATCTCACTTTTTTCTTTGCTGGATATTATGGTCTAATGAGACAATATATTGTTGGACAGATAATCGCTACCGAATATAAATCTAACTTTACAAGAAACAAGTCCCCTGTATTAAGATGGTGGGGTGTCGAAGACTTTTGTAGATACGTCCTGGCACCAGAAGTATTGACAGCATTATGCATGTCCGAGATGAATATAAAACCCAAGGAAGACGAATATGAAGAAGACGTGAAGGAAAGAGTATTTGAACTGTTTCAAAAGACAAAAGAATTCGGTTTACAGGTTGCCGATGTTGAACTAGATTGAATCAATTAATGTAGTAAGAAGAAGGATCAATATTGACTCCCCTTGCATTAACCCACACTAGTTGTAAATACGCTTCAGAATAAACGGATACATATAACTAAAATGATAGAACTAATTATAGCATACCTTCGTTATCACTTGAGTCAAGATTCAGTATACTTTTGACCAATGTAATATCTTCCCCACATCGTACAACACGATGCATCACGATACATCACCAGCCACGAACCAGTTCAATTATGGTCGAAAAAGAATCCTCTCGATATGAAATAAATTTTTCGCCGTCATTTTCTTTCTCACGCTGAAGAAATAACTTTGAACAACAGAGAAGGAAAAAGTGAAAATTTAATATTCCAATAAGCAACTGGTGGCAATGCTTGGATGAGGGAAACTAACAGAGAACTGAGAGCACTGGTGTAAACCGTTGTATGTAACGCTCTGTGTTACGGTCCACTATCAGGAACGAACGATGAATATGCATTTTTAACAGCAATTAAAGAATAATTAAACTTGTATTGTACTGTTTGTAAATATATATATATATATTAACTAACTATTACATTCTGTTCAAATACAACCCAAAACAGATTATATAAGAAGATGTCTCAAAAAGCTTGTTACGTGTGTGGTAAACTTGGCCACCTTGCTGAAAACTGTGAATCCGAAAGACTATGTTACAATTGTGGTAAGCCAGGTCATCTACAAACTGAATGTACCGAACCAAAGAGTCTAGATAACAAACAATGTTACAACTGTGGTGAAACCGGTCATGTCAAAAGTGAATGTACCGTTCAACGTTGTTACAACTGTAACGGAACTGGTCACATTTCCAAGGACTGTCCAGAACCAAGAAAGCCAAGAGAAGGTGGTAGAGGTGGTAACTCTAAAATGACTTGTTACAAGTGTGGTGGTCCAAACCATATGGCTAGAGATTGTAGAGGTTCTGAGTCCAAGTGTTACAAGTGTGGTGAATCTGGTCATTTGGCTAAGGATTGTTCCAACGAAGCTTTGTGTTACAACTGTAACCAAACTGGTCACATCTCCAAGGACTGTCCAAACTAAATTAAATAGTTTGAAATGATTAATTGTAAATAGATATATTCAAAGTCTCAATTTTTTATTTTATTTTATTTTCTAATACTATGTTATTTCCTTATTGCTTTTCATATGTCTCTTTATTTATATGTTGTTTAGAAAGTATCTATCTAATAGAGAGACATTCTGAAGTTTTTTAAAATGTAATATTTCACAAATGTATTTATTAAGATGGATTAAACTAACATGTTAGAAGTTAATTACTGATTATCGTTCTTTTCTTCATTTATGTGTTATCTTTCCTTATTGTACATATATAGATATATGTATATTTTTATATGTAATTTAAAGAGTTTTTATCGAGTATTTTTCTGGAGTTTTCTGATATATTCAACTTTTTCTATATACGTTTATATATAGTATCAGCAAGAATCGCAGATTTGCTACATTCCTTGGCATTGTGCACCCTAATGATATCCGTACCATAACCAATACTTACAGCAACTAAAGAACCTGTAGCGAAGTCTCTATCAATTGGATTCTCATCTTGAGTTATTGTACCAATAAATTTTTTACGGGATGGTCCCAACAACACTGGAAGATTCCTAAAATTCACATACAAAGCTGATTTATCATTATAAACAGAATAATTTTTCAGCAATGGCAATTGTTTAATGACATCTATATTTTCTTTCAAATTTTTAGCAAATCCAAGACCTGGGTCTAAAATTATTTGCCAACGTTGTATGCCAGCTTCTAAGGCCTTGGAGTATCGTTCACTCATCTCATATCCAATGATCCTGGTTAGATTCATATATTTATTTGAAGCATCGCATTCATTGTTATCAATGTAATCAATACTGTTTGGTGGAATATATTCATCTTTCGTGTTATATTGGGCGTTTTGAGTCATTGATGAAATATCACCACGAATATGAGAAAGTACATAAGCGACATTAGGGTGTTTAGCCACAGTATTAAACATTTCATTATCAAAACTTCCTCCAGATATATCATTAATTATATTCACACCAGCCTTGATTGCTTTCTCAGCAACTATGGAACGATACGTATCAATAGATAATATGATTTTGTCCTGAGGTAAATCTTTGGAATCTCTTATCAATTCAATCAATGGGATGGTACGCTTGAGTTCTTCCTCTTCTGTAGCTTGCTTAGAATTTGGTCTAGTAGAACAGCCACCGATATCGATAATGACATTTTCATAATGTTTCAACACATCATCACATATGTCTTTGACTTTTGATAATTGACCTTCTATATCGGCATAATTTCGAGAACCATCAGAAAAGGAATCTGGAGTCGTATTCATGATTGCCATAACATAAGTTGGAGAAACTGTAACACGATTATCTGTCTGTGTAAGTTCAGCACGTTTCAAGACACTCTTAAATTTTAGAAATCTATCTATCTTCGATTGTTTGGCACTATTATTCAAGGGAATGACTTTCCATAATACATCTTCGGGTTTGTTTAAATCGTATATCTGTTGTAAGTGGTCAACTAATGGTTCGATAGTCAATGGATGAGTTACATTAGGAGGTAGTAATTCGCATAGGGGTTCTAATACAAACGTTCTTTCTAACATCCGTGGATGAGGTATAACTAAATCAGTGGCATTGATCTGCACAGCATTACCTTCTGCATCGTAATATAATATGATATCTAGATCAATGGATCTTGGGCCATTCTCAAAATCTTTCGTTCTCTTTAATTCCAGGTATTCTATTTTCTTACAAAGTTTCAATAGATCAGCAGGTGTTAAACTTGTCGACACCTCGATACAACCATTTAAAAATTGATCTTGTTCTGTGAAGTACATAGGTTCACTTTCAAACACAGATGATACAGCAGTGAACTTAATTCCCGGTGCATTTTTCAACAATTCCAAGGCCTGTCTAATATAATCCATTCTATTCCCTATATTTGATCCAAATGCTAAATATGCTTTTGCCCAATTTCCATTGTTAATTGTTTGAATGTCTACATTTTCCTTATTCTGTGAATTGTTATATAATAACGTCTCTCCCCTTGTGTTATTATGTAATATATCAATCGGTTCTAGTATTTTCAATTGTTCTGCACTACGTACACAGCTCACACCAACACCTTCCGTATCAGTTATTGCACTCAATTTAGTCACTTTAACAGCGATATCTATTAATTCGGAATGGGACATAATTATATCTGTCTCCATAGTTTGATGTATTACTTTTGCAACTGATTCGATCAACGCTTCTACTGTTTTAAAATCGGATTGTTCGACATATGTTACAACGTCATCAATAATTGGTCGAATATTCAATGATTGTTCTGCATTAAGAGTTTTATTCTTGATCGATAGATCTAATGAAACTTTTTGACGTTGTAATCTTTCAAAATTGAAAATACCAATGATGGCAAATAATTCCAAGTTTCTAATATTCAATATCTCTACATTATTACTCTGTATAACACTTTCAATGTTCTTTGTTCTTAAATGACAATCTTCATTTTTTAATGTCACTTTCATTGAATCAATACTTTGTTGATATTTCTCACTAATAAAGTTAAAGATGGATTTAGATAATGTGTCAATGTGACCCCAATTCTTCTTTGAGTCAACATGATTTGTAATGTCTCTACATAATACAGCATAATTTAATGAATATTTTAAATCATCTGTAGCAGAACATTTAGCGAAATCAGTATTGATCGTCAGCGATATTTTACAATGTTGAGGTGCGACTCTAGTCCATAGATCAGGTCCACAAATTGTCTGTAATGCCAGATTATTGATATGAATCTGATCCATTCCCATATTACTCTTAGCAGCCATGCTGGTCAGTAGTCGTTTCACTATCATAGATATAATGGAACGTAGTAAAGTGACAATAAGAAAAAAGCAACTAGAAGATAATAGTTTAATATATATATGTGATGTAATGTAATGCAATTATGAAAATTTCAGATGCATAATTATTCTTTACTCTGATTGACAGATTATATAAGTATAAATCTGTTATGTAATAATAATATGTTACTCTGTTTGTGTATAATTTTTCACTGAAAGTCATCGCAAGGCCCATCATTTCCCGTACATGTTTCTTAATATATGGTGTTGTGCAATATTTCCGTTGCCCGATGAGTTTGCTGTATGTTTTTTTACACAGTTTTTAGTACTTATGGCAAGCTGTAAGTAATCAATCTCAATGTATACGGGAGAAGTTCACGTACTTTGAGGTAACTCAAATACCAAGATGTGCAGATTGAATTATATCCTTAACTGATTTTATATCCGCGGACATAGTGTCATGTTTACTAGTCCGTTGAGCCAATAGATGATAATATTGCAGTTATAAGAAATATTTCATTTCAGTTCAGAGACGTCGTAATTATATAATATATGATAATATTCTCGTATTTGAATCAATTGTATGATAGAGAATTTCTTAAATCTTTATGAATCATCAAGAGACCTAACACAATAAGCTTCAAATACTTAGTGCTCCATAGCACTAATCATAAATGTAAATAATATAATGCAGTAATTGCGTTACATCTAAACTTAGTACATCTTTTCCCTGTATATATGGTTGCTATGCTTCACTTTGGCTGAAAATTTACCAAAAAATTGTTTCGAATTTCGCAGATTTGTTAATATTTGAAAGAAAAATTCAAACGTACCGCGGGCTCTCGGGTTAGGATCTATCTGTATCTAGGCTTAACAAGTCTAACAAATATATAATATTAGGTAAATAAAAGTAAATACTATAATGGATCGATGATGACATAACAAATACCCATTTGGAAAATACGTAGAAAAGGGTATTATATAACTTTTTTAGTCTTTTGATATATTAAATATTTGAATTGTTTTAAAAAGATTTGTGTCGTATCTCTATAACCTTTAAGCAGCTATTGGTTTCCTTTCAGTTGTTCGTTTTATTTAATACCCTCCCCCCCCCTATAGAACCATTGATTTTGGCTTACTTTTAATAAGAAAAGTATCATATATTTTAACTAATTGACTTTTTTTTTTTTGCTAATTGTAGTGACACCAATTGCTCGTCACAATTTTATTATTAGTAATTGAATAACCTAGCCAAATATGGTTCATAGCGTTGATGATGAGGTTAGTCGAAAAAGACAGCTCAAATTGATCTCGGTATCATTCAAAGAAGCATCCCTAGATTCCCCATCATTTCGTGCATCTGTCAACTTCTTTCAAACTAGAATAGAGATCTTTGAAGACAGATTACAAAAGACAATGGATTTTTTTGATCATAAGTATAGAGCATCTTTTGAAGATTTTCAAAGAACGAAAGAAATTATGATGTCTCAATTGTTCCCATCTCCAGTTATGCTAAGTAATGGTATGGTAGCTAATCAATCAATTACACCTGCTTTGATAGCTGATTTTAACAAGGATTACAAAGCATTCTCTGATAAATTAATGAAAATCATGATAAGCGAAGGTAATACACATTCAGTGGCATTATTAGATTTCATGACAGATGCTATGGAACCTTATAAGAATTCTAGAAAGACATTTGAATATTATCAAAGTAAATATGACGAAATGACAGAAAATTATCTAGCTATTAAAGTCTCAAATACAAACTTGGAACCAAATGTAATCAAACGAGAGGCTATACAACTGTTTGAAGTTAGAAAAAGTTATTTAGTGGCATCTTTAGACCTTGTTGAATCAATGTCATACTTAAAATTAAGTTTTGATAAATATTTGGCAGACTCAATGGCTATTCTGAGGACTAATAATATGTTTCGATTTAAGGAATCAGGTAGATCAATAGATTTATGTCCTCAAGTTGATGATTATTTTGAAGATTATTTATGTTGGGTAGAAAATGCATTAGCTGCAGCAAAAACTTTAGAACCAGATATTCATCATGCAAAAAAATTGATCTATGAATATGCAATTCATCAAATACAACCATCGCAAAACTTGGATGATTATAATGTGAAGAGTATTAATTCTGTAACCTTAACTCCAAAAATACCAACTACACCATTAAAATCACAAGAAAAGAATGGATGGCTATTTATGAAAACTACAGTGGGGAAACCACCTAGAACCATATGGGTACGTAGATGGTGTTTCTTACAGAATGGTGTGTTTGGGATGTTTTTATTAGCCCCCTCGAAGATATATGTGGAAGAGACAGATAAATTTGGTATTTGTTTAACCTCAACAAGATATGATATGGAAGAAGATAGGAAATTTTGTTTTGAATTGAAAGTTTTTAATGGGAGTTCCACAAAGACGAATTCTAATACATCATACAAGACTTTATCTGTTGTCCTTCAAGCTGATAGTCTAAAAGAACTGAAATCATGGTTAAATGCATTCAGTTTGGGAAGGAAATATATTGATACTCTAGAAGAGGGAACTAATGAACATGAATTGGCTTTTAAAAGGTTTTCACCTAGATTCTTCGAGTTTGCTTCTAGTACAACAACCTCAGTCGATCAATTGATTACGACATTTGATAATACAACAAAATCATTGCTTTCTAATCTTAATGGAGCTTTCTCTGAATATGAGAACTTAACATTGGGTGATGATAAACCTTATGAATTTCATATGGATATTACACCTATTGCAACCAAGATGTCTCAATTAGCTATTCTTTCGAATTATTGTTCTAATGGTAGTTGGTTCCCTAACGCCATCCTAGCTAATATTTGGGGTTCAACTAATTGGACTGAATATGCATTGTTTAATAATGCAAATCAGGATTCCATGAATGATTCAGGATTACCGAAGTCATTAACCATGGGCTCTCCTGTGAAATATCCACATTATTTTACTAAAGAGATGAGGGTCACAGATCTTCAATTTAAAAGTGTCTTTTTCGCTGTGAATAGTCAATCCGTATGCAAAAATGAGCAATACGCCTTATTTAAGTTTAATTCATTTTGGTATCCAAACTCAAAACAAAGATTCTCGGCTATATGTTATGTGACTGTAGATTATGTGTTTGCATATATGAATACCATGGGCTTTATATGTTTGGTAAGATTAGATTTTGAGAAAATCGTATCAATTGAAATTGATAAGAGCAGTCCTAATCGGTTGATTGTTTATAATGCCAATGGTTTACAATATAAAATACACGTTGTATTTGATGATTGTAGAGCAGTGGCTGCGAAATTGCAAACATTGGTAGTAAATAATGCCGAAAAATCGATTAAATCACAGGAGGCACTCTTGACCAAATTCAAGGACATTGATGCAGAATATCAAGAGAAACATGTACTAGATAATGTTATTAAAGAGCAGAAAAAAATCGATGACATGTTGAATGCTGATCTATCCCAAGCTATGGACAAAGAAAAACAAAAACAATTACAAAAAGAAACAGAACATGGTGAAACTGAAATGGCTAGTCGTCTGGTCAATAATTCATCCTTTTGGAGTATGGGTGAATCTGCTGAAAAGATCCTAGAACGTAGAAAAGCAATTCAAACATCATACAGTGTAATGTATAGACATGATTATGATATTCCTAGCAAAGGTTTGATGCATATTTTGTTTGGTGATCAATCTAATGCTTTCCCAAGATGTCTTTTCCTTGCATATAACAACTCTAAAATGGAAAGTAATACGTATTGGAACAAAGAGACGTCTGCTAATGGAGATGTTTCATTGGTTCGTAAGATTAGTTTCCAGTTAAACACAACACATAACATATTTAATGGAAAGATGGGTCTTAAAGAAAAGAATTCTGATCATGTGGTATCTTTAAGGCAAAGGATTGTTAAGATGGTAGAAAATAAATATTATGAAGTGGATCAGGAACCTATATTTATTAAATTACCATTCTGTCATCCTCTAAGAATTAAAATGAAGATAATTATTTTGGAACAATATGATCCTGAGAATCATGTCGCAAGTAAATTGCAAATGCCAACTGCCGGGTCTATGTTGAATTTATTCTACAAAGTCGATTATATTGATTCAGAGACAGAAAGTATAGTAACTAAGATCAATCCATTAGAAAAATTGTTAAAACATTGGACCATAACATTTACTGCTACTGAATTTATGTTATTTAGAAGAATCATTAGATATTATTTAGAAAGGATTGGTAAGCATGGTAAGATAATAAAGACAATTAAGTTATGTGGGTTATTAGGCATTACAAAAGATTCGATAATGGAAGAGAAAGAATCGCCTGCCAATGGATTAAATTTTAATGGGAAAGATGAATCTCATGATAATATAACAAGTAAATTTGGTACAGTCAATGAAAAAGAAATCGCAGATCATAATATGGTAAATTATTCATTGTTTATATTGGTTAGAGTTTTCATTAAGATTATATTTTACCGTTGTGCAAACCTTTTATTATTATTAATAAGATTTGTATTTGGGATGGTGATTGTTACATGTAGAGCTTTCTCTAATATTAATAGAATCCTATTAGGTATATTGCTATTATCCATTATTACAAACTTATTTTTAAGTGGGAGATCTACTGTATCTTATTGGACAGTCAAGAGGGCAGAAAGGACATTTCAAAATTTCGCAGAGAAAAATAATAATAATAAAGAAGCAACTAAACCGACAAGTAAGGCCATTTCCATCAATGACTTGGATATTTTAACAAGTAACCTAGCCACTGAGCTAGATAATCCTGTTTATTTGAAATTTAACGAGGATATATCCTCGAAGGATCATTCCTTCCAAGAGACAAGAACAGACCTTGCTGTAAGAAGAAATCAACTTCTAGTAGAATTAAAGATATTACAAAGTATGGAAAGAGAGGTCGTACAAGGAAATTATAGAGAATTCCTATTGAAGGAATTGGACAGTTGTAATGTCGCCAAGCATGAACTACCTGGCGTATTTGAAAATGACACTAACTTACAAGAGTATTGTATATCCTGTTCTTCTGAGTTGGAAAGATTAACACAATTACTTCTATAATAACCTGTTGAACTAAACACTGTTTATAAAAATGCATACCTATATATAAATATATAGAGACAGATATATATTTCTGTGACAAATTCGAGTTGTAATTGATTTATTTCCTATGATGGGTATCTAGTTCAGAGTTACTTTGGAAACCCTAACTAATCTTTTTCAATAACACTTACAGTTTCGTATCTCGTTGTACAGAGAATTGTCTGAAGCGATATGCCAGCAAAATGAAAAATTTTCGCGGTTTCCAAAAGACAAAAACAATTTTTCAGTTTTTTTGATATAAAAAGCAGAGAAAGTTGGTTATTCTTTTATGATATTGGCAATACTTCTTCATGTTCTGTTTTCTGTAATATTGTCTCAATGTAGCAGTCCATTGAGACAATAATATGTATGTGGATATTCATATATATATTCGTCGGCTCTTAGTTCGGACCGCCTTTTGCAATTTTTGTTAGTGTGTATTGCACATGTAAGACTACATGTGAATATTTCTGCAAAGCTTGCAGTAATGGAAGTCATTGTGGAAAGCATAATATGTTTATGATGATAATTTTCTCAGCTCACTCAGATTATAATGATCGATAACTTTTCGTTTTCCAACATTCATCAAATAACTGATTCAACATTTATGCTTTTCTATTTGACTTTCATTGTTTCCCTTGAAGTAATTTTTTTTCCATTGAGGCTAATCTAATTAAATGCAGTAATCAGTATTTATGTAGTTCCGTTTATATATATTTAAAAGATGTTTTAGAATTAGATGTAGACATCTGAAGAACTAATTTTCATTCAGTTTATGTGTTCAGTTTAAGTTTATTCTTTCTACTGTTATATTGAACAGTTTATGTCTGCCTTCTTTTTTTTTGTATGGGAAAACTGTTTTACTGAAAAACTAACAAGTTAAAATCTGTTCAATCGCTTATTATTGATATATATATCAAAGGTGATCAAATAAAGAATACATTTATTCCTATAGTAAAATATATATGAAGACATATTTGTATAAATAAATAAACAGTAGCCTACGTCGCATCATCTTATGATATATTCAAATATTATTGAAGAGGATCGAATTATAGCCTCAATAGCTAATGACCCCATCTTTACAAAGGACGATATTGACACGAATTCATCGAATTTGGATGTCAACCATATTCTAGAGACAGAATCGCAATTATGTTCACAATTACATGATTTGAAAAATTTAAAAGTTTTATCGTCATTGATCAAAGAGTTTAATACCAACCTTGATCTACTAGAATTGGAAAACTGTTACTATTCTCTACAAAATTTAAGAAAAAAACTTAATGAAAATAATGAAGTTTTTATTAAACAAAGTTTCCATTTCCAAAAATCGGTAGTTACGTACGTGGATTCATTACACGTAGAGTTTGTCAATACTATATATGATATATTTGATAAAGGATTTTGGACTGTTACAGATGACAGCATTAGATTTAGATCAAAAATTGAATGGGGGAATGATCACTTCTTATTACAACATAATACTTTACTAGACTTTCTAAAACAGTTGTTCTACCCAGGTGATACCTTGGATCCCCATCTCTGGATTATTGATGATATGGAATTTGGTAATGCTAGGGATACCGTTCAAACTAAGATTGTAGACATGCTTAAAAATTACATTCTTTTGAATTCTGTGATAAATTTAATAAAAGATAAGATATTTTCTAAGAATACATTAATTAAGTACAATGAAGAAGAGGACACCATTAAGTTTATCGTTTCGGAACCGAAGCCAACAGTTTCGATGTTATTGGACTGTTTCCAAGCTTTGGGTGATTTCTCTTTAAATACGGTTCCACAAAGTTCACTACCTGTATTATTAAAAAGCATAGGAAATGTGTTGGGAAATGAACTATCTAAATGTGTAAAAAGTAACGCAGGCGAAATTATTGGTCATAATAATAAGGATTTAAAGGGGCGTGTTTCCAATATAAATGACTTATATGATACATTATCTTCTAAATCAAATGAGGCTTGGAGTTATCATTCACAAACAATTAAAGATTTATTGCAGGATAGGCAACTTTATATTAATTTATTAGTTGATGAAATTTACAACAGAGCAGTAAACGACATAAGAGCAACATTCGATGATAAAGACGATAAATGGAAAACTACTTCGAAAGTGCAATTATTGTCACATATTAATAATCAAACAAAGGAAGCATCATTATCTTCCAGTTTACCAATCGAAGAAAATAATGAGGATAATGATTGGAATTGGGATGCAGATGCTAAGTCTGATCACGAAAACATCGTTGAAGAAACGCCAAAGGTTGACACTGAAGATAATGAAGATGATATTGCCGATGCCTGGAATGACGAGATAGATATTGATATGGATTTACAAAGTCCGAAGAAATTTACAAATAAGTCAACAATAGAATCTCCCAAAAAGCAAACTGAGAAGGAAGTACATGAAGATGATGGTTGGGATGAAGCGTGGGATATTGGTGAAGAGGACGATGATGATGACCAAGTCGGCAGTGAAAATGTCATTGCTAAGAGGGATCATAATAATTCAAGCACAGAGGTGAAAAATCATGTTACAGAATCCGATAATACTAATATTTCGTCATCAGATTTGATCGATGTGACACAACTTCCAACAATATATTTGGATATTGCTAAACACTTTCGCTGTGAATGCCAAAGTTTAGAAGATGATCTGACTGGTAACCCATATTTAAACTATAAAACTAGTTTACTGCAAACTACCTTCTTCGCTATGGCGGTAGCTCATTGTACTGACGAATGGTGGAAATTTTATATTGATATGAGAGAGATATGGCAAAAAGATAACACTAACTATAGAATTCAAGAGCTTGCTCAAAGATATCTTGAGAGTAACCGATTATTAAGACAAAAAAGAGTTTGGAAATTAGTACAAGATCAATTATTAGAATTTCATGAAAGAGAGAATGTACCATCATGGAAAATGACCTTAGAAGATTTACTGCCATTTGTTCATAAAGAAATAATAACACCATTATCAAACATTAGGGGTAAGGAATCGGAAGTTGAATTATTACGCTTTTTAGATTTCTTATACAATAGCTCTATAACAAGTGTGATACTTAAGTGGGAGGTAATCTCTGAAAAGAATTCAGAAAATCTAGGAAGATTAATCTCTTTGATTTCGGGTAATAGTGAAATTGAATCATTAAATGGTTCACCACAGTATAGAGAATATAGGGCCAAATTTGAAATGGTGGGTAGATTTTTACCGCTTCATCTAAATGAAATTATGGATATGTTCTACAATGGTGATTTTTACTTATTTAGTACTGAGGAGATCATTCAATGGGTTAAACTACTCTTTGCTGATACGCCTATTAGAAAGGATGCTATTACTGACATTTATGAGATTAGGCAAGCTGCTCTGGATGATAAGTGAAGTCCAATTATGCATAAAATATCGAAATATATATAATTTATTATATAATTATTTTTATTGTTTAGTGTATTATTTCTCAGAATCAATCAACATTTGACAAGCGCTTCCCTCCAGAAGAGAAATCAAACCTAAGCCTGTAAAAAAAGTTCAATTAATTTTTGCTCACAAAGAAAAATAACCGCAGCAACCATAATTAAAAGGGGACATATCGAAAGAGCACCCTGAAATTTGGTGAATGACATATTTCTGTTTTTGAACAAACATACACCTACATATATACATAATTACCTTACTTAAGATATTCTTCAAGTAGTGATAATAATTGCTTCATTTAAAGTTTCTTAAAAACGAAAATCTCAATTCTACAAACACTGAAATATATGTCAAACTCCGCGCAACATTACCAATTTGAAGTTGTTATGACCTGCTCTGGCTGTTCCAATGCAGTTCAAAAGGCCCTCAGTAGATTAGAACCAGATGTTTCTAACATTAATATCTCATTAGAGAAGCAAACTGTAGATATCGATTCGGTTCTTCCATATGATGTGGTGCTCGAGAAGATCAAGAAGACGGGTAAAGAAGTTAAATCAGGAAAAACCATATAATGTAACTTCATACCAGGAGGAAGAAATCTCGCTGCAAACTTTATATGGTTTGAACTTTATAGTTGATACACTATAAATTTCCTCTCAATTTTAAAGTAAATAACCGCTAATAAATTCAAAAGTTCTAAATATTCTCAAACCAATGATATATCGTATATAAAAATATCTATACTTTCGAAAGTTTTTACAATACTTTGAAATTACTCTGTTAATTTGAATATTTTGTTTAACTAGATTCAAATTTGTTGTATTCGTTTTTGTTCAAAGTGAGTTAAAATGGCTTAATAAAAATCTCATAGTAATTTGTTTTGCTTAATAAGCCGAAATATTTATTCGATGAGCTCCCTCAATGAAAAAGTCCAGGAAACGTAGATCTATAGATTAACTAATATAACGAAAGACTACATACAGTAAACCAATACAACAATAATACAACTACTACATTAGTGGACAATGGATGAATTTGATGAGTTATTAAATTTGGAGGAAGAATTTTATAAAGAAGGTTATGCTGAAGGCCAAAATGAAAATTTGAAGAATAACTTCCTGGAAGGGAAACAATTTGGTTTACAGGTTGGATTCCAAAGATATGTTTTATTGGGCCAAATGATTGGTATATGCGATGTATTAGATTCTTTTGATTTAAACAGTTCTGCATTAAGTAAAAATGTTCAAAGTATTCGTACACTTATCAGCCAAGTTGAAATGACCAACGATGATGAAAATGTAGAAGAATTAGGTAAGATTATGATAAAGCTCAAAAATAGATTCAGAACCATTATGATTACTTTCCAAAGAATAATGAAAAAGGAAAAAAGAGAACCATTTACATTTGAAGTAATTGAAGAAATATCAAGAATCGTTGCAGGTGAAGTGCAAGGTTTTGTTGAAGACGAAGATGTCACGGAAGCAAAGACAACTCAAGATCAAGCTCAAGCATGGTAGACCAATCAAGTCATTAATAGCATTTTTTGTACTAGTCGAAGTAGTATTAACAAAAACAACAACCGTTTATCCATCATGGTAATCTACATCTAACCCGATTTAGAGGAGAGTTTATATCATTGTCATTGAATAATATAAAAACTTCGAACGCTGAACATCCTCCAGTTGATATATTTGGTTATCAATAACTCGAATATCCTCTTTAAACATGAAAAAAGTTTGTATTGAATTATATATATATAACATATCTCTATAAAACTTAAAATTTGCATTCAGTTTATGAAGTACAAAATTGGCCAATTGCTCCTTGCAACAATGTGAACTCATAAAATGTAGACACCTGTCTAAAAATTTGTATATTCTTCGATACTTCACTACCGGAAATAGTGGTCTCCCATTTACCTGAACAATTACAATGTGCACTCATATAATCTTCCTTTATCTTATGACATTTTGCACACCTCAAATCTTGATTGTAAAACAATTCGATCGAGGAACATAATTTCTGTATTAAATCTTCCTGTAATAGTAACTTATCAAACTTGTTCAGACAGTTGGTACAGGCGAAGATAGTCGTAGGGTCATCCTTACAAAAATCAATGTTGGTAATGTAAGAACAATGTTCGCATAAATGTCCTTCGATTGTTAAGCTTGTACTAGGATTATTGAAATTTGCTTCTTTGGCAAATTCTTTAATCTCAAAAATGTGCAACAAATCCTTTCTTAGTCGACGAACCTCAATAATTGTATCACTTGATAACATCATAGCATGGCATATATATTTAACCAGCTCTAGAAGAGGGTTCTTCAAATCTAAGTGAGCACCCGGATGATCTGGGAATTTGTAATCTTCTTCATATTGCGGATCCAAGATAAATTCTTGTTGGTTACGAAATAATTTTTTAATTCTTTTAATCAATGAATTAGAGAATATTTGGGTGAAATTCGCTATGATCGATTCAGGTTCCTCGTTGAGAGTATTAGTCGATGGTAATTGCAATTGCGTTACTCGTTGGGTACCTATGGTCTTTTCTAAGTACTGACTTTTGGACTTCAGCATACTATCCAAAATAATCACCATCCAGTCATCAAACTCTGATTGGAATATAATAGGTAATGTTATCTTCATTTGCCATTGCGAATATGCTTCATAATTTTGATTATCAGAATCAATAATTTCGTCGCATGCAATACCGCTAAAGTTCCATTTGTCCATCCAAATTAAAATATTCCAATATCTTTCGATCTTCAAATCGACATATTTAAACATCGGATTAGTTTTAATGGCTTTTAAGATATACTGACTATAGGCATAACATGTTTCTGGTGTATACTTGTTAACCTGTACCATTAGCTTGTTGACATCTGCATAGAAAACCTTTGATCCAAGTCCATTAAATTCATTAATTAGTTGAAACATTGACTTTTTTGTCAAATTATGAATATGGTATCTTAGGTATCCATCAAATAATTTCGAACTTGGGCTTTGAATCCAGTTGATAAACATATTCACCAGCAAATCGGCTGTTTGATTCCCAGTTAATGCAAGATCCCACCAGTCCTTCAGCATCCCTTTCAGGACGTTCAAAGCATTCTCATTAAACGAGTCTTGGATAAAGGCACCCTCAGAGTTATCGAAACCAAGGTCTATTGAGCTCATAGTGCCGCCACCTGCAAGATCGCTCCCTTCTGCTTCATTAATTAAGGCCGAACCTAGAATGGTGTTTACAATTAAATTATTGACATTAACTTCTAAAACAGCTTTATCATATACATTTGGAATATTGATTTCAGGGAAAGAAAGTCCATTCATTATCCATGAAGTCGTTGGATCATAATCCTTTTGAATACCGGCATGGTCAGGCAATGGACCATTTTCATTCCACCATAGGACGATATTTTCATTTTTCAATCTTCTTGCATACATAACGTCAATAACGTAGCTCATATTCTCCAATTGTAAATTACCTAGAGGAATATTACTGTATTGGGAAACTGTAATCATATCGTCTAACCATGACCCACTAAATAATAACTGTTTCATTATTTTAGTGATAAATATATTTTGCCAATTTAGTTGGGGAAGTGTTGTTTCATTGGAAGACCACTCAATTATTGGAAGATTCTTAAAGTATTTTGTAGAATTAACAATTTTACTGACGTAAGGTGATTGTAATAGTATTAGAAATTGTTGTCCCTTTTCTTCCCTAATCTTGGCCAATTCCGAACTTAATTTTCTCATCAACTTTGGATAATCAGAGAAATGCTCTGTACTAAAAACAGAATCCTTATCAATATTACCATATCTTGAAAATGCTTTTGCGTTTTCCATTCTTTTTTGAAAAGATTTCTTGAATGTAGTGCTAATGACTGATTCACTGATATCCTGTGCATGAGAGGAGGGTTTTAAAACCAACACATTAATGGTTGGATTCCAGGATCGGAATACTACAAAAACTTCATAGCCAATATTTGTAGTAAAGTGTAGAACATAGGATATATCACCTTGGTATTTTAACAAATATTTATTATTGTTTGACATAGTTAAACTTTTAATATCGAAACCAGTTTGTAACCCACGACCAAGTGAACCCATTGCATTGGAACTAAATGAAACTGCCGATCCTAATTCCATAATTGCTCGCTGCATTGAAGGTATTGTACTTTCAAATATCCCTAACACATTTTCGTCATTAAGAATACTAGTTCTATCTTCAATTTCATCCAAATAAACGGACTCTGGTAGGGTTAATTTAAACAAATTGTTGGTGTTTGAATTAGATAACCCAGGTATATTTGGTAATGTACCATTAACCTTCTCACTTTGGCAGTGCTTAATTTTAGATAATGGCATAGTATCCGTCTTGAACTTGACATATATGGTCTTAGTGATATTGAATTTCAAAATTTGTATCTTACCATTGATTGACACAAATACATCTAAGACACCAGGCTCATTTGTGGGTCTATATTGGATAACTTCCCAAGTAGAATTAGCATATGTTTCAGCTTGCTTTCTCATAACATTTCCTAATAATGATCTCTCCGCTGGTCTACTCGCTGTACCAAATAACTGAGTTCTCCGCTTTCTATCTCTATCTTGCAGTTTCCATTTAATCTTGGAATATTCTAACCAAGCAGCATAGTCATCTTCCATGGATGGAATTTCCTTAGGAAGAATCAAAGTTTCCTCAGTATTATTTTTGTCACCTCTTTTACGTTTACCACCACGTTTCACTGCCTTCGATTTTGCAAATTTTGCATTTTTTCCCATAGCATCCTCAGTTTGTTCATCAGGTCTAAATAAATCTTCAATATCCTGAACCTTTCTCATCCCTGGTTTATTATCAGTCTTGGAAAAGAATCTGTTTATAGATGTTTGCTGAAACTTATCTTCTTTCATTAATATCTTCTTTCTTAGCCATTCCGGATGTTCGACTCTTGGAACAGGATTTTTAATATCTTGTAAAGCAGCTGGCATTGTGATAATTTTTTGGATAGTAGAACCAAGTCTTTCTCTATAATAATCCCAGTCAATAATACTTCTAATATCAAAATTTTCTAACGTAGGATCTGCAGTCCAACGCCTTAGGAAGGATCTTTTAATAGGCAAATCAGAAGAAAATATAGCAACTGGAATGGCACGTTCGGTAACTGGAGCACCGTGGGGTTTGTTACTGATAATATATTTACATTGTAAACCTTTATCTTTAACCATATCTTCACCTAAAAATTGACCCAATCTTTTAGCAGTAGTAATGGATGTCGATTTTTGTCCTTCATATTCTTTTAGAGTTTTTGACATACTTCTATTTTCACAAATTAATCCGATAAGATCCTCATCCTCAATCATGGAACCTTTAGTATCTAATACATCTAGCCATCTATTTGCGACGTCTGCTACAGCTTTGTAACATGTTTCCAGAGAATCACCCTCTAAGAAAACATTGAAAATATCACTTTGGAAATTCTTAATAAGTTGTAATTCACCACGTCTCTTCAATTCAAACCCCTTCAGTTCTGCTAAAGATCCATCGTTATTAAAAACAGCATATCTTTTTTTAATACCTTTACCTTCCTCTTTTGAAGTCGGTAATATCATGGCCTTATAAGGACCATCAACTTCGAAAAAAATAGAATTCTCACTATGAGTTTTATATTTATGAGTTGTTGGATCTACTAACTCTTGGTACTGATGATTAGTAAACTGTTGGTGAACTTTGTAATTAAGCATTGAACATGGATAAGACATATATAATTTCTTACCATTTTCAAGTTTAAAGAAAAAATTTTCTGGGAAGGACTTTGGTAAGATACACCAAATACCATCTGTATCTAGTTCCAACGGTCTCCCTAATCTTTCAACCATTGCTCTTGCCATCTGAATAATAGTAGCACCTGTAAGACATGTAATACCAGCCATTTCCATGGAATACCAACGAGACCCCTTTCTCATCACATAACCATAGAAAGAATTTAAAATAACTTTGTGAGCCAATTGCAAAGAGTCATATAGAACCGCCATTTTCTTAGCTTCGTCTTTTGCATGATGATCAGATGGATCAATTGAAGATACCTTCCCCTTCCATGTCTTTGCTAAACCTTTAAATTCATATCTTCTATCACGGAAAGAACGAACTGTATTAACATAAAATGGGTTTTCACGTTGACAGACAATAGCTTCTCTTTCAACAATTTCGGAAATTTTAGTTCTGTGATACACCTTCTTGGAGTATTCTGTTAGACGTTTCTTAATATGCTGAACTTGATCTGTATAACTTAATTCATCGAATGTCAGGTATGGTTTCTTGGAATATTTATTTTTGTTAGGGAATGTTTCATTTTGTAAAGCTCTCTTTATCATATTGTATTCATCCATCTTCGCTGGATAATATTCACCTCTCCACGCCCATTTTAGTTTCCGGGCACACGTCTTACCTGGTCTATTAAAGTCACAACTAGCACAATCTCTTTCTGTCTTTATACTATCCGGTTGCAATCTATTAGTTGCCATGATATTTGGATACATAGATGCGACATCAACGTGATAAATTAATGGAAATTCATCTCTTTTTGGTTCTTCTTTTAATTTCAGTAATTCTTCGGTGATTTGATCTTTAATTTCATTGAAATTCGTAACATCTTCTAGTTTGGCATGACTCTCAGTTTCGATGGAAAATTTCAGAGCATTAGGTAAATCCTCGAGCAATTCATCGATTGCTGTTGGGTCGATCTTGAAAGAACTCTTAATATCACTTCTGAAAACTCCTGCCTCTAGGGATTCTACATGACCACCAACATATGTCTCAGTCTCTAATAGATGTCCATCATAGAATCTTTCTAATGGATCTGTATGTTTATTTGGTAGTATGATATTCCCTTTATAAGCCTGGACCATAAGAAGCATCTCACATAATGTACCCGTACCTTTTCTTAGAACTTCATCGGGATTTAATGGAATAATAGTACAAAGCGAAAAGATGAAAGGATGCACATATTTCATATAAAGATAGTATGTGGCAACAGCATCGGAAACAGAGTATTCCGATAGCTCCTGGGGCTTCTCATATGCATAAGGAGTCATTAATTCTGGATCTAATTCAATCGGATTATAACCCAATTTAGCCTGTGTGACAGCCTTCAAACCTTGCGAACCTTGTGGAAGATAGGAATCACGCTTCACCCAACGGAAACAATCCAAATGGCAACAGTATGACGATTTATATTCACCTTCTGCATCTGGTGCAAATCCAATTTCATCATACATGTTCAACCCATTGATTTTTGCTCTTGTCTCTACAAAAGGCCAATCGAAGAAATCACCGTTAAAAGTAGAGATAACTGTCGGCCTTACCTCTCTAATGTGTTCAAAAAATCGTTCTAATAATGCTAGTTCATCCGATTCATTAAAAATAGTGAACAGACCTTTATATTCAGGTTTAGGGGTATATTCAAAATCTTCTATATCTTCGGAAATGACTTCTCTATTTGTTATTAGGTAACCTTCACCATCAATCATGTACGATATCATCATAACTTGATCTACTTCTGCAACTGGAAATTTCAATGGTGCCTTTGTAGTTTCGATATCGAATGCTAACACTACGGGATCAGCAAATGCAACTTTTTCTGTATATTCTATTAATCCTTCTGAACAAACTTTATACCATTTACCTACTCTAATATCTTTATCAATAGATACACGTACATGGTATGGAACATCATACTCTCTTATATCTTCAATGTATCTTTTTGCGTCATCCGCTGAAATCTTTTCATTATTTAACGAATTTTGTTGATATGCATTTTTATAAATATTACGTTGTTCATTAGTTGTTTTATTTTCTGTCAAAATTGGTCGTAGTAACTTTCTTGCTTCAAATAATTGGTTTGAATTTATAAATGATAATTTGACTAAAGTCTTTTGTAAACCTAATAAATGATTATCCATTGCTAAATCTTCTTTTCTAATAACCTCTATACTCTTCAGACATGATTCGAGATATTTCTTCAAAAATTCTTCTACATCGTTAGTCTTAGTACTGTCTGAAATTGCAATAAAGAAATATGGATCATAGACCACTGTTGATTTGAAACTACCACCTTCTTCATCCAAGAAATAGAAATCAACACCAGAGACACTATTGAATCCCCCAGAAGATGTCGAAGAAGATGAGGATGAAGAATCTTGACTGACCATTGTAGGATGCATATTAACCAACCAACCTAAACGTCCTGGTACTTGATCTAGTTTCTTCATGTCTATTCTCCCACTAAATTGGGGAGCAGTATATCTATCGAATCCCATCATTGTATCAATCTCATCAGTCTTATTTGATTTAAGCATCTGTTGTGCTGACATGGCATAACTGTTCGCCATATTTGATGGGCCTTGATTCTTAACATACCTTGCTGAAGTAGAACCTTGAAATCTTCTGGACATGATTGGTTTTGCAAATTTTAAGCAATGTTTATAGTCCAGGATATATATTAGTCGATCCTCTTATTTATTCTTTCGCACACACTGCCTTCTATAGTTATTTAATGTTAGTCTATATTTACAATGATTATTAAACACAATCAAATCTAAGTGATGAATTTCAAGTGGTATTTTGTTCTTTACAAGTCGATTTCAATATATTATTACTGCTTTTTATTAAGTAATACTAGCAGTTAATTAGAAACTGTGCGGCAAATCTTTTCTTCACCAATACGCGTCAATTTTATAATTTATAAGTAAGATAATTGACGCGTTAGGGAAATCAAGAGATGAAAATCGCTTTCTACGACTGCAACAAGAAAGTGACGAGGAAGGGATTAGGGAATTAATGATATATATCGCAATTAGGTACCAAAATTGTATCATAAACATGCTAACCTTACAAGAATATGTTCATAACAATACCAATATGTGAAATTGACTGCGACTATAACCCTTAGCACAGGTACATAACTGTGAGAAAACATTAAATGCTATAACCTATCACCTATCCATATAAATATATATATATCCACGTATAAACCAATGCATCATATAACAACGCTATTGTTTCAATATATTAATGTCATATCTTGTTCAAAAACCTCTCACTGAATATATATATCAAGACTATGAACCAAACTCAAATCATACAAAAATAGCCAAAAATATGAAGAAATCAGGCAAAAGCGAGAGGAAAGGCGAAAAAAATGTTCAACCTCAACGGGACAATACAAACAGCCACCTACCTAGAAACAAATTTGACAAGATTTCTTATTATATTTTAAGATTAAATATATAAAGATATAATTATTCAAAAGTTCGCAATAATAAGTTTGTAGTTAGAATCAAAACACAATACAAAGAAATAGTGTGCACTAATTATGTCATATAATCCTTATGCCTATACAGGGAATTCAAATGAAGTCGTAACTGACCGATTTGCTAATAATAATAACAATAACAAGAACAATAACCAACAACATCAACAACAACAACAACAACAACAACAACAACAACAACAACATGGCTCCTTCAGTGGAGCATCTAATGGGTTTAACAATAATTTCAACGGTCAACCAAATATGATCCCCCAACAACAACAACAACCAGGCCAACCACCACTGCAACAACAACAACAACAGCAACCAGGTTTTCCATTCCAAGATCCTCGTAATACTATGGCTTTCCAAATTGGTCAATCTGCATTTAATAATTTCATAGGACAAGATAATTTTAACCAATTCCAAGAAAATGTTAATAAAATGACGGGTTCTTCATCATCTTTATCTCATTATTTCCAGGTGTCTACTGTTTACGTATTGAACAAGATTAAACAAATTTTGTTTCCTTTCACTAATAGTAATAATTGGCAACGTATGATTGATAATAATTCTCAATCGAATAACGGTAATGGTGCCAAATTCTTACCACCAACAGAAGATATTAATTCTCCAGATCTTTATATACCCATCATGGGTCTAGTGACATATATTCTAATTTGGAATACTCAACAGGGTCTACAAGGTTCATTCAATCCTGAAAATCTTTACTATAAATTATCATCCATTTTAGCATTTGTTGGTTTAGATTTATTCATCTTAAAATTAGGACTTTATTTATTGGTCAATACAAAATCTCCTACGACAAGTATAACAGAATTAATTTGTTACGTTGGTTATAAATTTGTTCCATTAACTTTAGCACTTTTCTTTCCACAGCAACCATTATGGATTTCAATACTTGGCAAGATGTATCTTTTCATTGCATTTGGTGTATTCTTATTAAGATCTGTTAAATTCAACTTGTTTAATAATTTAAATGATGAGATGGGTAGTGTCAAGAAATCTACTGTCAAGAAATGTAACTATTTCTTATTCGTATATGGATTTGTTTGGCAAAGTGTATTAATGTGGTTAATGGGTTAGTATATATGTATATATATATCCATCCATACCATCTATATACTATAACTATTTGAATCTGTCTGATTTATAATACATTATTTTGCAAATATATCTATCTATAAAAGAAAATCATATTTTATTTAACTGTTATATCCGTAAATGTTTTTAGTATTACAAGTGTACATACGGTTGGTTGAACTGAATATCGGATATACTTTCAATTAAGGATTAAAAATTAAATAGAATAAGGGAAAGTTCTCGTATAAAGAAAGAAGCCCTTAAAATCATCTCAATTTTACTATCTTAATCCCTTACTTGAGTGCTCGTATAGAGTCCAATCTATATATAATTGATTATGATGGCCCTTTAAAACTCTTCCAATGAAGAAGGTTTCATACTGAGAGATGCGATCAAATCAATAACAAAAATACAATAATTTGTTTTCTTGCTTCCTTCCCCCCCAGTAATAATATCTAATTCAATACTCTTATAATTCCTTTATTTGGTAAGATTCAAGTCTCTCTGTTCTTCTTAGCGATTAAGTAAAAAGACACTGCCCAGAGCTGAGCTGAGCTGAGCTGTTTTTTTTTCACTCACTCTTCCTCTTCCGATGGTAATAAACAGGAAGAAGAACAAACAACCTGAAAATTTTCCAGTTTTCATTTCTAAAGCTACTTATTCTCTCCTGCACTTTCACACAGGGAGACAGCTATAGGATGAGATATATAAATATATACACATACATATATTCACAGACAGCTAAGAACACTTTCAATATCAACCCTTGCATTGCTCTATATCAGTGAACCGGTATTATACAAACTGTCTCTTTTGGACTCCAAAGTTTTGGCTGCATAAACATAATTTTATTAAATACCTGCATGAACAAACTAAGTTCCGTCTCTACATATCTGCCCAGTGTTTATATATTTCAGTAAGACATTTATTGGACACCTCTTGGTCATTCCCTCTCTTTTCTCATTCATCGGAACAGTTTCCTCGGATGTACTAACTATGTTATATTCTTTGCCCCACTAATAATAACAATAACATCATTCTTCTCTCTCTCAATATTTCTGTACAAATATAGTGTAGTTGATACTTGAAATGCACAGTTTTCATGGTAGGAACCTGTTACTGAACACCAAAGATTTTCGTGATCTTCTTTTTTTTTACTCTTGTTTAGAATATTTGGAAATGATGCTTATATAACCAAAATTTCATTCTTTCTCTTTCAACCTGTTTTGATTCAAATATATATTGAGAAAATATTTTATTCTAAATACACTATTTATTTTTTATTATCACCAGAACTTGAACTGAATTTCAATTAAAGAACTCTTTCTTTTTGTTTAGTATTAATTTAGTGTTTAAAAGAATCACTTAATTGAATTAGTATAGAAATCTGGTCATTGCAAAAGCAAAATACATTTCAATCACTCTTGTAGACTAGAAATTGACAACAGTTTACACACATACACATAAATAACAAACAATGGGTCTATTTTCTAAAAAAAAGGATACTACACCATCAATTCCAAAGGAGGAATTGATATCTGCTGATAAAATGATCAAGAAACCACCTGCTAAGTATGGTGAAGCAGAAAAATTGAAAAAAGTTACCACTGAACAACAGTCTGCTTATAAGGAACTTTTGACTCATTTTCAAGATGAAAAATTAGAATTACCTATCGATACAAATGACACCACTGGAAAGAAAAGACCATTGAGTAGCTGGGAAAAATATTGGTTAACCAGAGAATGTATATATCGTTATTTAAGAGCTAATAAATGGCATATCTCAAACGCCAAGAAAGGTATGACTGAGACAATTATTTGGAGAAGAGAAGTCGGTATAGCACATGGTGATGAAATTGAAAAGCCTTTAACCGGTAAAGATGTTGCTATTGAAAATGAAACTGGTAAGGAAATCTTATTAGGGTTCGATTATGATAGAAGACCATTGTTCTATATGAAGAATGGACGTCAAAACACAGAATCATCATTTAGACAAGTTCAACAATTGATCTATATGATGGAATCGGCCGTGACATTATGTCCTCAAGGTGTGGAAAAGATTACTGTGTTGGTTGATTTTAAAGCTTACAAAGAACCTGGGATCATTACAGACAAAGCACCACCTGTGTCTATTGCCAGAGCCTGTCTAAACGTTATGCAAAACCATTACCCAGAAAGATTGGCAAAATGTGTCCTGATAAACATTCCATGGTTTGCATGGGCTTTCTTAAAGATGATGTATCCATTCTTGGATCCTGCCACTAAGGAGAAAGCTGTGTTTGATGAACCGTTTGAAAAATATATTGAACCAGAACAACTTGAGGCATTATACAATGGTAAATTGGATTTCAAGTACAATCATGAAGTATATTGGCCTGATATGGTTTCCGGTCTTGATGAGATCCGTCATGCTGGTTACGAGAGATTCTTGAAATTTGGTGGTGTAATTGGTTTAAGTGAATATGATATTAAAGGTGATCATGATGAATTATTGTATCCAATTGACTTCGATCAAACACAAGTAGCATAGATATTGGAATGATGAACTGACCGTGACGATGACTACGATGATCAGAAGATTTTGTAACTGTTCTTCTGTTATGCATAATAAAAATAAGAAAATTTTGTAAGAACTTATAGGTAAGAATCATCATAATAAGTAAGAGAATGTTGTCATTCAGGATTATAGACTTTCAACAACATGAACACTCTTTTTTTGTTTTTCGATATTTCTGATTTTGAGATTCTATGTAATTACTTCTTTTCTAAAAGGATACACATACATAACTGTATACTTATTAAAATAAGTCAACAATATATATTATATAAAACCTAGAATTTTCCAAATATCTTAATCATCTGCTATATGGTGTGAACCCAAACAGTAGTGGTTATTAATAATTGAGAAATCGTCGGTGTCAATTCTGTTAATTTACATACTAAAATATAGTGAATGATCCTATACTGATCATATGTAATTTCAAATACAGTACAATATAACTGTTCTAAGACCTGATATATTTGATCCGTCATGTTCTCGGAAATTAATCGGTTAACAACTATGCTTTCACCACATTTTTGACTCTTAATGGCAGATCCCTTCTGAAGCTTGGCTGGGTTTTATTATTAAGCATGCTGGGTTATTTTTGCCTGCCTTCAGTTTTTCGGGTAAAAGAAGCTTCCCTTCGCTACGCCTCACTGAAATTTGTTAAAAAACCATCGCTGGGTTTGTATGGGCTGGTTTCGTCTAGGACAAGGTGAGGCGTGTTGAGGCGAGGCGTGCTGAGTTGAGTTGAGGGACACCACTGTCACTAAAAGAATTGCCATGGCTGGAATTGATTAAATAAATAGAAGAAGTTACAATAACTTCAGTGATTGAACATATATGTTTTGGTGTAAAAAAATTAACCAGGTGTAGACTTTAGACAACCTGTATGTAGACCAAAATATTTCGTACTGTTTGGAATTCTATGAGATAATGGAATTAATTTAAATAAAAAAGAGGGCTTGGGTCTTTGGATACTTACTCTATTAATAAATCAATTTAATCCGAATTGGGAAATAATTATGCCCATTTACACTTAATGAACTCAACTTGGAACATTGTTTAGTCCAAGAAGTACTTTATTTTATTAATATCAAAATGATCAATCTCAAACTATATAAAGGGTCATATATTGTAATGATTAAGTTTCTGTTCATGTCTTAATTTCATCATGTATTTACATATAAAATTGTTGCAAAAGATCATACTAATTCACAAACAACAAACACATACACAAATATATATACATAAAATGAGATCATCTGCTTCTGTTACTCTATCACTTCTAGCTTCCCAAGCCATCGCTTCTACTGGTACCTTAGATTCTACTGATGATACTACCCTGGGCTTAGTCAACAATGTTGAATCCGTCTCTGATGTTTCTGCATCAGCTGTCGTTGCCAGTACCGCTGTTGAAGAAGCCACAGCTGCAATTGCAACAAACTCTGTATATCAAACAAATGCTATCGCTTACTCTGTAGTTGAAGGCTCTATTATTGCTACCGAATCCGAATCAATCATTACAAATACCTACAACTCCAGATTAGTTCAAACATCTAATGTTGTCAGTCAAGTCGCTCAACAGTACGCTGACCAACCAAGTTATACTATTGTTACTACTGATGAACAAGGCCGTACCACTACCGAATACAAATGGTGGGTACCTGCCTCCACTGCTACCGCCGAACAATCTGTAACTGATTTATCCCCTGAAGCGTCTTCCGTTACATACTCCCCATTATCGGTTACCATTCCAACTGCTCGATCATTTTCTTCTTCTGTTGTAGAAGAAGATGAAGAAATTTCATCTGTTTCTACTGCTTCTTCTGATTCAACTACTAGTACATGGGCATACGGTCCCGTCACCACTGTTACATCTGTCGATGCTAATGGTAATGATTATACCTCTACACTATGGTGGGTTCCATCCACCACTTACACTTGGGCTGGTGAATCATCTGTCGATGCTTCTGTTAAGACTGTTGAGAGCGTATACGTCTCAACTTCGAATAGTAAAAGAGTCACCCGTACATCTACCTATGAAACAACTATGCTAAACAAAGCTAAGGAAACTGGTAGTAAAAACTCTACCGTATCAGTCCATTCCAACAGTACTAATGGTATTGACCACTTGACTGCCCTAAATGGTCTAAAATATGTTGCTTTAGCTGCATTCTTACTTTAATTTTAAGAAAATTCCGCCTTTCTCAGAAACATAAAAATTATATTCCAAAATAACGAGACATTTCATGAACAGAACTTCAACTTTACGATTCTGTTTTCCTGCATTTTTTCTGTACATTAGATATATAGACATACATAATTAACTTATAAACAATATACAACAGATATAAAAAAATATAAACTGCATAAATAATATAACATTTTAAAGTTTAATCACATTATCAATCTATTTAGTTACATGAAACATTTCTTGTATTACTGTCATACCGATGATGGGAGAAAATGTGTGTCGCTTCTTATTGACTATACATATCGTATAGTGTGAGCCCGGAACAGGTTATTTCTTTGCTCCGAGAAATTCTCGTTTTCACTTTTTATATATAATAATATATAAAAAGGATACGGTATGACTCCTATATAGAAACCATCCAAAGTTTCAGTTCGACCGTTTCTCCACAGGGACAGATAGTTTTCTATATATTTAGTGATAGAAGTATTTATTTTATTTTAGAAAGTTCTTCAGTTGATTCTAATTAATAGAGCAAGTAATATATTCAGTGGAAAGTGCGCTGGTAACACTTACCATTATATAAAAATATATCTTCAATCCCCCTTTGAAGTTCTCGAATTATTAATATATCGAATCATATTGCTTTGTTGCTTTGTGACTTATACTTATAAGTTAAGTAAGAAAGTTTTTATAATCCCTAAAAATAGAAGCCAATAAACAATAAGTCAACGATTTTTTGTTTGTAATCCTTTTATTTGATCCATTTCATTATTATAGAAAGAATGGTCCTATTTCATGCTAATGCCCACATTTTTCAAAATGATTTTAATTCAGTGACTAGTGTAGTCTTTAACAAATATCCTAATCCCTATGCAAATCATGTATTGTCTGTCGATACGATAGATAGAAAAGTTGATGAAAATGGAAATCTTCTAACTACGAGACTCATCCGGAAAAAAGGTAAATTACCTAAATGGATAGAATATATTGTAGGATCAAGAATTACTGAATCCTGGATGATTGAATTTACTATGGTTGATCCAAAAAAGAAGATTATGAAAAGTTTTAACAGAAATATTGATCACGTAAGATTGTTGCAAGTGGAAGAATATACTACATATCAATACGACGAAATCCCAAAACATACAGTGGTGAACAGTAAGGTTAAATTTACTAGTGGTTTCCATGTAGGGATCAGAAGTAAAATCGAAAAGATGTCCCTGAGTAGATTTGAAAGTGGTGTTGAGAAGAGTAGGTTAGGAATGGCTTTAGTGATGAAAAGAGTAGAAGAGCAAAGAAAGAGAACATCATTACAGGATATTATATGATCTGGTGAGAGTTTTAGAGGACCTAATGGTGAGTTAAAAAAAATAACACCTTCCAATACAAATACACATATTTTAACCCTCTATTTCTCTCTCTGAATTCTAAATCTGTCTCTATATATATACTACATACATCTTATTTATTCATAACAATATATATTTATTTTATTTCGATCTTGAATACGCAGAATAAAGCAACTGTATAAAAAAGGTGTTAAACGGAGGATACTTATCTGAGGGAATAGGTTCATTAGCCTTCTGAGCTGACGTTTCCATTGGTTCTCAGTTTACGGGTGTTCAGATTGGTCACTGTACACGGACGCACCTCTTTAAATTTTTTGCCAATTTCCATTTTTTTTCAGCAAATAATAATTCAATGAGAACAAAAGAGCTTACTGAAGTTTAGCATCGAATACAAACCATTGATAGAAAAGGTGGTTGTTTCATTTATAATTTTATTATATACTTCTCAACTATTATTGCTTTTGATATAAACAAAACATTGAATTCAAAAAGATCATAATAATAAATATACAGCATGTCTTGGGACGACGAAGCTATTAATGGTTCTATGGGTAATGATGACGCTGTCCTAATGGACTCTTGGGATGCGGCTGGTGATGATGAACCAATCATGGATTCCTGGGATGCTGAAGAAACTACAGAAAAGAATCCAGAACCAAAGAAGAAGGAGACAAAGCCTGCCGCTAAGAAGGCTGTTAAGGGTAAAGGTAAGCAAGGTGGCAGCGACAAGGTCCTGATGGAAATTGACACATTGGATGAAAAGACTCGTAAGGAATTGATTAAAAAGGCAGAAATGGATTCTGATTTGAATAATGCTGCCGATCTATTCCAAGGTCTGGGAGTTGCCGAGAAACACCCAAGAGAATTGGCAATGGAGAGAGATGCTGAACGCGCTTCTCTTTTGAAACATGCTGTTATGACTAAAGATACCCCATTCGAACAACATCCTTTAATTTCTAATGCTGAAACGAAGAGAGACTATCAAGATTTGAGAAAATCTCTCGCTGCTGCTATTGTTCCTTTAAATGAAAAATCTTCCCTAAATTATTCATCTTCTTTAACCATTGATTTAATTAAGGATATTGCTAAGCCAATGTCTATCGAATCCATTAGACAAACTGTTGCTACTCTAAATGTATTAATCAAGGAGAAAGAAAAGGAAGAAAGACAAGCTCGTCTAGCCAAGGTTAGAGGTGGTACTGCTACTGGTGGTGCTGGTAAGAAGAAAGCTAAGGGTAAAACTAACCTGGGTGGTGCATTCAAGAAGGACAATGATTTCGACCTTGATAGTAACAACTATGATGACTTCGGGGATGACGATTTCATGTAAGAGGAATGTGTCAATGATTAGAAATTGATTTTTTTGACAATAAATGCATACCAGAATATAGAAAAAAAAAATTCATCAACATATGTAGCAAAATAGAAAATAAATATAAACAAACAAACCATATAATTGGTTTCACGTTTTAAAAAAGTTATATTCTGAAAATAATACCAAAAACCTTAACACCTAGTAATTACTGATGTTTGTCGATCAAAAAATTTGATAATTTCGACATTGGCTGACATCCCGGCACATTTTCTAGAGGTGTGAACGCCATTTACAGAAAAAGTTATCTAAAGATTTAATATAAAAAGTTTAAACCCTTCGTATTAAAACTAACATTTATATTATAATGTATGATGCTAAATAATAATAAAATGACAGGCCAAAAAGGCAACATCATTTATGCAATAAAATATTTTATTTTCGTAAATGATTATTTATCTATGAGTTTTTATTATTTGTTACTTCAGGTTCTATTGAACTGTCTTGTAAGGAATGATCTTTAGGTTCGTTAATATGCTCTATCTTCTTTTGACGTTTAATGATCTCGACATAATTGAAAGGAATGTAGCCCATGGAACCACCTTTCGTCCTTACATTCCACCATTGAGAAGGTTTACCAAAAGGATCTGTTTTAGATATAATTGCCATTAAATCTCCTTTTTTTAAAGTAATTTCTATCTTGGGATTTTCTGGAACAAAATCATATATTGCTCTGGCAAACTCCAACTTCGATGGATCAATAACACCTTCGTAATTTTCACTCAAACCTTGTTTCTTTGGACTATTTATATCATGTACCCTTTTAATCAGTTTATTTAAGACATATGGAAATCCAAATACAGCTAGAAAAAATACTATCAAAGGTTTTAAGGACATGCTCCTTCTCTTTTTTGGGGTTTCACCAGTCCTAGTAAAGTGGCCGAATTCCCCTACCAGAGGACTTTCACCATCACGTATTGATCTTTGGGAGTTGATATTTCTGCGTTTTAATACCTTTCTAAAGAGTTTTATTACATTAAATACCCCAAACATTCCACCTAGGATATCCTTCAATTTTGTCACTTCCTCTGCAAAAGATATTAAGGTAAAAAAAGAATTATATGTAGCCATGTAACTTGATTCCAGCATTTGAGCGAATCCATTTATTGTTCCTACCAAATTTTCTAATAGTTGAAATGTAGCCCTAGTAGACTCAGCCAACCCTCCATTTGGATCTCCGTTTATGTTTTCTCTGCTTCCCATGTAACCATTGTTATAACCGTACCCCGGATAACTGTGATTGTTAAGGTATGATCCAATACCGTTGTTCATGCCATATGTAGAATTCATGTTATATCCATAACTACCTCCTAATCCGTAGCTTGATCCCAACCCATATCCTATAGAAGACTGTTGATTAAGTCCATAGTTAGAACCTCTATAATAAGGCGTATTCATCATGGAACCAGGCGAATATCCAGGAACTGGTGGCGGTTGAGACACCCCATTGTTATCATTATTATTGTTATTGTTAGCTATTAAACCACTATCTATATTGTCAACCCTCTGGTCATTAGGTTGTTGTGGATCGTTTGATCCTTGCTCAAAGGGTTCTCCCTGATATGCGTTGGTGTTTTGGGATGATTCCCATGGTTTGGGTCGCGGTATGGAAGTCATTCTTTGTATATGTATTAGTCTATGATTATCAAAAATGGTGACCACTAAATACAAATATTTTATCTATTTAACTGTGTATAGTATCTACACTTTACTGATGAACTTTTCTTCTATAGACTATATTCACCTTTAAGATATATCGATTTTTAATTTCAGGCATCGCTCGGAAAACTAAATGCGCAATCATTTGGTTTGTCAATTACAATAGAGGAAATATAAAGTTTATAAGTTTAAAAGAGTAGAAATTATCATTTACATATATTTATAAAGTAGAGGATTATTAAAAATGTGTCATGTAATTGAATGAGGGTATTATTGGAAGGTCCGTGAATATTGATGTATGTTTGATGCAGAGTACTATTCAATAGTTTTGCGTGTTTGATGATATTGGTGTTAGTTGGTTTAATACGTTAATGAGTTTTGGGTTTATAAGGATTATCTAAATTATAATAATGAAATAATATAACAAAAGTAAAAGCGAGTGTAAAGTTTTAGGATAAAATGGGGTCATAATAATAATAGTAGTAGAAAATTGATGTATTTTTTTTTTAAAAAAAGGAATGTGTACTTGTAGTACCTAGTAGACGTTGTATTTGACTATTTTTGAATTGGAATGTGAAGTTGTAAACCTTTTTTAGGATTTCTTTTGATTAGCTGTATATGTCCTTTCAGTGGATAACTTTCTTTTTCATCATCAGCTTCATATTCTAGAGCATCACCTTCATCTGAATCTGAATTATCGAAAGAACCTTCTTCGTACTCTTCAATTAAATCTTCTTCGTTAGACGATGCATTATTCTTAGAAGAAATAACTAAGCTTGAGTAGTCAGAATTCTCTTCTATTCTTCTTAGATCAACACTTGAGATTCTTGAGATTCTTGAAACTTTTGGTAGTCTGAGTGTATTTCTTTTAGGCTTTCTGGTTCTTCTTTTGAAATTGGGAATATCTACTGGAGCTGAATCCTCGATTGATATATTTTGATCAATATAATTCAATTTCTCCAGGACTTTCTTGTAATCATCAAATTTTTTTTCTAACATTTTTACTTTCTTTTCCATTGATCTATTCTTTTTCGTGGTAGTAGATCCGGTTTCAGAATTAGAGTCAGCAATGGAATTATCTTCAGAAGCACCTGTCTTTTGTCTTAATAGTTCAATTAAAAGGTTATCTTCTGTAGTACGATTGACATTCATGGAATTTACCAATTTTTCATTCTGTAATTTTAATTCTTGAATCTCAATTTCTAAATATTTGATTTTCAAATCTAATTTAGAAGTGTCCATTTCTTGGGCAGATCTAAGATTAGAGTTTGAATTAGATACTGAAGATTGTGAGTAAGGAAATTGTTGCTGATGGTGGTGGTGTAAATGCTGTGAGTTTATGGCTGGTGGTCCATGAACACTTGGTACAGCTTGTTGATCAAATAAAAATTCATAATCAGTAGATGTTGAAGAAATAAAACTAAATCTATTACCTGGTTTGTTGTTTAATGTAGGAGAACTGATATTACCGCCATTTGAGCCAATATTATGTGGATTTCTAGAATACTTTTGATGAGTATTCATATCGATAAATCCATTCTTATCGATTGGAAAATTTTCCACATTCAGTAACGAAAAATCGTTAGGAGTATCATTATTATGGATTTGAGAATGAAATACTGTTGAAGTATTTGATACGACTCTATCCTTTTCAGACAAAATATCTTTCTCTTCGTCATTTCTTTTCTTGACCTCTATTTCTCCTCCGTGCTCGTTTTCTAACGTCGATCCACCACTTACAATGGAGTTACTTCTCAAAGATAATTCAACTAATTTATCAGGGACAATGGGTTCTGGTATATTATTGTCTTTGATATTTATGACATTCGTATCTAGTACTTGAATTTGTATGTTATTCTTAGAACTCTTTGATTTTTTTGTTTTCGTTTTGTTTAGTTTTTGCAGATTCTTTTGTTGTTGTTGAATTTGTTCCAAAGTCTCTCTGATTAACATTGAATTATCTGTGATAGTATTTGATGATGATGATGATTTTGTTGTTACTGTAGTTGCTGCAGGTTTACCATTATTATCTTTTGTCGACGCGGCTGATTTCAATAAAGTTGACAACAGTGGTAAATTTGTCTTCTTTTGAGTTAAATATTCAGATTTTAACATTTTAGGTCCCATATTATTATTGTTATTATTATTATTATTTGATGTGGATAAATTAAATCTAATAGGTGATATCGACCTAAAAGTTTCTGAACCTCGTCTTTCTCTTGATCGACCAGATCGAGCGTAATCATTCAATTTCGATAAAGATGTCGAATAAAATCCACTAGAATTATCCAAATTTAACTTTGTAGGAGACGATAATAGTGATTGAAAAGCAGAACTATTCTTGGGATCATCTAAACATAAGGCAATGGGTGACATTTTGGGAGTCAGTTGCTCTGATCTCATATTCGGTGAATTCATCATTGATAGTTTGTTAGTGAAAAACCCCCAAAATACGATTTGATTCTTTTCGTAGACTCTGATCTACTTCCTAACGGTATGTATATCGTGGAATTCTATTGATTTTACGATTAAATGTTTTAAAACAAGCCACTCAAAGTTGTTATATAAATTTCTCAGATGTTCATAAATAACAAAGAATGGTACAGAAAATATAAAATAAATAAATAAAATTTTTAATTATATTCGAACTAAACTAAACTCACACAACAAAGTTATTTTCTTTAAGAAAAAAAATTAGATGAATCGTTGAACCATGAAGTTGTTTAAAAGATCAAGTTCATAGATCCACTCTTCTTCTGATTTGTTAATATTCTTGGTTATGTATAAATGTTTTTATTTTATTGTAAAGAAAGATGGAAACAGAGAAATGAGCAAAAAGTAATATTTATTTATTTATTGTTGATCTTTTTCCATTTTCGGATTGATCCCGTAGTTAACTTTATTGCCATTTTCGTTACATTACCTTTCCTAATGTGGATTTCGTGCATCATTTTTTTTCTTTTGCCCGGGCGTTTGTTCTGGCTAAAGATATTGTTTCTTCATTCACTGAAAAAGATCATATTACCAGTTGAGTTCAATAAGGCCTCTCTATCTCTCTGTCTCTCTCTTGTTGTATTAACACAGTACTATTCTATTGTTATTATAAAAAGTAGACCCTGATTAGGGTTTTCAGATCTAATGTTTCTGTATCTTAAAACATTGAAAAATGATGAAAAGCTCGTATGCACTCACTGAGTCAGTTATACGTCCATCATTTTTGTAATTAATTGTTTTGTCAGATTGTTTCTATATAAGTTATATTGTTCTTATATGTATATGCAGGTTTAGTGATTTCACGTCATTCAGAAATACAATGACTGTGACAAGTTTAAGAAGCTTCATTAATTGTCCTTATATGATAGTCTCTCTTTTTGTTTTACTTATTTTGTGATATCCTATATGGTATTAGTTTGTATATTATTCTGATCCTCGTTGATGATTGTATGTTGTTTAATCTTTCTGTCTCCCTTTTTCCTCTTTTTATGTCTATTTTGTAATATTATTTCATTCCTTTCCACCAAATGATCTATATTTTGGTATATTTGTTCTCTATCCCTTGAAGTTATAGGTATATTGCTCTCTATTTCTTTCAAAGTTATACTCTCGTCACTTTCAACATCATCATTATCATCGTCATCATCATTATAATCCTTCTGTGATTCATCTTGTTTGTTTTCATCTGAGTGATGTAAAAGGAAATTGATGTTAGCTTTCTGAGATATTTTATTTGACTCTATTTCAGGTTCTTTCCTATTTCGTAGTATTCTTTTCTTATTTCTACTATTAAAACTTTGAGACAACAAGTTTGTTTGTTTTTTACCATTTCCAATATTTTCTTCTGGTTCATCATCTTGATCTTTGTTAACATTTACATCTTCAGATTCTGCGTATATTTCTGACGAAAGAGTTATAATCTGATTGAGAGATGAAAGTAAGGCAGATACCATACTTTTCTTTTTCTTTTTTGTTGATTCCTTGGATATCTCTCCCTTCTCTCCCTTCTCTTCATTCTCTTCTTCTTCCTCTTCCTCCTCTTCCTCCGCTTCTTCCGCTTCCTCTATTTCTTTTCTATATTTGTTATTATTATTTTGTTCGTTTGAATTTTCATCATTATCATCTTCATTATGGTCGATATTTTCTTTTGAAATTTTAACGTTTTTAAATTTTTTAATGTTTATTTTGTTCTTTTTCTTATCAATAGTTGACAATAATTTATTATTTCCATTTGTATTATCATTCTTTCCGACATTTGATGTATTTTTTCCTATATTTAAATCTATGTTACCCATATTATTTCTCTTTCTTAAATATTTCTAAAACTGAAAGAGAGAAGAATCTTAACTTTAATAATGATAAATATGTATATGTGGAAAGATTCTTTAATAAAATAGGTCTATATCTGTATTGCAATAGTAAAAAAAATGAAACGACTAACAGTAGATGTTTTTGTAATAATTGTAATATAATAATGTGAATATTTGATCCTATATCATAACTTGTATGTAAATCACAGCCGTCTTCATAAGCAGGTTAGTACAATTCTTCCAAATGTGTATAATAATGTAGTTACTTCTTTACTTCCTACTATTCTGGTTTTTCCCCCTTTGTTTATCAATGGATAAGATTGTTTCACCTTGAATCAGTTTTTTCCTTTAATGTAAATACGTATTTAGTTACAATCAAATGTTTCTATTTTCTATTTTCTTTCAGTTTTTATTTTTTTTTCTATTCTTATGAGTTGATAGGACTCAAATCTCTTCCTTCTCGGTTTGTTGTTGTCGCTAATTTTTTTAAAAAAACAATATTGTTGTTTTACAGCCTGTTGAGCCTCTCGATCTGTCTATCTGTCTGCCCTCCTTTGCATAAGTTTGAAATGAAACAATGAATTAGAACAAGGCATATGCATCAGATGTATGCAGTATCGTTATATAAGGTTGAATTGGATGAGGTTTTCGACCCTTTTATCTACATTGTTAATCTAACTTTTTTTTTGTAATGAGAGAGGTAGTGTTTTGCTAATGGAAACCGTCCGATAGATGTATACATATTAGTGGATTCAGGATGTATCCACTTAATGTACGTGACAAGTAAGATTCAATTATTATATATATATATATATTTGTACGTGTATCGTAACAGTGTAAAGGAATGTCTTATTGTATCAGTGCCATTGAAAATTCTGTTGTGTATGGATCAAACAATTAATTATAAGCTTTGTCAAGAAGAATATATATAAATTATCTCTGTTAGTGATCTGTTTACATCATATTAAGTAAATTGTGATCACAGTTTACGCTGTCATAAGGAAAACAGTCTACGTTATAATACTATTATATTTTCAGTCAACTCTAAGTATAAAAAGAGGTTGAACTTGTATAGTAACGAGGCAAACTTAGTTATAAAGATATTTTATTATAATTGAATAGTTTCGCAATCTGTTCATTGTTATTTATGTATTACGTTCTTCTTATTTATATCTTGGCTATTTATCTATTTAGGTTTTTTAGTAGGGCTAAAATTTCTTATAATCCCCGAGAGAATAATAATTTAAAGGGAAATAAATTGATTTCTAATTACTAGCTGGTGTGTTCATAAAGAAGTGACCACGATAAAAAAAAGAAAACACCAAACTCATTAGTAGTTTATCGTATTTTCCATTACGGTTTTGAAACATATATCTAAAGCTAACAATGTTATCGATTAGTTGGCTGGCACTGCAAAGTATAAAAATAAGACATCCAATTATATTGGGAACCTCGATTCGTTCAATATCATATGGTCGTATAATATATCAAAACTCAAAGAAGACATTTATTCGTTCTCCAGCTCAACCTGTTTATTCTTCTTCACAGAAATCAAAGAAACCAAAGACGAAAGAAGATCTCGCTAGAGAACGATTTGAAACTCAAATAAATTCTAAGAATTGGTTCGTTAGATGGGGTGCTAAATTGAGATCGGATGAGTTTAGTAAGGGGATGACAAAATATATGATTGGTGCATATATCATTTTTTTAATATATGGTTACTATTTTATGAAAAAATTATATATTAAAGAAAATGAATTGAAAGACTTGATTAAGAAGCAAGATGAGGGCAAAACAAATGAATACGAAAATATAAGAATTAAAGAATTGAATGGTAAAATGAGAACAAGAGATAAATTAAAATTAGATCAGTATGAAGAGATGAAAAAGTCTGGTATTGAAAATTTTGATGGTTATGAATTAGAAATCACTGATCAAAATAAATTAAATAAAGCCATCTTACCTGCTCACGATACTACTCCTTTTTATGATTCAAAAGCTGAAGATTATGATAACGATATTAATATGGAAGAACGTGTCATTGGTATGGGTAGAAGACGTAAATGGTTGATGAAACATTGTAAAGGTGATGTTCTGGAGGTTTCATGTGGTACTGGTAGAAATATTAAATATTTAGACCCTGAACATATTAACTCAATTACATTTTTGGATTCTTCAGAACCAATGATGGAAGTTTCTCATAAAAAATTTAGAGATAAATTTCCAACTTATAAGAAAGCTGCCTTTGTGGTTGGTAGAGCTGAAGATTTAAATAAATTAGCAAAACAAACAGATAAGGATGGTAATAAAAAGGACGTTAAATATGATACTGTTATAGAGACATTTGGCTTATGTTCTCATGAGGATCCCGTAAGTGCTCTTAACAATTTTGCAAATTTATTAAAACCTGAAGGTAGAATTGTCTTATTGGAGCATGGTAGAGGTGATTACGATATTATTAATAAGATTCTTGACAAGAGAGCAAAGAGACGTTTAGATACTTGGGGTTGCAGATGGAATTTGGATATTGGTGAAATTTTGGATGATTCCGGTTTAGAAATTGTCGATGAAAAAACGTATCATCTGGGAACCACTTGGTGTATTGTCGCAAAGAAGAAAGGTGATATTAAGAGGAAAGATGAAATTGGATTCTTTGAGAAGTACGTTGGATCGAGTATTAAACAGAGAATAGATTCCTTTGAAGAAGTTGATAACACGATCGATTCATCTTCAAGAGTTCAAAAGAATCCGTCTGATACTGAAATAGATAGTAAATAGTATATATATAGAAGTATTCTTATCATGTAAATAAATGATATATCTTAGTTGAGTAAGATTGTTTTATTGATTATATATGATTAGTCGGATGATGAAAAGTCCACAAGGATCTGTCAAGCCGTTGGAAGCGCCAAAGGCAGTAAAATTATATATAAATAAGAAAATCTCAATCTCGAATTAAAAATGATGCGCTGCGAGGAATAGACTTGAAAATTATTCAACGAAGAAAAAAAAAATATCAATATGCATCGATGAAGCTCATCGTTACTCAAGAAAATCCCAATTTATATGAAATTTAGTTATACTAAGAACTTACACAATTACGTTTCTAGTAACATAAACTTTTTATCCCAGGTAGTTGAATATATATTAAAATAGTTGGAAAAACGTTAGTGGATGCTTAAAATATTTGGTTTAAATAGATATATCCACACCACCAAGATGTCATCGTTAACCAAATATGCTCCTCCAGCGAATCGTCATATGACCAAATTGGATAAATCTTTTTTTATAACTAAAGTTCCTCTATGTGTAATTGAATTTCCAGATCCTAAAAATATTAGTGTTTTCTCCAAAAAGTTTAAGGATTATATTTTAAGAATCCCCAGAATTCCTCATGTCATCAAATTGTCCGAAACAGTAAAGAATGGTGATAAAACATTGGCTTGTGATAATGGTATTGTGAGAAAAGGTATTCTCTTATCTGATAGCATATCAAATATGGATGATGTTGAGAAGAAATTACCTGTTGAGGCTAAAACATTTTTAAATGAACAAAATGCTACAATTAATCCTTACGAATATACTTTAGATTATGATTATTGGCAAGCCGAAGATATCCTAAGAGCCGTACTACCAGAAGAATATCTTGATGAGATCCCAACTGGCTTTACAATTACTGGGCATATTGCTCATTTAAACCTTAGAAAAGAATTTAAACCATTTGATTCCTTGATTGGACAGGTTATTCTTGATAAAAATACTAAAATTACTTGTGTTGTTGATAAGGTTAGTTCGATCGCTACAAAATTCAGAACATTCCCAATGAAGATCATTGCTGGTAACGACAACTTGATTGTTGAACAAAGGGAATCCAATTGTGTATTTAAATTCGATTTCAGTAAAGTTTATTGGAATTCAAGATTGCACACAGAACATGATAGATTAGTAACCCAATATTTTAAACCTAATGAAGTGGTATGTGATGTATTTGCTGGTGTCGGTCCATTTGCTGTCCCAGCTGGTAAGAAGGGATCTATTGTCTTGGCTAATGATTTAAATCCAGAAAGTTTCAAATATTTACAAGAGAATATTATTTTGAATAAAGTTGATTCTATGGTTAGGCCATTCAATTTAGATGGTGCTGAGTTTATTAAACAGTCTCCTCGATTACTAGAACAATTGATTTCTAGTTGTGATAATGGTAAGATTCAATTACGTTTGAAATCAAATAGAAAGAAGCATAAGAAAAACGAACATGCCAACGTTGTGGAGAACAAGCAATCCTCTCAGCAACCACCAGAATTTAAAGAGATTATAATACCAAATGAAATTAGCCATTTTGTTATGAATTTACCAGATAGTGCAATTGATTTCCTTGGTAATTTTGTTGGTTTGTATTCTAAGGATGTAGATGCTAATATTAAGAAGGTAATGCCATGGATTCATGTCCATTGTTTTGAAAAATATGGTAATGATGAAGATTTAAGTATGGAAGAATTATATAGTAGAGTTCATGCAAGAATATTAAAATCCATGGATACGAATTCTACAATTTTACCAATTGAAACTATGTCCTTCCATTTAGTACGTAAAGTGTCACCAACTAAACCAATGTTCTGTGTGAGTTATAAATTACCCGCCGAGCTTGCATACAAGAAATAAGTTCAAAATATGAGTTGTTATTTTTTTTTCTATATAATTAATATTATTACTCATAATTCATATTAGTATAATTAACTTCTAATGAAGTTTCTATATATATATTTCGTTATACATCTTATGAGGTCGGCGTAAACGGTTCCTTTCCCGATACCGCTCTTATAACGTAATATATTAAAACGATATTAACAAATAAGAATAAGAACTATTTGCAATCAGTAAAGAGATAGAAAAAAGAGGAGGTGCAAATGTTACTAGTGTTTTTGAAATTTCAAATAAAATCATGTTTATCCCTTAGTTAATAAGAAGTCCGTAATCGGTATTATTCAATAAGTTCATAGCCACTCCTTCTATTACAAAACCGTGCTTGTAACATTACAAATAAATATATACATACGTAAATATTCCCTTTTCCTCGTTTCATTTAATTAAATTTGTAAGTCGATTTATCATTCAAAATTAGTCATGTTGAATGACAAAAATTCCAGAGCAATATTGAAACTTGACCTGAAAGTGAAAGTGACTTCTTGCTTTTCAGATTATGTGGCTTCGTTACAAACAGCAGAAACTCATAGCGATATACAGCGAGACACCCTAAAGAAAACTGATAACTTAAGCGGGTACGGCAATGGAAGATGGGAGGTGAGGGATGGTACAGTTGACTCATTATGTGACCCTCTCCCACCAGGAAACATCACCGGACACGGCCCCAACCCCGTGCGCTTCCGTTCCAACAGATAAAAAAAGAAAGAAGGAAAGAACAAGCGAGAGAGAGAGACAAAATCCACTTTGAAATTCTTTCCCGCTCCTTCAGATTATGACTAACACACACAAATAGAACGCGGATGCTCTGTTTTTCTGGTCTTGGGGGGGGGGGGGGG